>NW_020454205.1:5354944-5569549 GCF_003342845.1 Nothoprocta perdicaria
GCCCTCCAGCGACTCCGCCCCCCTGTGGCCCCGCCCTTCCCCTGGCCGCCTTAAACCGGCCCAAAGCGGTTTACGCGGCTGCCCGCCGCCGTTTGGGCGGGAATGGACACGTTGCCTTGTGGTGCCAGGCGGAACCTCCGCTTTGGGACCCTCCGTTCACGCGTGGTTGCAGTTGACCCCTGTTGGGGAGTTTTTCTCCTGTGTGTGTCCGTTTTTTTGTGCAGTTTGTAAAATCCGAGCTCTGAGGGAGGGGTTGGTGGCAGGAGGCAGTGGGAGTCGAGCTGAGGAGAGGCAGCCCCAGGGCTGTGGTGGCTTTGAGGCGCCTGGCGCAGCGTTGCAGTGCTCCGCAGGGCAGGAGGGCACGCTGTGCGGCTCTTGTGGGCAAGTACGAACCTTGGCTCCATGAAAAGGAGAAAAAGAGAAGGAAAAAAACCTTTCGTGTCCAAGTTCACAGGCCTGTTCTCTGCGTGCAGGCCAGAAGTCTGCCCTCCTCACCTTGGGCGTAGTTTCACATTAGTACTCTGCATAACACACAAGATGTTTTTTTTTTCCCTTAATTTCCCCATATTCTCCCTTCCACCCTTCTCAAGTCACCTCAAGCTAAAGATGCTTCTCCTGTCCTGTCCATTGTTCTGCCTCCCAGCAAAGGATTGTGTTTTGGTTGGGTTGTCGCTGCTTGGGTAAGTCAGGAGCGTCTTGCTGTGGCTGCCACCTAAAGCCCAGGTACGTGACCGGTGAGTGTTGCCTAATGATCTACCCATGCAGAATGGACAGCAAAATATGGAAATACATGAAAACACTCCTATGTTCTTGATAAAAATCTCAACTTTAGTTCTTCTGTTTTGTTTAAAAAGAGTTGGTTTGCATTTGAGGGGAAAAAAAAGAGTAGTCAAGGCATATCTGTTCAAGAAATATCTAGAAACTTATTTGGTATTGAAACAGATGTCAGAATAATACGTGGGCTGAGAAGGCAGGCTCCATTTGGCCATCCTGGCTGTCCCATGGCAGAGTTAGCCCTGGAAAAGACTTTCTGAAGTGGCTCAAGAAGCTCAGTAGCATGTGATGATCAGAGATAAGAGAGACATCCTAGTATTTTTTCAACCACGGAGGCGAAAAGGGCGAAAAATAACAAAAAATCCCCCCAATTCATTCCTGTTCAAGAGCATCAACTAAAGGACAAATGTTCATTGGGTTTTAGCAGCTTCAGGTGTTGTGGATCTGATGGGTGATGGTTCCTACTAGGTGGTTGGATGCCTGTGAGCCCTAGGGTTGTTTGGGTATCTGAAGAAATGTTCCTTTCTAATGCTTTTCCTGCCTTAACCTCTGTGTGCCATATGTGGCTAAGTTCTCTTATATATCTCCTTTGTTTTGTTCCTTTTTCATGTTTGTTCCTTTGTGTTTGAGCTTTAGCCTGAAGCCTGCAGCTTCCCAGCTGTAGCCATTCGCCTCTCCTACACATTATTTATGCAGCAGCATCATGGCTAAAGCTGCTGCATGTTTAGGCTTGATATCTAAATTGTCCTAAACATAAACCAGTGATCAAGGCCCAAAATGTCATTTTCTCCCTTTAAAATAAGTTACAAATATCAGACCTTATTTCAGTAGCGTATAGTGTTATGTAGCATAGTATACCATTTTATAGTATTGTATGTAGTGCTATGTATAATACAGTTCTAGAAACATTGTTGTTCCTTCATATGTTGTTCCTTCATGGCTCAGAGTGTTTGATGTTAGTAACAGCTCAAACTTACATTAAAAGGCTGAAGACAGAGTGCTAGTCTGAAGCTAAACAGAATTGTTTTTTGAAAGTAAACCAGATGTTGTATCTTCAGCATTATGTTAATATATATTTTTTCATTTTAAAGGACATCCAGAAGGGGGGAGAAAGCATATCTTAATGGATTTTTTTTTATTGCAATTGACAGTGAGCATGATTTCAAATTGCACTGCCTTTTTAGCAGCTTCTGCAAAGGGATCGATGTCCGAGTATTGGCCACGTAAGCTGAACTAAGCAAGCCGACTGCATTGACAGTGTATCTGGGGTACACCTGTATCCTGCTGATGGCTGCTGTAGCTAAATGTTAAACAACATCTTCCAGGAAAAACAGTGCTGGCTCTAGACACTGTTAATGGGCCTTGAGCTATGTATTCCTGTTCAGGAAAGAGATTTCTGAGATACAGTAGGTGGTTTTGTGAAAACGTCAGCTCAGTGCTTAGTAGCAGCTAAAAGAAAGGTGGTTGTTACTAGGAATGCTGTTAAATGTGTCTGTGTCTCCCTTGTATCTTAAGGACTGTATTTTGTTCGGATTTCTTCGTCTTGGAGCGTAGCAATCTAGAAGAGGTGCAAACAAAAAAGAACAAAAAAGGGTGATGAACTGTGTGGAGGAGTTTCTGTAACAGTATTGACTCGCCAGGCAAGGCTCTTCAGCGTGGAGAGGAGATGGCTAAAAAGGGCTCTGTTAGACGTCTGTTCTGTCTCAGACAGGATCACAGATGTCAACGGGGAAGCCAGGGGCACGCTGGCTCTTCCAGTATCAAAGCCAGCAGGCATCAGACTTTTGAAGCTGAAGGAGATTATCAGTGTGGTTAAGCTGTGACATCTCTGGACACTGGGGTTACCAGAAGTCTTAATGGATTCAAAAATCCGTCAGATCAGTGAATGGAAGAAAGGTCCATTGGGCCAGTGGAGTAAAAGATAGCAGTGTGCCCAACAATTTTGCAGTGAACTGTCTCCATGCTGGCAGCAATGGCATCTCTTCAACTGCTAAACTACTACTATGCTCCTTAATTGCAGGGTAGACCCAAGCCTTGCGGTGGCTTTACTTGCTCTTTAGGGGCTCAGCCACTAGATGCCCCTGTGGCATAAGCAGGAAACCAGGCAGGGTTTGTGCTGCCCTGACCCAGGGAAGGCAGCTGGGAGCTGCCCAGTGGCTGTGTTCCCATGAGCGACATCTGCCTCCAGCTTCTGTTGCTTGAGCTCTTAGGAGAAGTGCATGCTGCAGTTCCCTGGCATGTTGTTCTGTTGTCCCAGAAGGTATGAGCTCCCAGTGTAACCCCCATCGGATATGGGAGTCCATCTTTTCCAAGCAGAAGAAGGGGAGTTTGGATGGCAGGGTTCACAGAAGAGGACATCAATTAGGGTTATATGAGGCAGGAGCAAAGAACACAAAATTGAAAGCTGCTGAGGGCAGGATCAAGGGCTTGTTTCTTGATGGTGAGGTCAGTGGAAAGTACATCTGGAAGACAATGGGGTTTTCTGACACTTTTAATACGCTTCCATCCCTGAACAGAACTGACATGAAGTCAAACTTCTTTTGCTATTCTGTAATTGCTTAAGCAGTTCTGCTTATAGCACTTGCATCTTTAATGTCATCTTTAAAGTTTAATGCCAAGACTGGACGGGGTCACCAATGAAAGTGTAAGATGGGAATGGCTAGTTGCTCAGCCTAACTTGGTGTTTGACATCTGTCTGCCCCTGCATTCACCTTTGCACGTCTGCAGGATGAGCAGTGCACAAGTGTGACTGTTGGCCTGTTTGCTTAGCTCTGTGAACAGTTGGGGATGACAGAGCAGTAAAGCTGGGGTTGAAGGAGATCTGAGCACTCTGTGTGGCACCGAAAGGACTCGGCTGTTTCATTTGGTGCCTAATAAGAGTACCTTATTCCTTACAAAGGCATCTTCTGTTGCTTCAGGGTGTGCAAATGTTTTCTGAAGCTGCTGGATATCTGTTCTTAAATTCCAAGCTGGAATGTCTATCCATGGGCCTGGGACATGCAGGCAGCACTGCAGAGTCTGTAGTGCTTTGGTGCTTTTGCTAGCATCTCAGTGCTCCTCCACATCCACCACCACGGTAAAAGGTTTGTCTAGACTTGGTAGGTAAATGTGTGATGTGAGGTTTCAGGCTTGCCATGGTGGTAGTTTTTCTATAACTCCTGTTTCCTAGAGCACTGGACACTGTACATTTCTTGGAGGATCCCTTGTTCTGGATTTTCTCTTGGACCGTCTTTCCCTGGATGGTGTCCTGACAGGAATGAAGCCATCCAGCTTGTCTCCTGTCCTCTGCCTGTGATGGGGTTGTTGCTGAGGTGACTCTCCTCCTCCTCGTCATCTGAGGAGGATGTAGCTGGCACTGGAGGGTTGGGGATGAGGACTTCTTCAGTGCTTCTCAACTACATGAAAACCAAGTGGAGATTTGTCCATTTTGTGGCTATCTGTAGCCAGCTGTTTTGGACTTAAGAGCCAAAAGGATTGTGCCTGAAGAGTAAGGAGGGATTTCCATTCTGGTGCAAGCAAGTCAGGGCACGTAGTATATATTGTTGGTCTCCCACTGCTGGAGGTTTGGCTTTGGTAATGTCTCTGGCTCAATTTCAGCCCCCAAATTTCCCTCAGAATCAGCATTCCTGGAAACTTTTCTGTAGGCAAGGTAGCACATTGCCCTGTGCACAAGAGGAAAACCACCCGGGGATTTTTGTGACCACTGTAAAGGTCTTCTGGAGACAGACCAAGGGTTTCTTGTTTACCTTGTCTTTTTTAATATATGTATTTTGCTGTGATTTTTGTTTTCAGGTTTCTTTTTAAAGCAGAGACATTGAGGGCTGAAAACGTTTTGTCACATGCTACTGCTGCTGCTCAGAGCCATAGGGGCTGTATTCTTGCTCCATTTTGAGCCTTATGGCTTCTCACCTTGCAACTCCAACATTTCATCTAGGTTTACTTTCTTGTGACTTCTCTTGCAATGCAGATGAAAGGGAGAGAAATAGGCTCACAGGTGTTCAAGTTATATTTAAAGGGCAGTGTGTGTCTGCAGATACTGCTTTTCTAGCATTCTTCTCTGAAATGAGCTCATGTTTCCTGCCTGCATACTTCTCCAAGGGCTTCCCCAATGTTGTACAGTGCAAGGAGTAACCTTGTACCTAAGGAAGTAAATTCATGGAAGGCCCTTGAATTTAAGGAGCAGCAGTGTGCAGATGTTTAGCACTTAAGATGGGTGCCACTCTACAAATGATCCTATACTTGTCGAAGTTGTTTGTTGCCTCCGCTCTGAATGGTGTAAGATAAATTGACATGGTCCTTTGTAGGGAGGCCCACCCAGGATGCTGGAGAAAAGGCAGGTCCCAAAAGAGAAACTCTTTCGTGCTGTGTCTGTTAGCAGCGCTGGGCTCAAGACATGAAGGTCAGCAACTTCTGTTTATCTTGTGCTACGTGGATTTTGAACCTGGGCGAAGCAACCACGAGTTTGGTTGCAAGGAACTACGTGGATCTACTCCAGATGATGCAGATGTGGCTTTAGTGCCTGTTTATCCCTTGGAGTTGGAGTGATACAATGGAAATGTCCCAGGTTTTCTTTAACCCGTGTAGAGGATGGAAAAAGGTGTGAAAACGTAGTATTTCCAATGTGGAGAGGTGGAAAACTATTTCAAAGACTAAAGAATTGCTCGTAGTTTATTTTGCTCTTTGGAGAGGTATAAACTGTTGCTCTGTGGTTTTGGGGGAGGAGAGGGAGTGCAAGCAGACACAGTGTGAAATTCATCTGTTTCCCTCATAACCCTTTGCAAAGTGGAAATTGTATAAATTGGCTCGCTGGCAGGATGGAAGGAAATGCTGTTAAAGGACCCTTTGTTTTCAGAATGGATGCTAGCACAAAGGAAGGAACATAGGTTGAAGCAGAGATTTATTTTGTGAAGTGTGTCCTGGAACCCATTTTCCTGGCAAAGGCAGAATTGGCTGCAGAGGGCAGTCTGAGCTGAGCTACAGGCTGGGATTTGCCTCATAGGAGATCATGGGTTGGTCCTTAACACCACTTTCAGGCTGCTTCCAAAATATTTTGACTCTTCCCCCCACCATGGATTTTTGCTGCTGAAGCATCAGTCCCTTCTCCCAACCAGTTCATGAATCTTGTATGTGCTAAATTAAAATATCTGTTGCAGGAAGCTCATAGCAGGATGGTGGTAGCAAAAAGGGAAAGGGAAGCATTTGGAGTGTACCGGCACTGCTGTTGGAGCTGCTGGATTGCACAGGTGAATATGTTGGGGAGAAAAGCCTGTACGTTGCCAGGATGAGGCACGGTGTTAAAGCTCAGGGAGCAGGAGAGCTGGGGCAACCCCAGGAATTCAGATGGATGAGGGTTTTGAGCCTCTTGGACTCAGCAGAGTAGAAGTAGCTTGAGTCTTTTCCAAAGTCACGCTAGCTCTGGCTCAGGACCAGATTTTCCTGCTGTTGCTGCTGGAAATCAGGCCCATGCTGCCCAAACTGTGCTTCCAAATTCTTCAGAGCACACTCCTGCGGGTGCCGCAGCTGCAAGGGGATTGCTAGGGGAGGAGGGAGAGAATTAGGTTGTCTGGAAAGGTTAAATGTGATTTTTTGGAGTGCATGACTGGCTGACTTGCTGCCTGGAACAGGAAAGAAGGAACATTTGTGTAAAGCATTCTTGCAGCTTTGCAGCTGAGATCCCCTAACAACGCTTCCGTGCATCCTGCCCACCAGCTGATATACTCTTTGCACCCCATCATTCCTAAATAGTGTGCTTAATTCAAGCAGTGCTTTCTGTTGCTGGGATTTCTTCCTTTTTCGAAGCAGGCAGTACAAAGCCCAGGCAGGAGCGAGCTGTATCCCAGCTCCGTGTGTTGCTTCTGTGCTGCTTGGAGCTGCCAGCAGCACTTCCTTACAAAGCAGTCTCTTGATAAGCTTGCACCTATGTCCCTGTTTAGAGAATTTGTTTTTTTTCCCCCTGCAGTCACTCTAAGACACTTCAGATGCTACCGCTCCAGATAGTCACCTTTTGTCTTGTGTCAGCTTTGATATGTCAACCGTGGTGGTGCTGTTCTGTAGTCTAAGACTCCTGTGCAATAAAGGATGCATCTAATTTCTGGGCAGCTGCCCAAGCTGGAGAATACCCCAAGGTTATATTTGCAAGAAGCTTGTGTTACGGGGGGGGTATGCAGCAATACGGAGTTGTTTAGAAAAAGCAGCGCTTCCAAGTATTTTTATTCCATAACTGAACAACTGTGGGCTAGGTTTAAGTGAGAATTTCACTGAGAAAATGTCAGCTTATCACGGACAGTAAATGCCAGTGATCTTTGATACCTCACTGTGTGGATACCTGCTTTTCAAGTATGCCCAATTCTGAGAGATTCTGACTTTTGAGGCTTTATTTCCTCTTTGAATCAGGAACTGCAGACTGAGGCCATTCCTGCTCACGTGGCTACATAAGCCAGCTCCTGATCTTTGCTGTGGTTTCTGAAGTACGTGCTGTTCTGGGGTCGCTTTTAGCAGAGGAATGAAATGAAAACATTGCAGTGTCCTCAGCTGTGGTGGGTTTTGGCATATTAGCTCAATCTTACTGTGTTGTAAGACTTTGGTTCCTTTGGTCATAACAAAGGTATTGGAATGAAGTGGCAGCAAATGAGTCAAGCTGATTTCACTACACCTATGGCAATGGATAAATACAAAGCACTGTGGTGTATTTGGATGACTTAAATATATACAGATAAATATATACAGATAAACTAATAGGCTACCTTGATACTACACACCTGTGTATTTGGACTATTCATTTTACTAATACCTGATAATATTCTCGTCACACCTGTACAAATAGCTAACTATCCTAGCATGAAAGTCTGTGTTAAGACCACTTCACTGAAATGTGCACCAATAGCTCCTTAAAGAAAAAGTATGTTTGATAGTCAGGCACCAATTTTACCAATTTTGTGGGGGTGAGAAATGAGAAAATGGTGGCTGCATGAGAAAACAGCCCCTGTTCACAGACACAGGCCCTCTTTAATCTTTGTGGGAGAAGCCTATTTCTGTGGCTTCTCTAAGGAAGGAGCTAAAGTCAAGAGGTGTGTTTGGTGAGGGGCAAGTACAGCAGCAGGTGTTGCTGGTTACGAAGCTTTATCGAGTGTCTCTCATGCCTGTGGAGAGCTACACGGTCTTAAAGTTAACTCACCCACTTGTAGCATTTCCTCATTTATGTTATAAAAATGCCTGCTGAATAGATGGTGTTGGAGGTCTTTGGTTGAAGTTTTGAATGTTTACTTGAGAGTATTAATTACATTTTTCAGACCTCTTCCATCTCCTGTCCTAAGCACCATTTTCTAGTCTGTTTAAAAAAACAAAAAAAAAAAAAAAAAAAAAAAAAAAAACAAAAAAAAAAAACAGAAAAGTCAACCCTGTTCTCCCTTCCCCAGCTAAATAGGGTTATTAAGTTATATAGCAGAACTGTGTTGTCCTGTGTGAAGAGCTGTCCCCTCACTCGTGTCTGCATATCTATGTGATGCTTTCCTGCCCAAACAGTGCACAGTGGCTGAAGCTTTTTATCCTTTTGGTTTTTTTTTTTTTCTTTTCAGAGTAATCACAGGAAGAGAAGAAAAAAGCAAACATTTTGCAAGTCCTTCCATTATGGAGTACCAAGCATGAAGCAATAAGTAAAATGCTGTTTGGTCAGGGATGCTGCATATGTGGTAGGTGGCCAAGGCCATGTTAAGTAACTCTTCTGAAATGTTAACTCCTGCTTCGACCAAAACCAGGAAGAGCCAGTACGGTGCAGTCTGGTGCTCATGGATAAGATATTAGGCTGGGGAGAAATTCTGTCTCTCATTTTCACAGCATATAAGCCTAACATTGAATCTTGAGCAAATGCAACTAATCTTGCCTTGTAAGGTCATGTTATTTTTAAACTGTGTAAAGAATGTGTAGCGTGGGCAAGAGGGTGTTTGTGCAGTCTTTTTGATGTGTTTTTCTTTCATAAAGCTGGCCTGGCCTTTTTAGTGATCCCTGGGAGCAAACCAGTGGAGTGTTTGAGCCTCTGGAATCACAAGGGAGAAGGACTGATTCCTAATCCTGGTCCTGCTTTGTAAAAAAACAAAACACAAGTCATTTTATGAAATGTCAGGGAATAAAAACCTTGCTGCCTTCCAAACATCTTCCAGTAAATCAAGTTGAGTACTGGACTAGAGACAGACACTGTGGACTCTTATCTGGGTAGCTACAGGGCGCCTAGGGCCAGTCTGTTAGTTGTGTCTGCATGAAAATAAGAGGAGTGTTTGACATGCAGGGCTCAGCAGTGGCTTTGGGAGTAAACTGCCCTTTGCAGAGTAGTTATTACTATGTGGGCTACTACTCTTGGCTGCTCTCAGTTTTAGCTAAGTAAGGTTTTTTTTTTTGCAATTGGCCTTTTGGAATGATGTCGGTCTCCTTCAGAAACTATAAGGGTTTTTTTTCTATTACTTCGAAATCAGCTGATCTAAGTGGAGCTACTAATCCCAGTGGCAATGGAATTTGACCCATTTCCAAGACTTTGATTCTTCTTCTCTTGCTGAAGATAAGGAAAGAACCTTATCTTTGTCCAGCTTGGGTGAAACATGGGCTCAGTATCCCAGATAGCAGCTGAGCATGGCCTGGGCTACTCAAGTCTGAAAGAAAAGTTTAATCTCCTCGAAAATGGGTTTTCTCTAACCTAGGAATGGATATAACAGCCTTGTTGCCAAGCATCATATGAATCACACTGGTCAAAAGTCTGTCTTGATTACTGTGATAGGAGAGATCTGGAGAGGAAGGGGGCTACTGAGATGGGCAATTTGAAGTAATTTGCCCTCTTTTTAAAGGTCCATGTGATGTTGCTGTGGGATATTCAATTATTTGGTTGCAATACTATTTTCCTTTTACAAAATAAAAAGTCTTCAATATATTTTAAAAAGTGATATGGGAAATTAAACTGCTGATCAGGACCTGATGATCATTAACACTTGTGTCTTGACGACCCTTTGGTGTTTGCTGCTGCCCATGGATGCTCATTTGGATGTGTGCCTTCTCCTCAAGAAAAGAGACATTGAACACCAGGGTCTGTTTTCACAGCTCCCTATTTACCTTGCAGAGCTAAATTGCTTTTAGCTGTCAGACTGAGCTAGTATTCTTGAAGAAAAATAATAATAAAAAAAAGAAACTGCATTATAATTAGGTTTTGATACTTTTTGACATTTTGGTTACAAAAATCAAAATAGAAGTTTTCATTTAGTTTTTAACTGAAAGTTTTCTTGGTTTGTATTCTGAAAACAAAAATGAAAATTTCAGCTTGAGAGAGATCTGTTCCTTCACTAAAATATATATATTTCTGCGAAAGTTGAAATAACTACTTGTGTTTTTCTAAGAAATTGATTTTTTGAGAAACTGTTTAAACATCTCAATATAAAAATATTCTTTTGTGTCTCAAACATAGTGAAATTCAGCTAGAGATAGGAAGATGTTTAAGTTAGCTGCTGTTATACATCCCTGTTTTTGTTTTGAATTGGGTGCTTGTTAGCCAAAGACCCACCAGCTTCTGTACTGTATCCAGAAGCTTTCCCAAAATGAGCCTTGTGTGTCTTATTCAAGTAATATTTGCAATTTATGCTGGGCTCTCAGGATTTAGATCGGCAAATTCTTCTTCACCCACATGAATCCCCTGAGGACTGCAGGGTTGGGACTCAGGAATGAGGTGGCTGTGCTTTTAAAAGCAGATATTACCTTGTTTTTTGGAGAGGCTGTTCCATTCTGCAGGGAAGTTAAACTTCAGGAGGATTCCAGCTGTTCATGGTATAAGGTACAAGTCAATAGAGTTAGGCAGCCAGGGTCTGTCCTGCTGGGAAAAAAACAATCTTGGGGGGGGGGGGAAGAAGAAACAAGGAGAAAAGATGTAAGGGGGGCAATTTAATTCTGCTGTGTTTCAGGTTAAAATCTGCAAGCCAATTACAGGTCTTTACAGTTTTGTCTTTTGAATCAGCTTAAAGTGTTCTTATTTTCTCTCCCTATTTATTTGAGCCTTTCTCTAGGAGATAGAGAAGATGCAAAATAAATTGGTGTGAAGATAGAGGCAGGCAAACAAAAGCTAAGTATCTGACTGTGCAGCTAGTGTGACATGATCCTGTCATGGTTATGATGACTGTGAGTTAGTTTTTCCCGCTGTGCTTCCCAACAGTTTTTCCTTGAACATGTTATTCAACAGCTGTTTTTCTTCAGCAGGAGGGTCCTTCTCTGTGGCACTATGGACCCGAAAGCCAGGACTTCCTGAAGCTTCTCCACAAGGAAAAGTGAGGATGGGGTGGAGCAGAGCTGCGGATAAGTGTGGAGTGCACTGCCTTGGCACTACTCTGGTCTGGTGGGTAAAACTGCATTTAAAGATGCCTCTTTGTTCATGCTTATCTCACTAGGACCTGTTTTTGTCTTTAAAAAGAAATGGAAAAAGTCCTAATGTGTATTTAATTACTCTGTTTCTTTTTTTCTTAGCTTAAAAATATTTTGCCTTTGAGCTCAGGATAGAATATGTTTAAGGTGAGCTCTAGGCTACCTGAGATATTCCCTCAAAACTGGAATAGATGGATAAAAATTCAGCCTGATGTTTTCTTAGTTAATTCTAATGTATTCTTACTTAATTCTGATGTATTCTGCTTAATTCTAATGTATTCAAGTCAATAATTAAAAAAAAGTAATAAATAAGAGTAATAAAAGCAGTTGGATGTGCTTTTGGATAACAGTCTCTCCATCTCTAAGGGATAAAGCAGGTGGATTTTTAAGAAGGCTTGCTGGTAAGCTAGACAAAATGATTGCCAGTGTTTATGCCACATGAAGGCACTCAGAAACAATAAGAGAGCCTGCAGGATTTTTGACAGGTGGAAATGGAAGGGACATTCCTATGGCCAAAGTTTGATTGCTCCCCATCTGTGTGGAGTTTTACCTGCATCAAAGCAGCCCTTGGCAGGAGCTGTCGCACCCCAGGTGTGGTGGAACAGATTAGCCATCCTGCCAGCCCACAGCGTACTAACCTGTATATATTTTCCTGCTGGATTTCCTGAGCTTTCCCATCATACCAGCATGGATGTGCAGTGTGGTTTGGGTGGGATGAGCTGCTGGCCGCAGGGCAGTGGCTGCCCTGCCTTTGGAGCAGCTGTGCTGGTGAGTTCCATGTGTGTGGGATATCCGAGGCTTCCAGCAGGCTCTGATCTCCAGCTGTGAGCTCTGTGAGTCGATCTGTGCCGCTGCAGCAGAGACAGCCAGTGTTGCTGGGTGCTCAGGAACTCTGGAGGAATATATGGAGTTGTCAGATTCTGGTAACGCCAGATCCCATCTGCAGAAACTCCGCAAGACTTGAATGTATCCTAACTTGAAATGCAGCTTTTTACTCACCTTCTAGTGCTGAATCCCTTAGGTTATGTCCTAAAATGCTCTATCACAGCTACACACCTCTTTTGTCTAGAAAGACTGAAGTTCTGTGGTAACAACTGCTGCCATGTGGCTGGACTTGAAGAAAAGGGGAAAATGTCAGGATGCAGAGTCATGTGGGTCGCTCAGGGTGAATCAGTGAGTACCCGGATCTGAAGATTGCCTTTTGATCTACTATGAACTCCTCCTATTAAAATTTAAAATAACTTCTTTCTTCCTAAACCTTCTCTTAGAACAGACCATAGAGAAACATAAAAAACATTCAGGCTGTGGCTCAAATAACTGAAGTCAAGAGATCTAAGGCATAAGGCTTGTACGTGATTCTTACTCTTTTCAATCTCTACCCATACATACTTAGGCGAAGCTCACCCTTAGCTGTGAAATTCTTGGCTTGTGACACTTTGCATTCTGATTACTTGGCTTTATTCCAAGTGCTTCATTTTATCTGAGAGGGGCTCAGAGCAGCAGGTCGGCAAGTGTAACTGGCTGCTGTCCCTTCCTGAGCAGTCCAAGGGGATCAGGTGATGGAGGACGTGTTGGTGCTGCCTGTTCATTTGCATGTGGGCAAAAAACTGGCTATTTCTGTGCAATTCGTAGTGAGGAAATAAACTGAAGCTGAGGCCTTAAAGGTCGTAGGGGGTTGATAGAGTTGTTAGCAAGGTGCTGTGAACAGAAATTCACTTCCCTAGCTCGAGCTTATTGTTGTATCACTGTAGTGCTCATGTCTGATAGACCAAGGCCTGATTAGAAAACGTGTGGCAAATCTTAGCATTAGTGAGGTGCTTTCTGAGCTCCCCTCTCCGTTTCTTGGAGAAATGGAAGCTTCCCTTGAAACTGAAGGGTTTCCAAGTCACTTTGGCATATTCCCTGGTAGTTGTAGGGAAGGAGAAGGGTGTTTGTCTTATTTCCAGTGGCTACAGGAATTTCAGTTTTTTGGCCCCTTCAATTGCTCTGCTTTTCTGCTCAGGACGTTTTTGGAATGTGTTTTAGTTGGGGAAAGGCAGGGTGGTCAGAAACCAGACACAATCTGACAGATGGCCGGAGCTGGCTTCCAGAAGCAGCTGAAGGACGCTTGGAAAAATTTCCTCTCTGATCTAAAAGGAGAGTCCAAACAATTCACATGGGCTGCTTGGGCACTGAACCCAGTCCTCATTTTGGGGGAGGTTTATGCCCATTGAGCTCTAAGGTGCAGGCAGTTATTTGGGCTTTTCAGTAGTGGGAATCTGTCCACAAATTGATTTCAATCTCTTGTCCTTCAGATGGAAGGAAGCTCTCCTGTACTGCACATGAGAGTTCATGTGTGTTTGTAGAAAAATGGTGGAGTCTTTGCTAGAGCACATGTTCATCAGTGAGCAGCAGGGAGCCCTGTTAACTTCCTTCTCCCAGCTTAGCGCAGCTGTAAAGCTTATCTTTAAGCTGTGAACTCCTCTGCACTTGGTTTCTCTTCCATCCTGTCTCTTTCCATCATGTGGATCTTGCCTTTTCTCCTGTGTTTCTCATCTGTGCTCCAACATGCTATCCATCATACCAAAGGTCCTCTCTCTGCCTTTTGTTGGTGCTCTGCTGTTCAACCTACTGCTGCCACAAGCTGTGCAGGAAACACTTTCATGTGCTCCTCGCATTGATTTCTGACTGATCTTGAACCTCTGTATACAAAGGAGTGCTAATTGTTACTGTCCATGGTTAGGAAAGGTCAGGTAAATCTTTTAAAGAAGTGTGTGTGAGCTGCTCAAAAAAGTCTGAATATCTATTTTTTCTCTTTGTGCTAATTGCAGCTTTGATCACCTGGGTTTTGAAAGATGCCACACTGCTTTAATTCATGAAGGAGAATAATGTGCATTCTTCCTTCACAGCTTGTGTGTTCATTAGACATTTTCACCTCTGGCTAATGAGGAACATAATTTTTTTTGAAGACGATAGTGTGGGGTTGTAGGAGATACGTGATAGTTATCAAGGTCTGTAATCAGTTAGGCGACAGCATATGGAACGTTTCGTCTCGTTTCAGCTGCTGTCCATTGAAATTTTGCCAAAAAGCTGATTTCTCTCTTTTTTTTTCTTTTTTTTTTTTTTGGGCAATGTCCTTTTATTTATAGAGAGGCAGCACTTTGGGTCCCTAGATGGGGTTTCTGGTGGCTATATACTCTTCAAAAAAACAGAATAAAAAGATCACAGCTTTCCACAGAATTTAGTCCTCCTGTTTTCCTCCTTTCATTACCAGTATGTTTGTAGCAGTCAGATGTCCATCTTGCTGCTGGTGGACTTCCAGTTGTGCACTGGAGAACACTAGAAAGCCCACGATGAACAGAAAATCTTAATTTGCATGGACCATGTGCTGCTAGGATAACAAGTGGTGCTTTTCCCCCTCTCCTAGGGACATAATAACCCAGATGCTTGTTTCCATGCATGAAGACTCTCATCAAGGCTGTGGGTGCAACTTCTTTAGCAGGTTTTGCTGTCCTCCAGCAGGCAGAGCTAATATTTGGCCTGTGGTGCAACACCTATGACAGTACTTAGAAGGCAACTTGAAGAAAAATGTTGCAAGGGAGTCTCAGCAAGCCCTCCTCAGAGGGGCAGGAGGAGGTGGGGCTGCAGCCAGGACTTTTAATGGCTGCATGAATGGGGAGGTGTGGGGCATTGCTGTGCAACTGGTTGGGTGTCCTGGCTGCCTCTGAGCTCTCTTTCCTGTAGTCTGCAAGGGCGAACTGTGTGTGTCAAATTCTGGAGAGAGGCAAACAAGTGGCTTTTTGTTTTGTCTTGTGATCTCTAAGCCTTATTTCCTCATCAGCAAGCTTCAAGATGACAAGAATTCTGACGGCTTGCAAAGTGGCGAAGGCTTTGAAAGGCAGATTGGAGTTCTGCACTGTGTCTGCTCATCACTGGAGTTTCCCAAGGACTGGTACCAGGTTGTTGAGCATCAAGGTAACAGTGACTAAGCTGCTCTGTCTCTAGATGTTTGGCATGCTGGGAGGTAGCCCACTGCGGATAAGGTTTGCTTAGACACATAAAAATGGATCAGAAGGGTCTGAACCCTAACCAAAGGATTTTCTTGACTACAGGGCTTTATTGGGTAAGCAAATAGTTTGGTAGTCTGGAATGGAATTTTCTGGGGTAAATTGCACAAAAATGGTGGAAGTTCCTGGTTGCTGTTAATTCTTATCTGATGTTTCTTTGCAAACACCCTACATTTCTGTAGGGCTGGTAGCTAGCAGAGGCAGCTCCTTTGGTCCCTCTCAGCCCGATTCAGCAACGCACTTAAATGCGTGTGTAACTTTGAGCATGTGAGTAATCCTGTTGGGTCCTTGTAGGATCCATTTTCAATGTATGAGAAACCAGGTTGGTTCTGACACTAATCAGAGAGGTAGAGTCAACCCTCTGTGAATGCTTTAGGGCATCAGCCATTCATTCTCCGGTGTTAGTTCGAATCCTCAGCTTTCTTTTGCTTTTCATTACAAGAGCTGCATTTCCTCAGCTTTGCCAGTGAAACTCGGGCAGTTAGAGCAGAGCACAGTGGTGAAGTGGGACATTCTGTGTGAAATGTAGCATTGGGGATGTTTTGACACCAGGCACAAACAAAATGAAGCTCTTGCACATGTGTCCTTTTAGATCAACAGTGCAGTAGAATTAGTGACCTGAGAAATGATGCTTCAGGGGTGAAGGGAGGATCCCTGGGAACCTTGTGCTGTGGTACCCAGTGATGCAGCTTCACATGGTGCAGTGGAGGAGCAAACGGATTAATACCATTAATGTCCACTCTAGATTCAGGTTTCCCTTACCTGTTCCATGGCCACTGATTTGTAAGAGAAAGCAGATCTCAGCTCCTGACAACAGACCTTTTAAACCTGAAAACTCAGATGCAAAGAAAAAATGAAGGTGGGAAGAAGCTTCCCTATTTTTCTTATCCCTTGTTCAATTTTCTCCCCTGTGCTTGGAGGCAGGCCGTGTATTTTTATTGCTGTGCTTGCTCATGGACCAGTCTTCCCCTCTCTGGCAGTGTGCAGCAGGCAAGGACTGTTACCTGGCTCACTGTGCCTTACAACCCAGCAGTAATCTTCCTCTTAGCAGCTTGATCCTGATGGTGCAATCAGATCTGCCTTAGGAGGATGTTATTTCTGCCTGTGATGACAGCAGGAATCCTGCTCGGGAATTAGAAACCTGCCATGATTACCAGTCTCCTCAGGGGCACTATCTGAAGAGGCAGTAGATTGTGATTGTGTATGAAAGAGATGACACAAGCTGTGATGGGGGAGTTAAAGTTCCTCCCCAAGACTGCAGACGCTTTGTGCATCTCGGCACTGGACAGGAAAGTGTCTCCTGGGTGTGACAGAAGAAAGTGTGACAGTTCTGGCTGTCTCTTCCGGAGATTTTATGCTTCAAATTGAAATGGGATGAGAGGGAAAGGAGAAATTCCACCACCAGTCTTGCTAGATCCCTGGAAGCTGTGAGGGAAGGTCCTGCACTCTGAAGTTGCTGTTTCTAGGGTGTAAGAGCTCAGGTTCCTAACTGGTAGCTGGTTTATCACTGGTTGATGCCTGTAGCGTTTGTGTGTTTTGTGTCGCCAAACAGGGATCTGGGCAGATGCACTCGAGTTCACCAGGGCTTCAGAAAGCGTGTAGCCACGTAAGCAGGACTGAACAGCTCTGCTAAAACAGCATCCTGGGTTGTTGCTATTGCTTCTGATCCCTAAGTAGGTGCTCACAGCTGGTTCTGATGCATCTGCTGTGTCAAAGTGCAGCAGCCAAAGGCTTGTGGCACACTGTGAGAGGTCAGTTGAGAAGCAAATCACTGTGGCAGGATGTCGTAACCACAAACTAAAAGGCAGCTTGTGCTGGTAAAGCTCTGTAGCCTGTGGTTAGGGCTGCTGGCTCAGTATTTGCTGAGACTGTGTTTTATTTATGTGCTCCAGGGCAATTGTGGTAGGCACCTATAGCTGACTGGTTCTTATGTATTCTTCTGCTGGTGGATTAGCATCTGACGCTTGGATCTGCCATCTTCAATGACAGATTGATGATGTTAGCTGTGTATTTTGTCCCTTGTTCAAGGACTTTGCAGTGGCAGACTGATCAGGTCACAGCTTGTAACGCTGAGATACCTGATGAAGGAGCTTCGGGCCCCTGGAGAACTGCCCTGCTGAGATGCACTTAGAGTAGTTGCTGTTCTCACCCTCACTGCAGCGTGGGGTGCTAGCAGCCCAGCAGCTTCTTTCTGACCTGGACATTGAGACTGTTGCAGGTCGGGACTCAAAACCTGGAAGACCAAAACTTGAACCTTTGCTGTCTTGGGGCTGCTACTTTAGGCAGTGTCAGGCTCTTCTATCACTATTTGCGGGGCTTGCAGGGGTCGAAGGGCCTCTGTAATGTAGCTGTGCAAGCAGTAAACCAGCAGTTTACTCATAAGTGATCTTAAAATGCCGACCTGTTGCATAGCTTTGCTTCAGGGTGTAGTAGTTGATCACAGTGTGAGACAAGTGACCAGCAGGCATCTTACGGTTAGGCTTGGTGCATTGTCTATCGTTGTGGATAATGGATATTTGTAGGAAGACTGGAAAAAGGGAGTGCAATGCCCAGAAATTAAGGTGTGGGGGCTAATGACAGTGTAGGTAATGATCCTGTTAGTGTAGGTTTTAATGAGTGCCTAGTTGCCTTTGCTCCTTCTCAGCAGTCTATTTTAGGGAGCACAACAAAATGCAACAAAAATCCTGATCTGGGTATAGTCTAAGAGAAGTATTAACATGAAGGAGAGGTGGTAGTTTTAGCAGAAATCCTAATAATTATTCTTGTAGGGCTGTTTTCTGCCCAGTTGAACCCAGCATGTGTGAGGAGGCCTCACTTCAGATGAGCAGTTGGAGACGGGAGGACTCGTGTTTCTGTTTCCCTTCCTTTGCATCTCATCTGCCCTGCAGCAGAGAGGCAGCATCCTCGGCCAGAGGGAGCCCTTCCTTGCAGCCAGGGGTTGAGTTTGCCCCAGAGAGCAGCTCTGAGACCTCCCTGGACGTCACCTGGGAGAAGGAGCCTTTTGGTGAGGCCGAAGGGCTCCGTGTCGCAGCCTTCAGGGTGATTGCAAGTCATTTAGTGCTCCCCTGAGGCCAGTGTAGTTAAATAGGGATGTAAAGATTAGTATGAGCAATAAACAGGTGGCTCATACCCATATACCTGTCTCAGTAAGGAGAGAATCAGAGGAGCTATAGAAGCCACTGGGAGCAAGCTTAGAAGTACAGTGAGGAGGAGAATAAGAAAATTTGAGTGCTGGATTTAGGGACCATGTCAGGTAACTGTGAACAGGCTCCTCGGGTATATTTTGAAGCAGATGAAAGAGGGCCCTGGTCTTGCCCCCAGGCTGCTGCATGGGTGTTAGGTGAGTGGGAGCAATTAACAGGGCTCCCTGCCCACACCACAACCTCTGTAGATGGCAGGGCTGGAGAGACAGAGCAAATAGTGTTGTTTCTGTGAAGAGCCTTAAGAAACAGTGCAGGTTTGAGTTGCAGGAGCTGTGTTCTTTATACTGTGGCATCCTTGCTGCGTTTCTTGCTTTCTCTTTGGTTTTGATGATAAAGGAGCTAACCAAAAACCTCTCCCTAGAGATCGCCTGAATGTGAATCTGCTTTTGATGCTAAAGATTTTGACTTGGCTTTTGATTCATTTTTAATTCTTGCCTTTCTGCTTTTCATAGTCTTAGCCAGAAGCAAATGTGCTAAAATAAGACTGAAAAAAAAACAACTTGGTGAAAGAAGACCTGGCTGTGAGCAATGTCCAGATAGATTTCCAGCCTGTGATAGCTTAGTGCTTCCAAAAGGAGATGTGTTTTTCAGCAGAGAGGATCCTCCACTTTGTTGCTGGTTATTTGGTCTTGAGAGAGTGGACGGAGTACAGTCCTGGCCCTGCATTTCCACAGTACAGGAAATCTGATGGGAGTTTGGCCTCTAATGCTGTTCTGGAAGGGTCAGCTGTTAGGCACCTGACCAAATGTGTGTGTTGTGTCTAGGAATGTTGTGCTGTGTGGAGCTGGGGCCTGTCTTAGGAAGGACTTGCTTTATCAGCCCTTACTGGAGGGGAACAACGTGGCCAGGGCTGGGGTGGAGCCCCTCTTGTGCCTGTGCTGGTCACCAGGGCCTCACCTGGCTTTGGGACCCAGTGTCCCTTGAGCTCTCCGGGTTTATCCAGGCTTTGCCCCAGGAAACTGCGGGATGTCTGTGGAGGGAAGTGCTTGGAGCGGCTTGGATGGTTATTATGTCAGAAGAGTTTGAATTCTGAAGCGGGGGGGAAAAAAATTACCTGTTCAGCTTGCAGGAAAGGAGTTTATAGCAGACGTGCCATAAAAAGCAAATTGTACTGCAGATCTTGTGGGATTCAGCAGTTCTTTATCATCCGTCCTGTAAATGGGGAGGGGTGCTGGAGCAAGGAATGCAACTGCAACTAAATTCATCCGCTTCTTGACTACTACTTTTAACAGCTCCAGTGTCTTGGCTACTTCATCTATGAAGTGCTCAGTGCAGAGGCACCCGAGCTAGTTAACTCTTCCAGCTGCTGTGACAATACGCACAAAATCCAGCAATACTGTGGAGATGGCTGAGAGGACATCTCCATCCTCAGAGGTCCTCAGGAGCCATGCAGCCTCTCTGGAGCCCAGGGAGCTGTGTTAAGGTAACGTTGCCAGTGAGTAGGAAGGAGAAATCAGATTGTAAATGGTGCATGTCACAGTGGGTGCCTGTGCAGGAAACGTTTTAGTCAAAAATAAAGATTTATTCTATGCTACGTAGGGAGACTTCTGAAAAGCAAGGAGATAAAAGGACCTCACAGCAGCTCTTTTGTTTCTTCTTATTACTATTTTTTTAAAGTGCTAATTTCTCCCAGCTAGATCCAGATTGGGTCAACTGACCTTTTTAATTGCCTGTAAATTAGCTTTCACGTTACAAACAAAACTGAAAAGACAAGGTAGGTTGGCAGCTTAGGGATGTGGTAACACCTCCACTAGAAATGTAAGCAAGAATAATTGCTCCAAGAACACTCAGCGAGCAGACTAAGCTCTTAATTAAGAATAATAAATCGAAGAGGGGAGGGAAATACCTGAACATTTCTCCCTTGTAGCTGAACACGTGTGCAGTTTATGATCTCGTGTGTACAAGCGCAGGTGGCCTGTTGTGGGCAGGGAAGGACGGGCAGATTCCTGTCAGCAGTTCCAACGAGGAGAGGCTCGAGGGTCATGGTAATGGCTGTGGATTTTGGCCTTTAGGAGCTCAATGTATTTTAACTTCTCCAGCCATTCCTACAAAGCGGACTTCGCTTCCCAGAGGAATCCCCACCAAGGGTCTTGCAGCTGTGGCTGCGATTGCACTTGCCCAGCTTGTGCCACTGGGGCAGAGCTTCCCAAAAGTTTATGCCCTGGAGATGAAGGCTGTGGGAGAAGCAGGTTCCTGAGCTCCGTGCCCATGTCGGTGTGGGCTGCATTTTGGCAGGGGTCGGGAAGGGGCGAGGGCCTGTCGAGGACCAGGCCTCAAGTGGCTGCCTGTCTGCGGGCCCGTGGCCCGAGCCCTGCTGCTGCTCTGGCTGCAGAGCTGCTCTCGGGAAGAAGCATCTCTGCTGTGGCAGGGAGAAAGCCCTGCCTCGGAGCAGCCACTGCTGCTCAGAGGTGTTTCGGAGTGAGCAGCTTTCTCTAGCGACAGGCTCAGTGAGATTTGGGAGCTGACCAAGCTGCAATTTCTGCTCGAGCTACATCTAGGGGATTTAGCTGCAAAACCTGTATTTATAAGCATAGAGGGAGTTCGGTGCTGCTGACTCTCCCACCCTGTGGTATGGGAGACTCAGAAATGATGGCTGATCCTATTGAGAATGACTGGATGTTTGACACTAATGAGGAAAAAATGCAAGGCTAAAACCATCCCAGATGCACAGAATTCAATTACTTGGCAGTGTGGTTTGGTTTTTAGTGTATTTTGCAGTACATTAGTAATTGATCTGCGCAGTATTTATAACTGCAGAGAAACCCTAGATGAATGTTTGCCATGATTGTTACAAAATGTTCAATTCTGGGAATGAAATTTCTCCTCACTGTGATTGTTCCTCTGATTTACAGCTAATGGAAAAGAGCTCTTCTGTGCCTTTCTGCAACAAATTGATCTCGGTTCCTCTCTTAAAAACCCCAATGCAAAGAATTTTTCTGCTTTAAAAAGAAATATGAAGGATCACACTGTAAGAAATGCTGAGAGCTGCTGCCTGGTGTACCAGCTTGTCCCATCTCCCATGGCTTAGGGTACTGGGCTTCCTGTGCTGGACTTGCTCTGTGACTGCATCTCCAGGCCCAGGAGGCAGCTCCACATGTGTTCCAAAGTGGAAGATTCTTGGGAGTCCAAAGGGCTGAAGTTACTGGCAAATCTGTTTCCAGCTCTGCCTTTTCTCTTCCCCAGTGGTCACTGGTTATTCTGGTGCCTGTATGAATCTTCCAACTTGTTTTTCTGATATTTCATGGATACCTTTTGATAGAAGGTGCACTCCCCAAGTGGTCTCCTGGCCTGCTGCGGGGCAGCTAAGAAAGGTTTAATTTCTAAATCAGACCAAAGGGGGTAGTGCAGCCCACATCGTCACTGAGGAAAGCCTGCGTGTGACGTGGGACCGCAGAGGTTGGGATACAACTGAGAGCCATGTGTCCAGAGCTGAACTCAAGTCTTGGAGCTGACTTGACTTCCTGCTGGAAGGAAGGAAGTTCTGCTGGAGCCTCGAGCCATGTGCTGTGGGGCAGTCAGAGCCTGCCCTGTCTATGAAAGGCCTGGCTGCGTGAGGAGCAGCACAGTCCCCATCAAGCCTTGGGCAAACACTGAGGAGAAAGGCAGTCCTTTTTTCCCCTGATTTATAGTCTTGTTTGCTTACAAGCTCTTGTGAGTGGGTGAGGTGGGCAAGGTGGTGGTGGCAGCAGGCAGGGTGATTCCGTGGTGACAACAGCACATGCTGCTCAGAGAGGTTTTTCAGCTGCTTGGCCTTCGTTAGGTGGAATTTGCCATGTGTTAGGAGGAGAAAGAGTACGAGGCACTTAGTAAATGGGGACAGAGATGGTCTTTTGGTGTCTGGGGAGGGAATAATGCCTAACATGTGAGGAATGAGGCAGATGTCCTAGGAGTTACCTGTGTAAACATCAGAGCTTTTGTTCCTATATTTGAGTGTCTTCATATCCCTTTCTCTAGGCGCAGACAGCCAACTTGGTGCTGGAAGATGGAACGAAGATGAAGGGCTATTCTTTTGGCCATCCATCCTCCACAGCAGGGGAAGTTGTGTTCAACACTGGTCTTGCTGGGTAAGTTGCAAACCATCTACTTGGAGCGTGTAAAAGGGGGAAGGGGTGATAGAGCAGCTACTTTTTCCAAGCCCTTGGGGGGTGCTTATCCCAGCCTGTTGTGTTCTGTCCAGAAATGCTGCCCTCCAAGGATATAGAGAGGGAGAGAGATGAGTTGAAAGGACTTCAGTCAGTCCTTTTGTGATGCTGCTGATGTAGAGCAGAGGAACTCACGAGAACTGGCCAGTAAGCACCTCAGTTAAATTTGTATGTTGTCCCTCATGTTTCTGGGTCAAATATGGAGGTCGGAATCATCTTTCCACCTTCTGGGTGGTGAAACTTGCTGTCTGCATGTGAATTTTTTAAATCCAGAGCTTCCCAGGCTGGATTCTATATGACATGTGGTGGTACAAACCACAGCTAAGAAAACATTTGAATTCTGTGCCCTTTCCTGCTAGAGAGGATCAAATTCATGCCTAACCTAGCACAGCTCTCGTGTCCTCTGGAGCGACAGAAGCCCATGGCTGGTTAGGACAGCGGCAAAATCCTGCGAGTCCTTCTGGTAACTGTTCTGAGAGAGGAGATTTGTCTAGAGGAACAAGGCCTTCATGAGGAGAGGGACACAACTCTGGGGAAGTGAGACGGCCCTGAGGTTGCTGGTGCTGGAGCTTTGCCTGCTGTCGCTGCTCAGCTGCCTCGTGGCTCTCCAGATTCTGTTCTCCCTCAGAAAAACCGGTGCCCTCTTGAAACAGGATGAGTTTTTAAATGTTTCTGTTGGTAAGAATGCTAAATTGCTGCAGAGGGGAATCTGTTTGCAAAGTTTTGCATAAGGAAGCAATTATTTAAGCTTTTGACAGCACTAATTACTTGCTGTGTTAATATACCTGCCAACAAACAACTGTTTAATATAGATCAGAATGATGGAGGGCACCAGAGTTCTCCTCTCTGTGATAGATTATGGGCAATAAATCTTGTCACGTCACAGAAGTCGGGCAGGACCTGATGGATTAATTTCCCTTCCACATGTTAGTGTGGCAGCAGAAGCTGTTTGCTCTTTTTCTGGTGATTTGGAGAGGATGCCTGTGAGAAGAGAGAACAGTTTTGCTCTGTGGAACATATGGGGATGGAGGGAACATGTGAAACATAAGGTTGCATCTTCAGCGTGTTCTCCAGGAACCCCATCTCGACTGATTTGGCGAAGAGGAGCAGAGTTTGCAGCTTTGTTGCAGATCATAGAAATGACAGGATTTGCTTTCAGTCCAGGGGCTGCTGCCCAGTGCCAGAAACACTGTAGCTCTGCCTAGGGCTGCTGAGTAAACCACTGGGTCCAGAGGAAACCCCTTGAAGGTTTTCATTGATGCAGTAAGAGGCTGAGAGCCCGTGTGAAGGAGGTGCTTTGGCAGATGCTCTGGCAGGGTTGGGCCTTGTACAGCCTCCCTGGGCCTATAGCTGTTTGTCAGTACAGGGAATAAGGGGTAGGAAAGGGAGAGTTTTGCCATGGCAGGTTTTAAGCCTGGAATATTGCTTTCTGGGGTCTGACTGTTCGTAGGTGTGCAGTGGGGTCTGTGAGCTCTGGTGAGACAGTGGTGTTGTTGGTCCAGTACCTTGTGTCCTCGTGAGGACTCCCTCACTTGGATTCATGATGTAGAGCAGGGAGGCAAAGCACTTTGTGTGCTTACAGCTTTGGCGTTCCAAAAAAAAAAATAAAAAAAAAATAATAAAAAAAAAAGCCGAAAACAAACAAAAAAACCCAGAAAACTCTAGTGTTGCATCTATCCATTTGGAGCGAGGAGGTTTTCAACTAAGAGAAAGAATTAAACCCCCTATAATGTGCCCATGCTTCAGTTAGCTCAGTAAATGCATCTGCTTCCAAGATGTTTGCATGTACTTACTGTGATAGTCTGGTAAGAGAGGTGGTTGACAGGAGTTTCCTGAACCCAGCAAGGCTTTGGGGAGGTGCAGAGAAGTCTGGACCTTGCAGCATCCCTGGAGCTTCTGCCCCTATCTGCTGCACAGGGCATTGTGCCTGCTGAAAGGGCCCTCTCTCTCCATGTAGAGCTGAGTTTGTGCTTACAAATAACATACAAAGGTTAATGACATGAGCCTTGTCTTTAGCAGCGCGTTTTTTGGAAGCATAACCCATTGACTTGAAGGAGGTGCCAAATGTACACGTGCTGTGTGCTTCCTGCCATTGCACTGCAGCTTGAGTGGATGTTTACAGCAGGAGATGCAGATTTGAGCACAAGGAGAGGCCTCCCTGGAAATATTTTGGAGCCAGGGTTCATCCAGGACATCACTTGAGGTGGCTGCCGAACTGCATCTTCTGCCTGCAACCATTCGGTTTAAACTATGGTGACAGTAATAAGTTATAGTCTACATAGGGCAGATTCATCTTGCACCATCTTAATGCATTTGGCTACATACTGGTGTAGATAACTTCATCAGATGTTGGGTTGCAGCTATTTTTTGGTTGAAAAGCAGCAGTTATTTAACAGCTTGCTGCACCAGTATGCAGCAGTATCATGCAGAAAATGAGGGCCTGCTTACTGATTAAAAGCTGCAAAGTAAAAGCATGGGTAGACAGACCCTAACTAATCTGTCAGCCTCCTGGGAGGGGAAAGTGAGAATGGATCTACTGGATCCAGAGCTGACACAGTAGGTTTAGCAAAGCCTTAAATTTGATTTACCCATTAAAATACAAAATCTTGTGTTCAGTCACCCATGGCAATACAATGTGTTCAACCAAACTTACGGATCTGCCCTTATTGGCAGAATATTCAGGCAGGTGCTTAAACATAATTGAAACTTATGACATAAACTCTGCTTCTATCTTTCTGTTATGGAAATTCAGGCCTGTTTTATATTTACTTATTTGCTCTCTTATTTTCCTCTCTCCTTTGCCTTTCTTCTTTACCTAGATACACTGAAGCCTTGACAGATCCCAGCTACAAAGGACAGATCCTTACACTAGCCAACCCTGTAGTTGGGAATGGTGGGGTACCTGACACGGCTGCTTTGGATGAAATGGGCCTCAACAGGTTCCTTGAGTCTGATGGAATCAAGGTAAAAAGACAGAGTTGCATGTGCATCTGTGCATCTAAAAATTGCAATGAACACTTAGGCTGTGCTGGAACCTGTGTGACCCCAGGAGTCTTCTCTTGGTGGACTGAATCACATCTCTGGTCTCTACAGCCCTTCCTGACCCAACTGGCAGCATATAATAAATCAAGGGGTTTCCTGGCCCATTCTGGCATTAAAAGATGTCAGTGCAGTGAGGGCTGGGTATTGTACCATATCAGATGAACAGACATTCAAGTAGAGGATGTAGTGCTAGAGCTGTTCTTTCCTTCTACAAAAGATTAAAACAACAGTATAAGCAAAATTTAAGTAAAGATCAAAAGTTACTGCAAAAAAGTTACTATGAAAGTTAAGTGTGTGTTCCAAAAGGGCAATTTGTCAGAACATCTGAGGAGCCCATTTCTGTACTGCAAAGCCACCTGTGATGGCACCATGTGTGACGTGGCCATAAAGAAGAGGGGAGGTCTCTCTATGCTATCGTATCTATTTGCCACGGGAGCACTGGCTTGGGGCAGGAGAACACCCCCCATATAGCAGTGGCAGCTCTGAAAAATGAAGCATAGTCATGTAATCACAGTGCCAGTGAAATGCTTTATCCATCCTGAGGTGACGTGGCTCCTTTATAAACTGCTAATGCCACTGGAAAATGCAGTTGCCTTTTGAAGAGAAATGTCGCTTTCAAGTGAAAAGCATTATTTTAAAGTAAAACACTGGCTTAAATTTAACCTTTCTAACAAAATGTGCTTTCTCAGAAGGTCTGGGGCAAGCATGGAGTGAACCTTCGGTGCAAAAGGCAGTTTCTTCTCTCTGCAGGTCTCAGGTTTGGTGGTGCTGGATTACAGCAGTGAGTACAGTCACTGGCAGGCTGCTAGGAGCCTGGGCGAGTGGCTGCAGGAGGAGAAGGTGAGAGATGCAGCAGTAGCTGCTTTATGGACAGACCTGTGAAGGTGGGACCAGGGGGCAGAACTGCTGGCTTTGTGCTGCTAACCATGCCTCTCCTCTGACTGGCTTTTGTCAGTTTTGGGTTCATCTTGTGTTTCACAAATCTCTGGTTCTTCATCCATTTTCTTTTTCAAGATGCAAAGTTATTTCCCGCTATTGCTGTTCCGAGTGGTTGCCACGATCTCAACCCCCCAAAAATTGTTTTTTGCCAAAACCCCACTGGTTTGAACCTGAGAGAATTAAGGATGTAGCAGCAAAGTGTGCACTGACAGCTGGGAGGGGTGGATGCTTAGGAATAAGGCAAAAATAGGGCTCAAAAATGAGGAAGGAGTTGCAGCATGAGCCTTTTTTTCCCCCAAATGTTTTCAATGCAGACACAAGAAGATTTGGAGAACCAAGACATATGAGTGAGAATGGGGAGGAATGAGGGGTTACTAGTTCTCTAACTTGCTCTTGTCTAATGTTTTGTGTAGGTGCCTGCTCTGTATGGGATTGATACCAGGATGCTCTCCAAATTGATCCGGGACAAGGTATGATCCCCCTTCCTTGATCCAGGTGCATTAAACTTGTCATTATGGGACCCTTTTTCTGACACTGCAGCAAGCCTGGGGTGACGATGCTGGCGGCTGGGTTGCCTTGGCCTCGGGTGCTGTTCAGATCCCTGTGCCCTGTGGGCAGCCGTGGCACTGTTTGCATCCCGATGATCCCCCTCTTCCTTGGCTCTGTGCTGGATTTCCTCTTCTAAGCCAGTGAACCAGCACAAGCTGATTTAAATGGTCGGTCTCAGGTAGGTGTGTAAACAGCCAGAGGCAGCAACACTTCTGTGGGATTGTTTTGCATATTAGTTTGTAGGCAACACCACCTCTATTCAACAGAAACTCCTCTGCTCCTCAGAGACATAAAGGAATGCTTACATTGACCTAAACTGGATTACTAACTCAGGCCAATTTTCCTTCCCTGAAGCCTTTTGTTATTTTTTAATAGTCATTATTTCTGCCTGATTCCTGAGAGCTGACAATTGAAGGACATATGCAGGATTATGTTACTGAATGGAGGTTAATGTTAAGGTACACTTTACACTGACTAAAACAATGATCAAAGCCACTCTGCATATAAATTGTTGTGCCTCAGGGGCTGCTCTCTTATAGAGGATTATTTGAAGTTGCTCTTTTCCATTTTGTTTAGGTGATCAATTTGCAATCTGCAGTCCAAACCCACACCCACATTCATTCCACAGAATAAAATATGAATGACCCAGCTTGAATAGAAGAATATTTGTAGAAGGGAATTCTTATGGGAAGGTTGGAGATTTTCTGGCCCTTAGACAGCAGATAAGTGGTTTATTACACCGGAGAATGGCAATATGTTTTCTTCTTTTTTTGATAGATGCTATTTAATGGTTCATCATTGCTTTCATCCAAACTAAATATGCTTACAGTATTTATCCAGTAGCTTAGCAGGAAGTTTATGGCACTAAGGGCTATTGTACTGGTACTGTGGCTAGTATTTTTGTTATTCCTAAATGATGTTTAATGTAGCCTTTTCTCCCAGTCTTCTTGGTCAGATTTTTGGTTTGTTTTTGGTGGGGGAGCTAGAGTGGGGACCTAGCAAACAATATTTTGCCTCCTGCCCTTTTGGGGATGAGAACAGTTTCATTGTGATCAATGCATAAATCAGCAGTAACTTGTTAGGTTGCATTCTAAGGGCAATTGCAAGGTGCTGTTTTACTGTGTAACCCAGTGCCAAAGTAAGCCAGCGGGTCTTGTCATGGGCGTTTGTGGGGCAGGTTGCCAAGGGGCAGTTCCTGTGGCTCCCGGGAGCGGAGCCTTTTCCAGGGGACAGTGGCCTTCTCAACTCTTCCCCACAAAGCAGCCTAGGGGAGATGTGCTGCCTTTAAAACTTAACCCTAGCAGCACATATGAAAATCTAAGGTCCTGGGTCTTTCTTGCCTTAGGGAAGTGTTAAGGATATTTGAGGTATGACCAAGCACCAGGTTAGGGTAAAGAATATTACCATGAGAAGGAAATATTTCCTTCCTAGGATCACAACAAGATGCTTTGGAGCTTGTTGTCTCTTTTCCTACGCCTTTGCTCCTTCCAGTTCCAACTTCTACCTGCTTGTCTTCCTTCCATGAACCTTCTACCTTCTTCCTGGCCAATGCAGGCAGCTGAGCAGGGGTGTCCTGGCTTCTGTGGTAAGAACAGCCAAGAGCAGAGCCTTTTCACAGTGTGTTTTAATAATTCATTCAGCAAACAGTTGCAGTGACCTTCCTCCCACACAGCTTTTTCATATGGCTTTTTCTCTGCTGCCTCTCAGCCATCCACAGTGGGTGGCTGAAGACCTCACAGGAGGTTTCCAAAGTCAAAAAGTTGCAAGCTCCCTTGTGGATTGCACCCAGACCTACAAAATGGGGATGTGGGGAGCTGAATTTTGATCCTCCTGGAAGGCAACCCATTTTCCTGTTATTAGATAGCTTGCCAAACTGCCTCTTAACAGCTTTTACTGCTGGCAGTGCCTCTTTCCCAAATGAAGGATGTTTAAACAGCTTTCTGATACCAAGGAAAACTTATAAACTTCCGAGGAAGCAGAAAGTGGTTATAAGCTGTCAAGAAACCATCACCAAGCAGCTGTTCGAGTTCCTGTGCCTGTCAGCACCTGCCCTAGTATTCACAGCTGCTGCTTTGCTCATGCTTAGCTGTTTACTGCTGTATTTCTACAGGGCACCGTACTTGGGAAGATTGAATTTGAAGGTCAACCTGTGGAGTTTACAGACCCAAATAAGCAGAACTTAATTGCAGAAGTGTCAACCAAGGTGAGAACTTCTCTAGTCCCAATGCTGTATACTCCGGATATTAACTGCTCTCCATTTGCCCTCCAAATCATCCATTTTGCCCAAACAAACAGTTCAGGGACCTATTCTAAACTATGTCTTTTTAGATCTTTAGAGGGCTGTGACCACAATATCATCTTCCTTGAATCTCTGTGGCTCCCAAGGTGCTGTGTTGAAGTTGTTAAATGAGCTGTGTTGATCTTGTGTAGTCTGGGTAGTGCTGTGTACCGGCCAGGCATCGTCTGTTACAATGACAGGATCAAGATTTATTGGGCATACAGAGAACAAGTATATAGGAGAATATTTCCAGACCAAAAAAATTTTTTTCCAGTTGTTCCCCTTAAATAAAATTCAAGGAAGATTATGGTCACAGTCTGTGTTCAGGCTCAAATTTTTTTGAGTGATTCCAGAGGGCTTTGGATTTGAAAACAGACTAAGGTGTTGGGATTCCTTCTGTGAAAAGGTGGTTGTGTAGCACCAGGCAGAATAGCCGTGGAGTTTAGCATCTCTTCATAAGGCAGCCCAGCTGTGAAACAGAGGTGTTGAGAAAGCTGATTAAAAGGGAATTACTTAGTGTTAAAAAAAACCCAAACCCCCTCATGCTAACTGCAGTTACATAACAAATAAATAGCTCTCCATTCTTCAGGAAGAAGCTATCTATAAATCATGCTGCATCAGTACTACAGCTGTCATTGAATGTATCCGTGTTGCAGTGCCAAGGCCTGTGTAACATACAGTAGGGTTTTTCTTCCCCATTTTGTGGTCTTGTTGCAACAAGGGGCTGTACAAAGTCCGGTGGTCCAGATTTGGCACTGAGGCAGGTAGTCCCTGGTTGCAGCTTATGTGTATATGCACATATAAACCAGCATTAAAGCTTCCACTTTCATGGAAAAATCAAGGAAGCATTAATGGTTGGTGCTTCTAGAGATTCCCTTGGTTGCTGAGCACCAGTTGTTTCGTATTACCGAACAGTCAGTCTGCTGCCCTTCCTTGTGTCTGAGAGGGATAATCTGTCATTTACAACCTAGTCTGTCTCTTTTCTCTTCCTACTGACAGGAAATCAAAATATATGGTAGAGGGAATCCAGTTAAAGTGGTAGCTGTTGACTGTGGGTTGAAGCACAACATTATCCGTCTGCTAGTAAAGGTAGGTGGGTGCTTTATACCCTGCATCTCTGCTTTGCTCTGAGCCTTGTCTCGTGCATGTGCTCACTGGGCCTTCTTTCTACCTGGATATAGTCATCCGAGTAGCAGATTCTCCCCTAACATGGAGTATAAGTTGGGGATGATTCCTGAGGACTGACTAATGTTTCCTGAGCTAGATATGTCATACCTGAGGCAGTGAGTGCTGAGGCAGCCTTTTGGCCACCAGAAGAACTAGAGGGTGAACTTAAGAGACAAGGCACAATCTTAGGGCTGCCAGATCCTAAGTTAGCAGTTAGAATTTGTTAGCAGTTCCCCGTGTTAAAGGAAACCAACCATTTTGTGTGTATGTTTTAGTGTTTCATTAATAAGTTTTGGCCCCATTAATAGATTTCAAACCTGACAGTCACTGACAAGATTCAGATACCAGGTCCTTAACCATCTTGTGAAAATAATCTGGACAGATAGTAGAGATGAGCCTCATTATTATCCCTAAGGAAGGAAAGTCTGAAATCTGATCTCAGCCTTTGTGGAATATCAGAGATGCAGCCTCCAGACTCAAATTAATTTGTTCTCCTGCTTCATGTATTGCTTGTTCCCCTCTTGCTTCTCTCCCAGCGAGGTGCAGAAGTGCATTTGGTGCCATGGGACCATGATTTCACCAGCATGGAGTATGATGGGCTCTTAATTTCTGGAGGTCCAGGGGATCCAATGAAGGCCCAGGAGGTGATTCAGAACGTTAGAAAGGTACAGCATGAGAAACACAGGCCAGTTTTCTTATTTCCATTTATTTATGTATCTGAAATCTAAACAGTTGTTTTTACTAGGATGTTTTGGACAATGTAGCCAGTTCATTTGCTTTCTACGTTCCTCATGTCTGTCTACTGAGAGTTAGGTCTCCAGTCCAGTGGTTGCAGTACAACTGTGCAGACCCTCATGAAAATGAGTATCATCATTTTATCAATGCCCTTAAGTATCTAGTGCTCATTCAGCACTGCTGTCAGCTTGTGAAAAAGCTGCCCTGTTTTCACAGTTCCTTCCGTTTGAAATCATGTCATGCACTGAATGCCCTGATAAAATTTGTCATCATTGGTTCACCTTGAATAGACTGAGACATTGGGCTGTGCTCAGAGGTTTCCCTTTGAAAGGGAGGAGAGAAGGAAACTTGCATCCATGTGGATTTGCCACCTTGCCTTCAGTCTTTTCCCAGGCCCAGGTGACTTCTTTGAGGGAACTGCAGTAGAGATGGACCTACTGCACGGTTTATGCTGGGATTGCTGGGCAGAGTCACTTCACTACCTCATGGAAACCTTTTTGTTTTAGATCCTGGAGAGCGATCGCCTGGAGCCCTTGTTTGGGATCAGCATGGGCAATTTAATCACTGGAATAGCAGCTGGAGCTACTTGCTACAGGATGCAGATGGCCAACAGGTACAGCAGCAACAGCGCAGGGCTCCGCACTCTGGAATGCCCCAGAGCAGCCATACTTGGCTCCTGAGCTGCCTTACAAGAAGCTAATGTAGTAGTAACGTTACTTATTCATTCCTGGCATTTTTCTTGCCTTAAATTTAAACTGCCATGTTGTGCTCTGTTTTTTGGGGGGAACTGTGGAAGTATTTGTTATAATTTGTCCCCATCAAACTGAAGGATAGCCAAGTTTCTTCTAGAATGTATCCCTTTGAGAGGCTACTGGTACTGCACATCTAGCAGGGAACTGCTGTGGGTTCCCCCCTGTGATCGGCTGTAGGTAACTGACATTGGGACACATCCTGCATCAATTCGCCTCTCCTTCCACTTTTTCCTTTCCCCCCTTCCCTTTCAGAGGGCAGAACCAGCCAGTTGTGAATGTGCTGAACGGACGGGCAGTCGTCACTGCTCAGAACCACAGTTTTGCCATCGACAGCTCTACCCTCCCGCCGGGCTGGACACCTCTTTTTGTGAATGCCAATGATCAAACAAACGAAGTGAGCACGTGGCTTCTGGATCCCTACCTACCACAGCCCTTAAAGTGAAGATTTCCCCCCCACTTCCCCCCCTTTATTTCATCCCCTGGAAACTTACTGTGGGTTTGCACCTAGTCATCCAATCTAATCTTAATGATCTGGTCTTTTGCTTGAGGACTTGCCTTGCAGCTCCAAGGGAGTTGAAGTAAAACCCAAAAGAAAGTACCCCAAAGTGTTAGATTATGACAATGACCTCATGATTTCCCTTGGCAGAGCTACTCTGTTTACTTCATCTTTTCCTTACTGTTAGTGGTCCTCATTCCATTATCCTTGTCTTCAGGATTTGTGGCACAGGGACACTATCGTATCCACTGTCTTGTGTTGGGCTCTTTGTAGCCTGGCGTAGAAAATGAGAATTGTTACAGTTGGATATGGTCAGTTAACATAAGTAGAATTCCAAAAACTAGAGGTCAGGAATTAAACTTCTGCCTTTGACTAGTAGAAGGGGGTCGATTTGCCTCTTGGAAGATGTAAGATAGAGGCTTCTTGTCAAATATCCTACGCTAAATAAGCAGAACAAATAAATGAAATACCGACAAAAGCCCCAAACAACCCCTTTCTGTCCACCAAAACCCCAAAAAAACAAACCCCACAGTCTTGGTCTCTGGAGGTTCACAACTGAAAAAGTGCAGATAGGAAGCAGTATCCCATAGCCCCATACAGGGGTAATTCTTCTTTTCTGTTCTCTTGCCCATGAGCAAGGAGGTGTCTAAGACGATTGTGTTTGCTTCTGCAGGGAATTATGCATGAGACCAAACCAATTTTCACAGCGCAGTTCTACCCAGAGGCAAAACCAGGGCCAACAGACACAGAGGTACAGTACAGGATTTATCTGGCTTTGCTTTGAGATGGCTCGGAGACTATAGACACACACTAGCTAAGGTGAAAAGCCTTTATATGGTGACAAGCCTAAATCTAAATCCTAAAAGGGGCCCAGCCAGGCATGGGCTCGTGGCTGCTTAGCTTGATCCACTGCTAATTATAAGCAGCAGCAAGGTGTCTATTGACTTCTGTGTGCTCTGGATCAATGATTCCATTCGTATGACTTGCATGCTCTGAGTCCTGGTGGGATTATTTGTGTGTTGGAAGTTACTGAAGTGTTGAAGCCTTTGCAGGATCAGGCTCAAATCTCTTGTACCTGGAGTGGTTACAAAAGGGGAGAAAAAAATCCTTCTTACGAAAAAAAAAAATACTAGCCAGATGCTTTGTAATAAAATCATTGACTTTCTAATACAATTTAGTTCCAGTTTCAAATTTAATAATTACTGTAGAGTTATGCAAATGGATTCACACTTCCTCACTCTTGTTCTCCTAAGTGAAATGAAATTTTAATCCCCCATCTGTGACTTCGCACAAATTCTATAGCCCCGCTCGTGTAGTCACAGGGTATGACTAAGCAGCAGCAGGGGATGTGCAAGGCAGGGAAGGCATGTCTGAACATAAATACACTATTTAGCATTTCTTGAGTAAGCAAGCTTGAAGAATACTTAGAAATGATTGATTTTAGTCTTAATTTGATACTGTTGATTAAACCTCCAAGTAAATCTCTAGATATCAAGAAGTTTTCTGCCAGTCTGTTTGACTTGTGATTTGGAATTGCTTTAAATTTGACCTCAATTGTGTATTTTTCAAGCCCTTGTGCATGTCCCCTGCTCAGAGGGGTTTGGGAGACATCCTGCCAGTCCTGCTAGACTCGCCATGCTCATCTGTGCTCCTGTCTCCCTCGGGAGGTGCACGGGCAGAAGCTCTGCAAGTGCTTTTGGGGGCAGCTGGAGCCTCTCCTGTGGCTGCCTGTGGACCAGGGAGGGTCACACGGCATCCTCTGAGGCAGGCAGGGTGGATGGAAGCTGGAGAGGAGTTTTCTTCCATCTGCTCTGGTCTCCCCTCTGGAGGGCAGTACTGATTCAGCACCGCAGCTGCACAACTGTTTGGATCCCAGCTCCATAGCAGGCTCTGTTCCATGTAGTTCCCTTGGTCGAGTTAAGTGTATGGTCTTCTGATTTTTAACTTTGAGTGCATAGGCATTTATTATGCAGTCAGCTGTGTACAAGCAGAGCACACAAACATGATTTATATGTGTTTTTTCCCTGATGCGACCGCAATTTCTCGAATGCAGCTTTGTCAGATATGTCAGAAATCATTAAATATACCTCAGATATGATTCCCCTCTTCTCTGATGGTGTAAATATACCTCCTATAGGTAGCAGAGCAAAGCTGATGACTTTAGCTCACAAATGCTGTGTTTTAGCCTTCTTTGCTTGGTGTTACTTAGTTTTACTTTGGGGATTAAATACAAGTGTTTGTGTTTTTCCTAGTTTCTCTTTGATTCATTTATGTCGCTGATTAAGAAGGAGAAAGGCACTACCATCGCATCGGTCGTGCCCCAGGCCGGAGCAGCAGCTTCCAGAGTAGAGGTCAGTGTACAGGTACTCATCATTCCTGCCTCTCAGTTAGGCCAGAAGCTGTTAAATCCTACTGAGCACAGGATACAAAACACATCACATAAAAACCTGGCCAGCAATGCCAGAGACAAGGCTATTATAGAAAAGCTGTTAGTTCTTTCTACCTGTCGTATAGTTATCAGGTCTCTCTTGTGTTATTAACTACCTTTCTTTCGAGGGATTTTAAGATCTGATGCTTTGTATATTTTGCTTCAGTTCACCCCGGAAAGGAGCTCTCCTCGCTCTGAGGTGTCCTGGGATAATCTGGCCATGGGAGTTTGCCAGCAGCTTAATGCTGAGGCTCTGTTGCTTAGCAAATGTGTCTGGAATTCCTAGTATGAGATGAATTTCATACAGTTTTGCTATCTAAGAAAGCAGCTGGACTTCATGGGCAGCCAGACCGAGGCACGGTTGTTTATGAGCATGTGATACAGTTAACACATTTACTGTATGCCTTATGCATAACTCATGTACTTCTCTAACCAGATACGCAGGGGGGAGGTTGAGCAGAAATATTCTTGGAAGTAAAACTGCAGTGTTTTGAATGCGACCTGTCTTCCCTTTTGAAAGTTGCTTTTTTATAATTTGAAGTTGTTCTGTGTCATTCCCACCCCTGTGGGAAACATGCTGACTGTTTCATGCCATTTCACACTTGCAGGTCTCCAAAGTTCTCCTCCTAGGATCTGGGGGTCTGTCGATCGGTCAGGCAGGGGAGTTTGATTATTCTGGATCCCAGGCTGTGAAAGCCATGAAGGTGAGAGGATACTCTGAAAACGTTCATCTGCTTTGATTTAATTTACTTTCCCTTCTTGTAGCTGCTGTCGCTGCTACATTCAGCTCTCACGGGGGCAGGGAAGTTGGTGAGAATTAGTGCCTGTCAGTAAATCTAACTAGTTTCTTCTGTTTGGGAATTTGTTGCTTGAATGGTCTGAGTAAACTACTCAAGACTTACCTAGCAGAGAAATTTTTTCTGGAGTTTATGTTGCAGTCTTGAAGCAGTTTGTTATTCATGGTGGATGCCTGCTTGCTCCTGGCTTGTCATGTTGTCCAGTGCTCTGATTGAATGAATGTAAGTGAAGAGAAACCTGGTCAGCAGCATCTGAGCTGGAATTACTGAAACTTTTGTGGTGTCCAGACGCACACTGCATGGCTGGATACTGAGAAAGGCTGAACCTCAGTCTTTGTGAATGTTGTGTATGATTTTTATTTTATATAGGATAAACATTTTTGTATATTCCAAGCTTCGTTTCCAGAATAAATTCATAATCTTAAAAGGAATTAACAATTTTTTTCCTGGGGATGTGTTTTTGTGTGGTAAACTTGCTGTCCAGTTTCTGCTCTTTTTCTGAAGACTCGAGAGAGAAACATTTACTGGGATGAACAGAAATGTCTGTGTGTTTCTGCATGTGCCTGAAAAATACATGCTTATGAGGAAGTCCCTGTGTGTCCTGCTTGCAGCCTCCTGCGTACACGATGCGCACGATGGGTCTCTGCATGCCGTTGGCAAAGGGTAATCTTCATCTGGGGTAGATCAGGTTTGAAACTCCATCTCACAACTCATCTGGCATTGTGTGTGCTTTGTGCCCTGTACTGATGGTGCAAGCTACTAGTTGGAAGTGGCCACAACATCAGGAAGACAAGAGCGAATTAGAAGTGGATGGTGGTGGAGCTGGTGAGCGCAGATAGGAGCTGCTAGAAGGGCCTCTCTCTTACCCTTGTTTTCTCTTTTGTCCTTCAAACTCAGCTTTGGTTTCTAGAATGTGAAGAGGGTTTTTTTGTGATGAATCTCCCTAGCTTGACCTTTCACGGTGCCCCTTTCCTTCCTGCGGCCCCCAGGCAGCTGCTCTGCCCTGCAGGCTCCTCAGCTCCCCAGCTGCAGCCCTGGCTCTTCCCGACCCTGCCAGCGGGAGAGGCAGGCGGGCAGTGGCTGCCAGGGAAAAGCTGCACAAGAGGGATGGGAGGCAATGGGGACACTTCATGGGAGGCAAGAGGTTGCTTTTTCCTTACACTTTCTATTTTTTCCCTCTTTTAAAGAATCAATATTGTTTCTTATTGCTACGGTCTGCTGATTTCTGCTCTTCCTACTCCATTAGACCTTGGTGCATTGAAAGACAAGTGCTGTTGTTTGCATTTAGTGCTACACAGTTATGTGGGTGTCTCTTTTTAAGAGGAAAAGCCTCATGGAGCTGGGCCTCCCCGGTCAGTGGGGGAGTATTTGCAAGAACTTGCATGAGAGGCAGGAGCATCCCAAGACGAACTGGCCCTGGAAGCATCTCAGGATAGCGGAGACCGACTCATGTCACGTGAAAACCTTTCTTGGTTGCTTGCTTTGGGGATTCTCCCAACTCTTCTCAGTACAGGTTGGGTATTACACAAAGGCAGAAGTTTGTCCATGGAAATCTTCCTTCTGGATTAAAATCCAGCACCCCAAACAAACGGGCATGATGTAGTATCAATAAAAAGTGTTTCTCTTGGCACAGTGGGCATTAATTCTGCTCATTAATCACCTTCCTCATCACTGCCAGCGGGTCCTTAGGGTATATAACCATGAATTTTTGAGAACATTCATCAGAGGAAGCTGTTTTACTCGGAAAACTATCCTTCCTATGCACTGCTGTGAAAATAGTTCTGTTTGGGGCGATTTCTCTGAAATACTGGTATTTTCTATAACAGTTTGATCTCTTCTTTTCCTGCCCTGCTCCACATGCATTCAAGGAAAGTACTTTTCAGTGAAAAAAAATCCAACTTTCCGTGAGAAAGTACCACAAATTTAAGACCAGTTTTTAAAGTGGTATTTTAGGTTATCAAAGAAAAATGAAGAAATGTCATTCAGTGTCTGAACTTAGTAGGCAGAGAGAACATTGTGCAAGAGTCCCACTGCTCCAGCTGAGTTACATATTTCTTCTCGCAAACAGTTGATTAAATAATCCCAAATTTGATCCAAACAGAAAAATCCTGTGGTGTTTTCATATTGTTTGTGGACTGAGGGGAAGTAGCAAGTTCTTTACAGGTCCTAGTAATGCTCCCATAAGCATTTGCTTGAGGAGCATCTTCAGCTTACCAACCCTCCTCCTGCCTTATTTCTTTTTTTTTGTCATTTTTCATCACAGTTCCTGTCTGTTCTAAAAGCTTCTGTTCTCATTTCTTACTATCTCTTTCCATATAGTAAATCTTTGTGTTAAAATATGTTGCATCTCTAGTTAGGACCATTTACAAAGGATTTGCTTCTTTGTAGAAGTTTCCTGTCTTGTAAGTTGAGGATGAGAATGACTTACCATAAAATCAGGCTACAGACTTTTTACTTCCTAGTGCACCTTTCCTTAAAGCAGTAGTGCATAATCTGAGTTTGACATGTATTTTTAAGCTTGGCCACATTTTAGTCTCATCATTCTTAGGAGAACTTGGTTAACTTCTTCATTACCCAGTAATACTCTGATAGTCTCTCTTCGGCCTTAAACTTTTGCCCTAGCCTTGTTGAAGGCCATTTCTCCGTGCTACAGATAATGCTGTTATCTCTTTTTAACACGTATGCCTAAATTTAACACAGACTTTTGCTTTTTCAGGAAGAAGGTGTGAAAGTCATCCTCATGAATCCCAATATCGYCTCGGTGCAGACCAACGAGACAGGCCCGAAGCAGGCTGATGCCGTCTACTTCCTCCCCATCACCCCGCACTTTGTCACGGAGGTCATCAAGGCTGAGCAACCCGATGGATTAATTCTGGGCATGGGTGGCCAGACAGCTCTCAACTGCGGTGGGTGCAGAGTAGGTGCCCTGGCCTCTCCTTGCAGCTGAGTCTGCTCTCACCACGCAGTTCAGCAGACTTGATTTCTATAGACATGTAAGAGCTGTGTGCCTGATACGCTCTCCGAGTTGCCACAGGGAATGGGCAGAGATGTGGCTGTGGGTCAAACATAGTATCTAATGACTGCTTGTGATATTTAAAATGGATTCGGATGTTTTGCTTTGCACTTTATGCCTGTGGTATTGTATTTGGATTGGGGATATTCCAGCTATAAACACTGATCTGATGAGTGAACAATTTGAGGCAGAGACCCAGATGAAAAGTTAATTGCATTTAGCTTCTTGCAACTGTATCCAGAAATACGAATCTGTTTTGGATTGCAGATGGTAAACAGTGACTTAAAACAGTGACTTCACTGCCAGTGCCAGGTCTTACAAACTGCGGGCCAGAAACTTTCGCTTTGTGGTTTATATCTTCCGGATACTTTCTTCTTCCTTCACCTTCAGTCATCAGAGCTCTGTCTTTGCTTATGCTGCAGGAGTGGAACTTTTCAAGCAAGGAGTGCTGCGGGAGTACGGCGTGAAGGTCCTAGGTACATCAGTTGAATCCATCATGGCTACAGAGGATAGACAGCTCTTTTCTGACAGACTGACTGAACTGAATGAAAAGATTGCTCCTAGCTTTGCAGTGGAGTCGGTAAATCAGACAATTTTGAAAATGTGGTTACCTATTTGACCTATCTTAAATATATATGTACATATAGTTTTGTTTGAATGCTTAGTACAGCGGTGAACACTGTAGCTTGGATACTTTCATCACTCCAAACTCATGATTGATGTTGACTCACAGTGATTTAGAATGGGTGAAAATGAAATTAAGCGCTTGAAAGTATAAATTAATTTAGCCACTGACAAGAAAAATAAATTAGACTGGTAACACATATCTCCTGCAGTACAAATATATACACACACACACACCCCACTTCAGTGGCTACTTTTTTTTTAAATCTTATGCAAGCTGTAGAGGCTTAAGATTTCAGGTCCTCAGAATCAGCAGTACTGAAATCCCTCGTGAAGATGAAAGAGTGAAAAAGTAATTGGTTCAGTGGGTAGGCCCATTTGAGCTGGGAGGAAACTGTTAAACCAAGATGTCTGTTGGAGGGGTTATTTCATGCATAGAAGACAGAGGAGGTAAGGACATTTCCTTGGGAAGTCAGCAGGAAAGTTGACATGTAACTTAACAGAAATCACTTCCCAGTGTCTATGCTTCTATTTTCTGCTTCTTGTAGGAACAAAGCAAGGTTACAAAGCTGAGTTAATTCTTTTTCATGTCATTTCAGACAATATAGCGTCTTACTGATGGGCTTTCCAGTCAAATAAGCAAAGGTAGTTTAAGACTCTCTTCAGCCTAGTTGTTACCATTGCCTTTGAAACCTCTTCCCATCTGCTTTAAGGTGGAAGATGCTCTGAAGGCTGCCGAAAAGATCAGCTACCCTGTCATGATACGTTCTGCGTATGCACTTGGTGGTCTGGGATCAGGCATATGTCACGATAAGGAAAGTCTGCTGGAGCTTGGTATCAAGGTTGGTCTGCAATTGCAAACCCCAGGAATGGAGTCAGGACCTCTGACTTTTAGATATTCTTTTAATAATTGCAAACAGTGGGGCTACAAGCAGTGTGCCTTTATTTGTACCTTATATAACTTATATTTGTCTGCCCTCCAACATTAGTAGACTCCTTCACTTGCTTTCAGGAGTGAATGATGTGTGAAAGATGCTAAGAATGTGGAAACCTCTAAAGAGCTCAGTGATAACATAACATTGGGGACAGAAAAGCTAGGAAGCTTCAGGCCTTGTTGTGTAAATGTGATGTTTTTGCTGGGTCCAAAACTCATGCGGAGATTTAACAGGACAATATTTCAAAATTGCAAGCTGTCTTTGGCTAAGAAACAACAGGTAATTGCTGGGAAGGAAGCTTGATTTCTGTGAGGGGGGGGAAAAAAACCCTCAGATTTCCTTTAAAAACCCCAGCTATCTGGTTCTTAATCCTTCCTGAATGTCTAGAAAGAAACTGCTGATGCCAGCAAGAAGAGGGCAGTGAGAATTATTTTTTTATTCTCCCCTGTACTGCTGTCATGCTAACAGATTTTGGGCTCAGTGTGCACAATGCTGAAAAAAATACCTGTTTGGGCAATATCTGTCCCAGGAGGTCTCAGGAATAAGATGGACAAGAACAGGGAAGAGGTGGTGGACCCAGTAGCCCACCCCGTGTTAAGGATTGATGGCTAGGGTTGGGAACTGTGCGTGCTCGAGCTTACGTATGGTCTATATCCACAAAAAGCAGGATTTTACTCGGAGGCCCTCCGAGTAGCTGTCTGAAAGGTTCATGTCAAAACATTTTTGAGTAGGAAAACTCATACTTCAGCAGGAAAAATAAAAATGCTTGAGTGTCTCCATTTCTCTGTGAAAAAATAAAGTAATAACTCTTTTTATAAGCATTTTCTGTAAAATTTTAGGGATGGTATAATTCATATTTAATAAAATATTCATCCCTTTTTCTACTAAAAGTCTAATTCTGTTTTACCATGTAAGTTCTTCAAAAATAGTGCTACAGGAACTTCAGCATTTCGAATAAGGACCAATATCTCATAATTTACAATGTAAAATAATTTGGGTATTTGTGCATTCGCTTGACTCCTTGGCTCTCAGTTCCATGGCTCAGCAGAACCTCTGCTCTCTCCCCTTCAATTAAGGAGACAATCTGTAGTCTTCCTCTGAACCAGATTTTCAAACCCTGGACTTTGGGCCTGACTGACGTGGTGTATAATTCAGATAACTGATCACCTGCAGGCTTGTCTTCTCATAGCACAGCCAATTTAAGTAATCTGGCCTTGAGTTGATGTCTCCTGAGTCAGCTGCTCTTTGAGGAATGGGACTGGAGGGTAGGATGTGTGAAGCACCACTCCTCTAGCTTAGGGTTTTATTTTATTTTATTTTTTACAAGTGCAGCACCTGAGCTAAGAGCAGTGTCTGGGTTGCAGCTTGAGCAGGCTGTGCAGGGGAGATGAGGCTGAAGGCTGATTTATGGGCAGCATTAAGAAAGAGAAGTTTTGTAAAGGACGGATTGGTAATGTGCCTGTTGCCTGCTAGGATTTTAAGCAAGTGTGATTAATGCTTTATGTCTGCTAATATTAGGGCCATTTATTCACTTTGTTGGTAAATGAGTATTAACTAACTGTATTTTTCATTTTTTTTGTCTCCTGTGCTGAGGAGCACTTTCAAGAATAGTTAAAGAATAAATCATGAGTCTTGCTTCTGATTATTAGGCCAGTGATAAGCAGCATTATTAGTGCTGTTAATTAAGCAGTGTTTTCTGGCACTTCCCATTGCTCAATCATTTAGCTTTCTGCAGTTATTCACCTGAAGTCCACCCACATGCACAAAGTCAAGTATGTCTGTTGCAGGACTGGAGCCTTAGATATTTTTATGTTCTTATTCATTATTTATATGCCATTGCAAGCTCAAATGCCTTGATGTGTTTTCTGCTATTTTCTGCCATCTAATCACATAAATATTTTCTATGCCTTTCAAATTAAGTTAATGCATATTTTTTTTAAAAGGTGCTTGTCATCGATGCTATAAACTTTGCTAATTTTTTGTGTGTGTGAGCTGGTCTGGGGTTGTCTGGAGAGGTGCCACAGCAGTTTGTGTATGAGAACATGTTCTAATAAGATTTCCTTACTGTTCCTTTTCTAACATATCCCCAGGCATTTGCGATGACTAACCAAATTCTGGTGGAAAAGTCAGTTGTTGGCTGGAAGGAGATAGAGTATGAAGTTGTGAGGGATGCTGCCGATAACTGTATTGCTGTCTGCAATATGGAAAACATTGATGCTATGGGAGTCCACACAGGTAGGCTTGGGAGCATGGTGCTCACCACAAATAGCTGTTCTAACATTTCTTTTTTCACATTTCACGGCAGATTTTGCTAGGCTGAACCTGTGATTATGATTTCATTTTCCACAAGAAAACCAGTCCTCTCCAAAAACCAGTGCTGGGGCTCTATCCGTGCCCTCATTGCACCCACGATTGGAGCATCAGTTTAACTTTGTTGCTGGGAATAGGGTAGCAAGGAAAGTGACCTCCGTGGCTAGCACCTACTGTCACTGAAGGGCTTCTCTTTCCTTCTCTTGTCGATTTTGATAAACAGGGGATTCTGTTGTAGTGGCTCCAAGCCAGACGCTCAGTAACGAGGAGTTTCAGCTGCTGAGGGATCGTGCCATCAAGGTGGTCCGGCATTTGGGCATCGTGGGAGAGTGCAATGTCCAGTTCGCGCTGCATCCAACCTCCCTGGACTACTACGTCATTGAAGTTAATGCCAGGCTCTCAAGAAGTTCAGCTTTGGCATCCAAAGCAACAGGGTAAGATTATATATATTTATAGAAAAGGGTGAGGGGAGAGAAAAGAAACACAGGGGAGAATTGTGGCAAGGGCCTTGAATCAGTGTATTATTTAAATATGCAAATGGGAGCTGCAAGGAAGAAGCCTTCCTGTGTCTACTCTCCCTACAGTTAAGACAAAGAGGCTCAGGTTTATTTTGCAGCAAGGAAGAGTGAAGCCCTCGCTAGGGAGGAGTGTGTCAGGCAGGGGTGGAGCTCTGCGTGGGTTGTTCCTAAGAAAAGTTTACCTTGGCATCTGCTAGGAAAGACCTTGGGAGAGCTGGTCCTGCTGTGAGATGGAGGAACAGCTTGGTGACCTCTTGAGATCCATTCCCACCTGCTGATGCTATTACTGCAGAAAATGAAAGAGCTCTTGTGGGGAGAGGAAGAAGCAGGGGTGCATAATAACTGTCCTTGCAGAGCGGATCCCGTTTATCCGTATGTTGGTCACAAATCATCTCCGGGACCTGGAGGACACGGTTATTAATGAGCTGTCTATCAGACTGACACAAATGGTATTGCCTGCTGCCTTTGTTCTGTTGGCTAATCATAAACTAATCGAGATAAGGGTGGTCAGAACAGGCTGTTTAGAAATTGGCTTCTTAATTGCGCTTTGCAGATGGTGTTGAGAGGTGCAAATTAATCTCTATAATTTGCAGTTCTCAATTCTTGTGGTGACTGTAGTGCAATAGCAGGCTGGAGACGAGAGCCAGTGGACAGTGGGCATTTGGTTGTTTTCTTTTGGGTGACAGACTTGCAGCAAAACGTTCCTCTGGGTGTCTAGATGGGCTTGCTGTGGGTGCAGCACAATGTGTGTTTTCAAGAGCAGCTTTGCTGATAGCTGGTTCAGGTAGGGACCTCTAAGTTAGGGTAGGAAATGTTCAAGGGTTGTGGTGCTTGAGCATTGCAACTGTCCATGGTGTTGAGAAGGTTGTCACCTCATGTGTTTAATCTGACCCACACTTGGAATTCTCGAAAAATAAGAAGGGTCTTTATAGCGGTGGAAGTGCTGGAGCTAGTTGTGCTACGGAGGAGTTGGTGTTGAGAGCTTGATTTCTCTTTGGGTGGGACGGAAGCAGTGGGGTTTCCTCAGAGCTGTAACATGTGGATTGTCATGGCTGGAGGCAGCCTAAGCAACTGAACTTGGCTTGGATAGGAATACAGGAATAGGGTCTGGAGAGAAGCAACTGTCTCTGCAAGGGAAGGTACCAAAGAACATGTTGGTTTTGGCTTGTTATCTAGTACAGCGTCTGGATTCACAGACCTAAAGACTCCCTGCAGATTGTGCCAGTGACTGTTACCTGAAATACCTTGTTTCAGTGAAGGAGGAAGAGGAGAAGGGAATGTTTGTGGTATCCTAGTTAAAGCAGCTTTTGCCTGAGGAGTGTTTCTTATGCCACTGATGCAGTGCCTCGTGCTACCAGATTCTGCTCATTCTTGCAGCATGTGCTTTATAATAATCAGAATGGCTCAGCTGTCAGTACTGGTCATGAAAGAGTACGTGGCATAAGAAGTAAATGTAGGAAATATTGTAGGTAATTTTTCAAGACGAGATTTTTCCTCCTTATACTGGAATAAAGTAACTTGTCTGCCTGCTGATGAGGCCTTTGCAGCCAACTGGAAATTATGAGGAATGACATACTTAGCTAAATGAGAACAACAGGCAGTTCTGCAAGGGACTCGCTGCATTTCCTCTGCTCCAGCCTGGCCAATCTCAGCTTCACAGACCAGTTACCACTTTTCCTGCTGGTACCCTGGAACTGTGCGAGATGCCTCTGTCTCAGCTGGGATCGTGTGGTTTGTGGACTCCTCAAGGATGAGTCTGTCCTTTGCACTGTTGGCAATTAGCCTCTTGTTGGTAGACTGGATACAACCAAACAGGGGCCTTGCTGTGTGCAAAGTGTAGTCCAGCCTGGCAGGGCCGTAAGAATGTTTAAAAAAAAAAAAAAAAAAAGTAACCCACTCAGCCATTTGTAGTTCTAATTTTACATGTAAGGAAGCAGGGCAGAGTGGTTAAGAAGCTACATTGAGAGGAAATCAAAAGCCAGCAATCAAACAAATGTCCTGAACCTTAGGTTTTAGGGCCACAGCTTAAGGCTCTTGCTTTATTTTTAATTTTTTTTCTTAACAGCTTTTTCCTGCCTTTAGTCTCGGGGTATGAAGAATGCATTTTTTTAGTAAGCCTCAGTCTTGTTTCTCAGATGAGCTATGCTTAGCAGTCTATCTCCTGGGAACAGGGGGCTGTTAGAATTCACCTTTGGAGATAATTTCATTACAGCAATTTCAGAGGATTATGCAGCTTCCTTGTCATTTGCAGCACCAGCCATGCTATTCAGGTGTTTTTCTCTCCCCTTCTCTACCTCCTCTCCATGGCAGGTACCCACTGGCCTTCGTCGCTGCCAAAATTGCCTTGGGCATCACCCTACCAGAAATCAAGAACGTGGTGACAGGAAAAACCTCTGCCTGCTTTGAGCCCAGCCTGGATTACGTCGTTACCAAGATACCCCGCTGGGATCTGGACCGTTTTCAGGGTACCTCCAACCAGATAGGAAGCTCCATGAAAAGTGTGGGAGAGGTGAGTAAGAGACCTGTCCTCTTTCTTTTACCTTCCATCACTGGAGAAAGTCATTTCTCTTTCTTGGACACCTGCAGAATATCTGATTTCCTGGGCTTAAATAAGCCACACTGCTTGGGAAACCTGACTTTTGAGGACATTTATTCAGCTCAACTGAGTTTTGCCCAGCTCTATATTCAATTGGAATGCATTAGGATTCTGATCTTGGACATCATGGTATGGATTCATAAACAGTTACCTTTTTTAAAGGAATAAAAATTCCACTTTGGATCGCCTGAGGTTGATTTCATTCTTAATGTGCGCTAAAGGACTCCCAGATTTATGCTTTGTTTGGAGCTCTGCAGCTGTGGTTAAATAGAGTATAGCTTTAGAACTGCAGGTTTTAAGATCTTCAGTGATGTTCATTTCCCATGATTTTTGGTCCCTGTTAAAATGGTGTGCCTAATTTCAGCATACTTTTGCCCTTGAAAGTGAAACACAACATGTAATCTTGCTCTGAAGTTTGACTTACTGCTCTCAAAAGGTGATTATGTCTCATATCTGGAACATGGCAGTGTGACTTTTAAACTCTGATCATTTTTAAGGTGTCTGAGACAATAATAGCATTTTCAGACCAAGTTTTAGGAGGTGCAAAATTATCCATGCGATTAGTTAATTACATATTATCAACCAGTGCAAAATAATTAAATGTGTGTTTTGTTGGCTGCCTTTTTTTCCCCTAATGCTTTTCAAGTATCTATTCTATGAAATTATTTTGACATATGAGACCTCTCTAACATCAATTCTACCTTGTGCAGACAACAAGCCCTCATCACAGCTGAAAGGATTAATTAGAACTTGGTTTCCCTGCGGCAATTTGTACATTTAATAGCAATAAGGTGTTTTTCAGTGACTTAATGCTTATGCAGATTTCTAGCCCCTCAATGGCCTGTCTCTGCTTACAGGTTCTCACCACGTTCTGCAGAGCTGGGGTTCCCAAATACAGGTGCCTTGGGCACTAGCAGCTGTGAATGCTTCCTGGCTGTTGCATTTGCAGGAGCAATTGCTGCCTGTCCAGGGGCTGGATATCACAACAGCAGCCTGCAATGAAACCTCTGTGCTGCTTGGGATGGATCACTGGTGTGGGACCCCGTCCCACTCCATAGCTTGGAGGAAGCCCCTCTATTTTCCAACAACAGTAGCTGGTTAGAAGGAAGAGGGGGAGATGCAGGAGAAATCAGCACTTGGACCGTCCTGCTCCATCCCTGCCCTGGGCTGGTGTGTGATGAGGGAGCGAAGCTCAAGAGCTGCAGTTCGTTTCTGGTGGAGGCAGCCAGCAAGAGGTTAATATCGCTAGGACAGGGCATCTCTGAAGCAGGGAGCTCCTTGCAGCTCCATCTCTATTAGTATGGCCCAGGAGTCCCCCTGGGCCTGCACCTGAAGTCAGATTGCAGTGCCTGCTGCATTTTTATTAATTGAATGGTCTGCTCTGACCTGTTTTTTTTTCTCCTACGCTCTGTTGTGCTGGGTAGTGGAGCTGTGAGAAAAGAGAGAACAATGTTATTTTTTTCCCTGACACTTTTCAACACTGTTTGAGATTTTGAAGCTGTTAGGGTTACGTTGCCCTGGGAAATAAAAATGTAAGAATTTGAAAAAGGGCTCTGTTCCTGCACAGCTTTCCACACAGCAAGGCTTGTTTTCTGATTAGCTGTGGTGTCAAGTTTGAAGGAGGGAGGCTCCAGTGTTGCTTTCTACCAGAAAGGAGTAATCTTTAACACTGTCCTCATAGGGGAGTATCATCATTAAATGTAATTTAAAGGGAAAGGAACAGATTTCTCCTTCTGAACGCTAAAATCCCCACTGTGGGTTTCCATCTATAACGGGTTGTTAAACAAAAACGTCTTTTTGTATTACTACACACATGCTGTTGCTTAATGCTTTCCTCTACTAAAGTTCTTGGGAGCATTTTACAGAGGAGAGCAGCAACTTCCTTTATTTTACAGATGGGGAGACCAAAGCACAGAGTTGCTTGTCTGAAATTCCCCATCGCCGCTTAGGGGCAGAGCCAGACCTAGAACGGGGACTGCTGTGGCTCAGTCTGCAGCACAGCCAGCGCGGCTGCCTCGAGGAGGGGCCCTGAAGGCTGCAGCCCCCGTGTGTGCCACTTTGCTCTGTGTTTGCGCTCGAGACCCGCAGCCGTCTGTGGCTGGGTGGCCCGTGACGCGCAGGGCTCTCCTTGCAGGTCATGGCCATCGGGCGCACCTTTGAGGAGAGCTTCCAGAAGGCCCTGCGGATGTGTCACCCTTCCGTGGATGGCTTCACCCCGCGCCTGCCCCTGGGAAAAGCCTGGCCGCCCAACCTCGACCTCCGGAAGGAGCTAGCGGAGCCCTCCAGCACTCGGATCTACGCGATGGCCAAGGTACCGAGCGACACAAAGCGGGCAGGGAGTCCCTGCTTCTTTCCCTCCTGCACACAGGAATCAGCCTGTGAAGCAGCAGCCTTGCTGCTGAGGTACAGGTGTGTTCTGCCGCTTGTTATTTCCCCTGCAGAACACAGTAGTGGCCACAGCTGGGTGGATGTGTGAGTGTGTGTCCCTCTGCTTGTTGTCACCTGTGCTTTCCTGACAACGCCACGCTTGTTGCGCGGAGCAGCAGGCACACTCCATGCCTGCTCATGGCACCTCACACTGTAGCTAGAAGCTAGGAGAAATACAGATTTCTTCTTCTGGGGGCTTTACCCATTATTTTATCCTAGTATGAGCCGCAGTCAAATTTAGCTCATTTTTCAGATTTTTATTAGGTTTGCTGGTTTTACTTGTTTTTGTGAAATTTTGTGAAGATTTCCATTAGTTTTTGGAAGAAGGAAAAACGGATCCTTTTGAGAAGTGAAGCAAAGGAGGCCAAGGAGAGGCAAGCTGCAGTCCGAGGGGCACTTTCTCTTTGCAGTTGCCACATTGCTTTGGCTTGAGCATTAAACAAAACAACCCCCCTCTATTTAAATTTAGCATCCCTGTTCTCAATCCCCACCTGTCTGAAATAGACTTTGTTTCCTGTAGTGTTTTTAAGCCATCTCCTGTCACCTTAGGCAAATCACTTCATCTTTCAAGGCCTCCGGGTAAGGGTGGGTGTTACTCTGAGGGGAGCTGGGCTGTAAAATTATTTCTTGCCTCTGCTCCATAGCTCCTGCCTGTGTCTATAGCTCATGGCAACTGTAGAGTTAGCTGCTTTACAGGATAGATGCAGTTTCACACCTTGGCTTCCCTGTGGCTAATTTGTCCACCTGTCCATACCCTCTATGAAGAGATGGGGACAATTGTCTTTTGTAGCCTGTGTGTGTCTTGTTCCTTAAAGATCATAAGCCCTCCTGGCAGGGAGCTCCCACTCGTAATGTCTTGTGCCTTTGGAGCAGAGCAAGCTGTGGCTGTGCTGTGTTTGTAAAAGGATTTTCACATCTCTGTCCCTCTTAAAAATGACCTAAACAGAAAACACAAGATGCTCCATAAACATATACCTTGCCCAGCTGTGGATTCTCACCTACCAGGCAAGGGGATACGTGTGCTCATGAGTATAGAACACACCTCAGCAGCTGTGCTTGCTTATTAAAGCTTTCTTCTGTGTCTGAGAGGGAAAATCTTGCTTGTCTTCTCCCGAAGTGGCTCTGAGGGCTTCCGGAAAGGTTAATCTTAGCCCCTTGTTAGCAGAGGGGCTCTGAGGAGATGAAGGTGAGTTTGGGCCCTGCTTAACACTCCGGGTATTCCCAGCTGTTGGCATTTTCACTGGAAGTTATTGAGAAAAGGAAGATCAAGGTCTTAATCCCTCCCTGAGAAGAGTTGCCTGTGTCTGCGGCTGTGCACTAATTCATGCCCATTAATAAGCGAGGCAAGCCCTGCTGTTCTGGCTTTGGCAGTGTCAGGAGGGGGAACCTCAGCAGCTGGCGCGGCTGACCTGGAAATCCCTGTCCTGCTTGCTGACATTTAAAAACCAGCAGCTCTGAGCTTTGTTTAAAACAAGATGAAGCTTCATTATACGTCTTATTCCCCATATCACCCCCCCCCAGCCCCTGTTATTCAGCTCTCAAGGGCTTTTTATGCTTTTTTTCCCCTTCCTTTTTCTGTTGTATGATGTTGGTGATGGTGTTGATGCCACCAGTAATGGCTGAGGTGAAGAGAGTGTCTCTCCCTCAGAACTATTGCTGTTGTAATGGGACTCCTTGTAGTATGTAAAGGAAGGCAGCAGTAGAAAGAAACACGTAAGACAAGCTGCTCATGTGCCCCTAAAGTTGCGTGTGACCTCCTGCTCCAAGCACTGACCAGCTGAGATGGGAGAGTCCTCATAGGAATAAGCCTGTGCCAGTACTGCATGCAGTGGTAAGCAAAGCTTCAATTGCAATTTACAGTGCAGATGCAAATCTATTAAAAAAACATGGTCTTTTTAGTGCCACTACTCATGGGACTGCTGTGACAGTCCTGAACTTTGTGTTGCTGTGTCTGGGAGGCTTGTAGGCCTGTGGGGTCTCCTAGCTAAAGAAGCAGTCTGGAAATGACTGGTTCCCTGTAGCAGAACAAAGTGCATGAGAGACTTTCCCTGCTGTTTCTGCTCTTTGTGAGGAGGCAGTAGCTTTGGTCCACAGCTTATTATTTCCCTGAGCAAGAGACTCGCTGTGAGAGGGAGGCCCCAGTGAGTCGCCTGAAACTCCCCTGGAAAGGGTGGAAATGGCTTTGAGGTGCTGTCAGCGTTGGCAGGATCTAACGGGAAAGCTGCTGCTGCGCATCCCTTACGTGGCTGGTGTCTTCTGGGAGCGCAGCACTGAAGTGACCCAGGTGTTTCTCCCTGTTACCATAAAGCGTCCATCTCCAGGGCTCAAACGTGGGATATGACAACGATACGACCATTGTCCATGGCCTGATAACCTGGAGGAATGATCCCAGTGTGCAGCAGGTCCAGCCCATTCCTGAATTACTGCTGCCTTCCGGCAGTGCTGTTGCACTGACCTCCTTCCAGGGAGCTTGCCCTGCAAGAACACAATTAAGCGTGGTAGCAAATTAATGAGCCTGATTACTTGGGCTCAGCAAAGATACTGGTGTTATCATTTTTGGTTGATTGGGGCTGTTTTATCAGGAGAGTTGCAGCAATTCAACCAGTGGTGAGAACTGTTTAGTTTCAGTGTTGTGATAGAAGAAACAGCTGCAACTTGGGGCACTCTCGGGGTTTTTTTTTTTGATATCATGGCATTCTGCACAATGTTGTTGTTTGAGTAGCTCTGTGGGGCTCTTTTTTACCCCATTAGTGCAAATAGTTCTGATAAAAATTAAAATTACAGAAGTAAAATAAATGGCCTCAATAAGCTAATGCAGGGGAATTTAAATTATACTGCCTTAGCTTGTCTCCCTATATCTCAGGCTAGAGTTATGCTGTGGTATGAAATGGCTACAGGACCTGGACTCTCCCTTCAGGTGTATTCTAGGGCCACACGTTTTGATTTAGCCGTCCTTTAAATGGGTAAATCAAGGTTTCTGCTCCAAAGCAAAAGAGTTTCTCCTGAATAGAAAATTGGGCCTTTCTATTTTGCAGCTAGGAGGCTGACACTGAGCTTTTGGAAACCTTAGTGATGATGGGTGCAGATGGAGGAGGTGTCACAGCAGAATCTGCCTGTGTGTATATAGCTGTGTCAGATACTTGCCTGCCACCAAATCTTGCTGACAACAGTTGAAGTTTGACTGGAATCTTTGAATCGTTGGGGTGTCCGCTATGGTCTGTGGTAGTTCTTACATGTATGTTGTATATACACGTGTGTGTGTGTATGTATTATACAATTACGACTGCCTGTTTGCAACTAGCTTCGTATTTTTGAAGGATGTATTCAGGGACAGGTTGGTGTTGTCCTCCTTTTGCAGGCCTTGGATGATGACGTCCCTGTGGATGACATTCACAAACTCACGGCCATTGGCAAGTGGTTCCTCTGTAAGATGCGCAGTATTGTGAACATGGAGAAGATCTTGAAGGAAGTGGACAGGTAAGGGAAAAACAGCAGTAAAACCCAGCTTTGTCTTAAGACACAGTGATTCTCTGGGAATCTTTCTTCTGGGAAGATCTGTGGCAGGCCTGAGATACAGTGGGTGCCGAAGAGTTTTCCTCCATTAGCAGTGTCTGCAGAGCTGTCTTCAACCTTAGTTTGTTCCCAGACAGAGGAAATCTTATCTTGGGAAAAGCACTTTGGCTGGTTAAGCATCTTGGCTGCTCAGAAAGAATATGGAACTGGGACTTTATTTTGCAGAATCCTTGCTGCATCTTGGAAGCTGGGAATAGGAATGTGGACGCTCTGCAACTCGTAACAGCAGGCTGCATTCGTAGGACAGAAGCAGCTTTTGAGCACAGGACTTATCCTGACTTATTACACCTGGGAATCAAATACGGTGCATTTTTGGGAATGGCTGATTGATTTTTAAGCTTTTCTGCCTTACAGTGATAATGCACCATGTGTCGCTTTTGTACTTCACTTTCAAACACCTATAATTCCAGACATATTTGAAGATAAATCTTTTGCTTTCTTTTTAGAAAAATGACCATATAAACCCAAGCAGAAAAGATAGCAGTAAATTAAAGTGCTCGGCTGTATTTCAGTTCCAGCCTCTTGCTGACTTGAGCTTTCCCCTCATGGTTTATGAGGTTGGGAGAACCTCCTTGCTGAGTTATTGGCTGCTTGTTGGCTTCTGTGCTGTGGATGCCCACTGTGTTAACTGCATTTTACCACAGGATGGCACTGGAAACGCACAGTACCCAGCCTGTCATGAGGGTGCTAGCTAGTGGTGATCAGCTGCTTTCTGTATCTTTGACCAGCTGCACAGTTTTAATTGAGCAGTTTTTGGTCTCCTTTCTCCCACCCCCTGGAACAAGCTGAATCGGGAACTAGATGAAAGTAGGTGTAGGGGAGGATGTTGAAGAGGAGTAACTTGGTTATTTACAGAAATCTATTTGGCTGCACAAATTTTTTGTGCTCTTGGGTACTTTAAAATACATATGTACGTATGTAGCTCCTGAGCATGAAAAAAAATTACCCAGAATCGGTTGGATTTTCTCATTGTTGGATGTCACGTTCTGGAATGATACGCCTTGGGCGTCAGATGTTGGACATATCCTCACCTGGTATAAATCTGGCTTCAGTTCACTGAGACTAATTTTGCTGAAATGCCCTGTATCACTGAGGTGGTTGTCCCCTTCTCCAGTACAGGTAGCAAGCAGTATTATCAGTGTGGCTGGTACCTAGTCCTATCCCACGTTGCTTTTTCATCCTTCCAGTGAGTAAACAGTAGACCTGAAGTCCTGCCTGCTGCAGGAAGCAGTGCCCAGCCTTGCATGTGTGTCGCCTGGGGGATGCAGTGCACAGGAGGTGTAAGTCACAATTCGGCTGAGTGCCAGTGCTGTGAATTAACTAGCCAGGAAAGATTTCCCCTCCAGTATCCTTCCTTAGACCTTCTCAAGGAGACTGTTTCAGCTCCCAGTGTGGGAAGGAGGGAGCGTAACCTGCATGGGAAGGAGGGGATGGACTGTCCGGATACATTACGTTGAAGGCACGTTGGCAGCAAGAGGAAGCTGGGGGAAGGCACTTCTGACCTGAAGAAAGACACTAGTCCAATGAGCCACATCAGGCAACACATCTCCGCAGTGCCCATGGGAAAGCTAATTGAGTGCTGCAAATGAGACTTGGCACGTGTGTGCCCTTCCTGCAGCCAGCTGTTTCCAGTCCCTGACATGAGCTGTACCTGTGCTGCGGGATTATTTCCAATTGAAAAGAATGGGCTGTGACACACTCCTTGCATTGAATCTTTTTGCTGTTGGAATATAGTCACTGTAACGCAAAGCATTTGCCCTGTTCTGAAGCACTGCTCTTGGCTACAGGCTCACTTGCAAATAGATAAAACCCATCCCTTTCTTTTTGTCCCCTAGTGGGATTTGGGGAGCTTTACAGCAAGGTTTGGGTTGCAGTTGGAGTTCCAGCCCTGCCAAGAGTTCTTGACTTTGACCCACTGGATCTGTTGCAGAGCCTGGTAGTGAGGTTGATGGTCTCTGCCATGGCTGTGGTGGAACCACTACAGAAGGGCAGGTGCTGGAAGTAAAACTTTCCTCCAGCGGGTGACCTGTGGAGCACTGGAGGAAGGAAAGATGAGGCAGGCCATCAATAACTGTGTTTCTCCAAGGTGGGTATTGCAGTCTTGCTCCCTTCAAAAGCAGCTTTTCTGCTGACTTGTGTGCTCTGGGGGCAGGTCAGCAAGCAGAGGTCACATCTTGCCTGGATAGAAAGCAGAGCAGCTCCAGCAATGCTAACTAGGGCTGTGCTGATTTATGCTGTTTGAGGAGCTGTCGCTGACATGTTTGTTGTGCTCACTTCTAACAACCTGGGAAGATTACATGTGTCTCCTGAGTGACCCAGAGGGCAGGGAAGACTCAGACTCAAATTAGGAATTCAGTACATGAGAGGAGAATGTAATATAAGAAGTTATATAGCAGAATTGCTTGTGCTTTGTGTGGATCTGACTTAGAATCCTTTGTCTTACAGAGGTGTGGGTGGTAATTTCATCACTGTGTTTTCCTTCAAAGTGTCTGTGTATTTGTTAAACTTCACTCTGCATTTTTTTTTTCTTTCTCTTGATAGGCATGGCATACAGGTTTGCCCTTCGTGTGGTTGGGGAGGCTCTGCTCTAGACTTGCACGTGTTGGATATCCTGTCAAAACCTCAGACCGTCCTTTATCAGGATAGCAAAGAGCGTATATGGCCTGTCCTTGGCTGTGCTTTGGCTTGAGCTTTCCCTTCAGTACATTGCTTGATTCTAGGTGCAAGTCCTTCAGGTTTTAGGAAGTAATATGAGCTTCATGTTATGTAAAATCTCCATGATGAAGTTGATTGGCCTGTGGGCCTTAGTCCTTTAAAGATGCAGAGCACTAGAGTGTTGGTTGTTCAGTGAGCAAGAGGTGTTGGTTTACAGCTCCTGCTTCCCTAACTGCCCCTTAGATAGCTTTTTGTCAGTCATCTCATGAGCTTCTCAGGAGGGGAAGAACGATAACAATCTGCTTCCTTGAGAAGAGATGCAGGGAGAGATTTTATACGCTGATCTCATTATTTTAATTGCAGCGTGTTCAAAATCTTGTGGAATGTCAGAAGCAATCAAGGAAGCCAGTAGGAGCCTTGAAGCAGGGAGGTTGGTGAGTGAAAGAGGCACAGAAGAGGCACAGATGCTGTGTCTCTGCACAGAACCCAGCCTGAACACCGGCAGCCTTGAGACAATGCTCCTGACTGTGACCCTTCCACAGGGTTGGAGAAGGGAAGGCTCTGGGGAGATGTTAGGATTTCTCACTCTAGCAGCGCTTGCTTCTGTCCACTTTGCTGTCAGTATGGCCAAGCTTTAGTTGGGGCTTGAGGCCACCCCCTGCATATTGAGGAAGAGCCTCAAGGGTGGACTGAGGTGGTGATGCTTTCCAAATCCCCCATGAGCAGTTGCTGAGATAGCCTGAGCTGTCTGCAGGGTCCAGGGCTGGACCTGTGGGTTCACAGGGTAATAAATGCTCCCAGCTCAGGTGCTTTGGCCAGTTCCCCAAATATTCCTGGTCTATGTGATATAAGCCTGTTAAGATGTGCCTAAGCAATGCACAGGGCAGGCATGAACTTGATGACAGCCTAGTTAGCACAAAGCAGGGCCAGACTGGGGAGCCAGGGAGGTGTTGACTCGCATAGAGCCGGGTTTTTCTGCTGACGCCTTTATTTAGCATCACTGCTAACGTGGTGGATCAGATGGAAGCCAGCAGAGTGGAAGAGAGGGCTGCTGCGGAGCGAGCAGGCCCTCCTGGTGACTGCGATGCTGCCAGCCTTCTCTCAGGCACTTAATAGATTTCCCCAGGTCCTTTGTGCCAGGTGAAAATTTCCTCATTAAGGGGAAGTTATTCAGTTTCCTTATAGTGATGTTATTGAAGAAGGGATGGGAGTGGGTGGAGTTTCTGAGGTGGCAGGGTGGAATTTTTGAACAAGAAGCAACAGCAAATTGATGCTGGAAGCTGCGGAGAAGGCATGAGCGACACTTGTGCCATTTGTCAGCTGCAAAAGGTGCTGGGAACGCAGTGTCCTGGGGAGATGCACAGCCACTAAGTGGGGATGTGTGGAAAGGTCTGGCTGGCTGGTTCCAAAGGTCTTAAGACTTGTGAGTGTTGTATGGCAAAGGTGACTGTTGGGAAACGCTGGTGTTTTAGCAGAGTCTGGAGCCTCCTAATCCTCCTTTGGGGTGGACCCTGCTTACAAATGCATTAGTTTGTCTTTGCAAGCATTTTTTGCTCAATGTGTGGAGGGTAAGTGATGCCACAGGGAAGGTGGGAGGGCAGTGGTGTGGGAGTGGGTCATGTGTTGGGGAAGAGCCCAAGGTGAAGGCAGCTCTTTTTAGAGCTTGACTGCTGGAGACCTTGGAGAGGTCGTTTACACTCGGGCTCCGGCAGGGTGATTCTGCTCTTGCTGCCTTCAGTGTCTATAGCAAATCTGAAGGGCCAACTTTGAGCGAAGCCAGGGGGACCAAAGCTGGTTAATGCTGAGCCTTAATCCTCACCATGTCTCTGACTCACTCTGTGCTGCCCGAGCAGACGCTCCCCGGTGTCTGCCGTAGCCACCACGTTGCAAGTCTCACGTCATGTTTGCTTGCGATGCCTGGGGAGCTGTGGAGGAGGGAGGACTGTTTCATTTCCCCCTTGGGTGCTCACTGCTTGCCCTGCACAAAATCAGTTACCTTTGTGTGGAGTGATAAGTGTCCTAACCCCGTCCGGGCCGCTAGCCCGAGGCCACTGAATCACATATCAAATCACTGGTTCTTGTCCACTCCTCCTGCAGGGCGAGGTGCTGGAAATGACGATGGATGGTGTTGTTATGGGATACAAGCAGTGGAATTGAAGCAGGCCCCGAGGGAAGGCAGTGCTCTTTGTGTGTCAGCAGTCGAATCGCAGCTCGCTGCGCGGGTGCCTGCGGGAGGCAGCACAAATGCTCCAGCATAGACTCGTTTGCCCGCGGTCACTGGGTCTGCTCGCTTGTTCTTCTGCGGCGCAGAACCTGGGAGGGAAGGGTAATGTGGCCGTGTCCTTTCTAATTGCTGGCGAGGCCTAACAGCTGTTTTGTGAGGGAATCTGCAGGTTCTGCTTGCTCCCTTGCTGCTGTAAAGTCCTCCTGCCTTCAGTTCTGGCATCCACAGTTCACACAGGGAGTCCCTGCCCTGGGGCTGAAATCAGAAAGTCGAAAGGATTCTCTCTGGATAAGCAGCTCTGTGACAGGAGAGCAGGCCCAGGGAAAGAGCAGCTTTAAAGCAGCTGTTGGGATGCTGCAAAGCAGCTCTGATTTGGGGAAGTCTTTCTGCACCTGGAACCACATCCAAGGCTGCTCCTTTCTTGTAGGCAGGGAGAGCTTCATGGGCTTGTGCTGCAGGGGAGGGAGATGTGGCAGGAGGGAGGTCTTGGAGGGAAACCCACCTGTGATTGGGGCCCAGAGGTTTCATGTTCCCAGTCCTGCCATTCCAGTAGCTGCTTTGCTTTTCCCAGTGGCTTTTCCCTGTCTTGCACCAACCTGACCTTATGGAGCGCATAGAGCTGCTCTGCACCTGAAGCAGAGCAGAAAACCCAACCCAGTGATTCTCTTTCATGCTTCAGCTTCCTGACACACTGCAGTAAAGCAGCCTTACCACTCCCTTTCCACTCAAATAACATAATGCTATTTATTTAAAAATACCACCAAGCAAAGGACATAATTCAAAAGCTCTGATTTAGGAAAATAGCCTCTTTGTTAATCGTTTCCTTTTTCCTGATTCAGAGCTTGCTTGCTCATAAAATATTGATTTATTGGGCAGGCAATGATGCTTTTGGCCATGAAGATGAAAAGCAGAAGGGCTGATAAAAATACATGGGCTTTTTTATGTTTTTGCAAAAGCTGAGCTTGGAAAAGGTAGCTTAGAAACAGACGGGCAGAAACTATCTGGGCTCTATGTGGAGTCCAACCAAAATGAAGCAAGGTGTATGGTATATGTATGGTACATGGTTTATGTACTTACTGGCATATGACGGTATGGATGCTGTGGGTGTGTGGGGCTTGTACCAGCCCAGTGGGAGGTACTGCCTGGGGGAGCCCCATCGTGAGTCACTTCAGTATCTCAGGAATGTGGTGAAAAAAACGTTGCACGTCCCAACAGCACAGGTGTCCCTATAGGCTTTATCTAGCCTATGGGACATACGTTCGGAGGTCTGTTTTGTACTGGATGAGGATGGCTCAGGGGTCCGCTTCCCTTTACACCCACGTTCCTACAGCAGGAGCCCCTCATGCAGTGTGGAAGGCATGAGCACACACATGTATTCAGGCTTGTGCTGTCAAACTAACCTAGTTTTCTGTATTTAAACCCAGTGAAGCTGTTCCAGAAGAGACACTGAGGAGAGCCAAGCAGATGGGCTTCTCGGACAGGCAGATTGGGAAGTGCCTGGGGCTGACCGAAGTCCAGAGCCGGGAGCTGAGGCTGAGGAAGAACATAGTGCCTTGGGTGAAGCAGGTACTGTGAGAAACGCTGCTGGTGAGGGGGCTTCTAGGGGTGCCATGGCCAGGAGATTGCTGCGCTGTCAGGAAAGGTAAAGGTAAATGAAGGCGAAAACCTGCCTGTGTTACCAGCAACGTCAATTTTGATGTTGATGCAAACATCAGAGAATGCAAAATTTCATCTGCCTTGCTGTTAAATCCTCGCCGCAGCCATCAGTGCAGTGGCATGAACCTATAGACTGAACATCCCTGAAGAAGGATGTAAAATATTCTTGCTCATTTTGTGTTTGGTGAGATGGACACATCTCTCTGGCTTCAGAAAGGCTGAGAAGCCTGGTGGTGGCCCGCAACTTTGTGACCATGCAAAGCACAGTATGTCTTTTTCCTTGGTAGTAACTTTTCACAGGGTGGCACTTCATGGGAAATGTCCCATTGTTAGGGGCAGGTTTGCTGTTCACTGTGATAGCAGCGAGCATAATGAGCTCATCTTGAATTCAGGACGGGCCACAAGTGCTTTGCTAGGTCTTCTGTCGCTGCAGTTTAAGGGATGTTGATATTAAAGTGTCACCAGCTGTTTTTGTCCCTAAAGGCTGGGGGGAACCCTCTCCAAACGAGTGAATGTTTCTGAAAGACCCATCTGCGCCCTCAGGCCTCCAGATGCCAGATCTGCTCCTGCTCACAGCTGCTCTTTTCCTCCCACGGCCCTACAGAACTGGGACTGCTTTTGCACTATGTTTTTTATAAGTGCGTATGGCCCTGCAGCGCTGAAGTGATTTGTGAGCCACAGGTTCTTTAGTAAGGTCGTTCTGCTAATGCCTGTGTTTGTGGCACCGCAGCAGATGGTTCTTTTTGAGCCCTGAAGTACAAGTCTCAGTAATAGCAGCAGTAATGAGCAGCACGCTCTTGTGTAGTGCTAGTGACGTAAGGTCACAGTCTTCATTGCTCACAAGGATTCGGACAACCAGTGGGGATTTGTGAAATACTTGGAGAGCAGAAAGATTTTTTCAGTTGTAGGATGTAGAAGTTCCTGACAGGACTGCTCTGATAGTGTTCAGGATTCTATGTGGGAATGTTTGAGCTCTTCCTTCAGGGAGCTTTAGCAGTTGCTCGTGACCTAGATGAACTAGTTACCATGTATAGCATGTAATAAGAAGTTGACACATGCAGTTTATGAACAGCCTGGTTGGGAAATTATTCTTCTGGGCTCTCTGGTGACTCTTTACTTAAGAAAAGTTGCTGAAAAGTACATGTAAGGAGTGGTGGAAAACCCACTCATGGCTTGTGTGCCATTTAGTTATCAAAGCAAGAGATTTATGACAGCATAAATAGAGTGCTTCGTGTGCTACTGCTCCAGATGATCACTAAGGGATAATTGCCTGTGTGCTTGTACTCAGTGAGGGATTAAGATGGGGTCAGGAGAATAGGATGAAGAACCCACATGTTGCAGCTGAGGGATTCAGGAGAGCTGGAGGAAAGATGATGTGTGTAATTAATGCTGTCCAAGTAACTAGAGAATGGGGCTGAGGGAGGAAGAGGTGGATGGAAGAAGACTGAGCTGTGGAGGTGAAACCTCCTGCCAGCTGAACAGGCAGGCCTGTTCAGGGGAAAGGCCAGGCAGTGAGGGAGACTCCCCTTTTGCTGCTTTGCCAGCACATCATGATTCAGGTCATCTCTATTGAGGAAAGACATGATGGCAAAACATAAAACAGAAAGGAAGGGGATGAGGGTGGGAAGAGCAACTGTAAGGGAAATTACTTATTGTCCAGGTAACAAACCCTCCTCTCCTTCCTTGTCACAGATCGACACACTGGCAGCAGAATACGCCGCGCTAACTAATTACCTCTACGTCACGTACAACGGGCAGGTATTTGAAACACCAGTCTTAGTGCTGTCTTGCTGTCTGCTTTGATTTCTTCCCCCTCTGTCACGTTATTTCTGGAGACCTTGCAGATGTCTCTGTAGCAGTTGTGCATCATTCCTTCCTAGCATTCCTTTTTCTAGGAAATGCGCAGTTCCCCAGGCTGCTGGAGTAGGTAAGACCAGTCAAATAAGTGGTGCTGGGTCTCCTCTTGTTTAGGTGCAGGACCATTAATCCCGGTGGAGTTGCACCTGATTTACACAGCAGTAAATGAGATCAGACTCAAGCCCTGAAGGATCAGACTCTTAGATGTGGGCTGAGCACAAGAAATTGTTTGTTCTCAGAGGCATAGAGTGAAGTGCTGCTGAGTACACATCCTAATGGCTTCTCTCCCTCCCTTCTCAGGAACATGATGTAAAATTTGATGACCGTGGAGTGATGGTGTTGGGCTGTGGACCGTATCACATAGGTAAATCTTTCTTACGACTCCTCTGTCCTCCTTGCACCCTTGAGCCTTTCTGGATATTCTTGTGGTTCATTTGTTCCTCTTCTCATGTGGTGCCTCCAGAGCACAGTGCACAGGACATCAATTCCTACCACAAGCTTTGTCTTTTACACTTGCTTGGGGACTTCATTTCACGCCCTGGAAAAATAGGAGACTCTCTATTACTTTTCACTTGAAACTGGAGAGCACATCACCTAGTCATGACTACCACTGGGAATGTGCATTTTTTTCTTTTGTTTGTAAAACATAACGCTTGTTTTAAATATATATATCTTAAAGCTTTTAGGAATCTGGCACTTTGTTATGGAAGTTCATTGCTGCCGCAGCCGTATTCAGTTGAGCTTCGTAGTGCCAGCTCATGACTGTTACGTGCTGTCTGTTTTATTACTTGTAAGCATATATGTTTATGATGATACTTGGATGTCTTCAGCTAATTTTGTATAAACAATTGTGTGCTGTTTTTTCAACACACTTAAACAATTCTGCAGCATCAGAATTTTTTTGTGGCTATGGGAACTGGGTAGACAGATTGTGCTGAGTTCTTTGTATGATGACTTTTTCATTTTGTGAATCCTTTCCAGAGAGCTTGTAATTATTAAGGAGGGAAAAAAAAAACCTGTCATTCAGAAATATTTTTGCTCTGTGTCTCAGAAGCACTGGTGATGGTTTTCAATAGCTGAAATGTAAACTGCATGCATTCATTTTGCTTGGACAGACAGGTCACGCGCTTCACTGCTGTTGCTGATTGTAGGAGGTGTCTTTTTGAACTCTGCTTCCAATAGGAATCTTGAGATGAATGATACCAGGAGGAACGCTCCAAGATGATGCTGTTTTCTGTAAATGCTGCTGATTGTCGACACGCTGTGTAGGACAGTTGCAAAAACTGTATATAAAAGGGATGGCAGTGATATTGAATAATTTGAATGTGGGTGAAAACACTTTGCACTCTTCACTTGAAACTGCTGATAATATAGACTTAAATATATAGGTCTGACCTTGATCTGGGAGAAGACTGTAACTAAAGAAAGCGAGCTAATGGAAAAAAATAGTTCCTGTTTAGTACCATCTGAAAGATGTTTCCCAGATGCAATAGCCAAGTTGATATTTTTTTATTTTATTATTCTTGGAAAGGAAGTATGTGCTTTTTGCTTGCGCTTTCAGCACTGTAATTGTAGCTCAGTGCAGCCTCTGAGTGTCGGGGCTCTTGGTCAGCCTGCAAGGCAGCGTTTGCTCCTCACTGCTGCTGTGGGGCTTGATGCTGAGCTGGGAGAGGGCTCCCCTGCTTGGGTTTTGCTTCTGTGAAAGTCAGTGTTGAAAGACAAAGGTGCCTTGGTGACCTGCTCCAGTGCACGCGTGGACGAGCTGCGCACGGTGTGCGCCCATCTGACGTGGCTGCAGCCTGAAAGGGAGTTCAGAGCCACGTGTGCTGAAGTAGTGATCACCTTCCCGGGGCAGGCTCTGCCCAGCTCGCAGCAGTTGTTACCGGCTCATCTAATTGTTTGCTGCCTTCCTCCTTACTTTTCTTTGGACATGAGATTGTTGATGTGGTGGGAGTACACGTGCTGTTTTCCTGGGTAGCATCCAAAGCAGGCAGATGGGGACTCTGGATGACCTTTCGTGTCCCAGATTTGAGGCTTCATATGCATATAAGAGCTCCCGAATAATGGGGTATTTGCAGGTGTAGGGAAGTAAACCGTGTGCCTGACAGTGGGTGACCTGTGGCAGCTGCCTGCTCGTTACCAGCTGTTGTGGAGACAGCAGTTCAGCACAGTCTGAAAATCCGACCTATCTTACAACACAATTACATATGAAAATATGGATCTCAATACTATCATGTAATGACTGTGAATACATCATGATGAGGTCAAGGTTTTGTAAGCATAACCTTTTAATGATGCTCTTTTAAATATGCATCATTCTCTGAGGGTAGCTTCCTTAGATCTTTGAGCATAGAAATTCATAGGGCACTAGCTGGTCTGGATTAGAACACCGTGTGATCCTGAGTCCTCCCTCCCCTGCTCACGCTTTTGGGTGTTCAACTTCCACGGGAACACAATTAGGTTTCTCCCTCTCAGGTGACAGATGCTGTGTTGTGTGGGTGTTTTTTGGGTCTTAAGCTTGAATGCTAAGAGCATTTGTTTGTGTTTCTTCCCCACATGCTCCCTGTGTGTGTGCCCTGGCAGGCAGCAGCGTGGAGTTTGACTGGTGCGCTGTCTCCAGCATCCGCACGCTGCGGCAGCTTGGCAGCAAGGCCGTCGTGGTGAACTGCAACCCGGAGACGGTGAGCACGGATTTTGATGAGTGTGACAGACTGTACTTTGAAGAGCTGTCTTTGGAAAGGATCCTGGACATCTACCAGCACGAGGTAAACAAAAGCAGTAGCAGCAACAGAAAGCCGTGAAGCAGACCCAAACTCTTCAAAATTCACATCAGCAGCTTGCTTTGGCAGAGCACCTGGGGGCGCGGGGGGGAGAGCTCGCTAGCTAAAGCTGTTTAGTTTGGAGCCCGATGTTGCATTTTACACATCGTTGATGTTCCTAGCAGACTGCTCAATAATGAATGCCAAATAAATATTAAATTATTTTGCAAGATGCCATATTGTGCAATATTTACAAGCAGATTTAATTTGCTGCACAGTCATTTATCGCACAAATTGTTCTGCCCTTGTGGGGCTGAGCTTCAGCACTTGAGCATATCCTTGACTTGAGGCACAAGTACTTCCCCTGAAGCAAGTAGAACAGCTTAGGCACATATCACCAGCTTGTGCTTACGAGCCTGTAGTCCTGGGCCTTGCAGTACAGTAGAACAGGCCCCTGGAATCACCATCAAACCATGAAATGTTCCTGATCCGGGTATTGCAGGTGCCTGTTGGGGATTTCCAAGAGCTCAGAGCTCGTACTAAGAAAGAGAGGAATCCCAGGCAGATTTGGTAATGAGAGCATTTATGATGGAAACAATTTGTTCTTGTACAGGAAGCTTTGGTTTCTCTGTAGTAATGCGCTCAGGATGCTGTGGCTGAGACTGAGATGTTTACAGGTGCTTCACCACCCTTGAAATCCAGTGGGAGTTGCCTGTATAACTTGATGAAGTGACTTTGCAGAACCTAGGTCATCTTAAGCTTTTGGTTCTTCTTGGCTCTTTTCTTGAGTGATGACACTTGGAGATTTTGTTCTTGCTAAATGTGAGCATGCTTCTAAAATGGTTTTGTAACTTGGCTACATTTTGGTCATTCCCAAATTGGGAACAATGCAAAAAGCCCTTCAAAACTTGGGTCCTGTTCTCTAAGCCTGGCTCTTGACAGCCACTTGCAGAACACTGTCTTGGGACCATTTTCAGATTGTATCATCATACTTCCTTGGTTTTGCATCCTTTTCACATCCTTTTTAATTTTTCATGAAAACAGAGTCTTATTTAAAATCATAGATTTAAGACAGGATAAGACTGACAGCTTGCAGGGATCTTAGAGGCTGATTTTCAGATGCTTTGGCATTTTCCATGAGGTTCAGCCCTATAACATTGAGCTCTTGTTTACTTGAACAAACCTGAACTTGTGAACTTGGGGCGTGGAGGAAATTCGTGTGCGAGCCTGCCAGAGAAATAACACTGATGAAACACAGCATCTAATTACTGCAGGATCAAAGACGAGGTAGCGATAGGTGATGAGGGAGCAACTACTCATTTTTAAAACATAGTGCTCGTAATTAGCAAGTTGGGCAAGAAAAATACGTGTAAAGAATAATGCGTGTGGATTGAAGCCTGGGTCGTGCTGCTTGTGAGAGCAGTGCTTGGTGAGTGGAAGGTCACATTTCTAAGTCCATATTCTGGCCTTGCTGATGCTGGGAGGCGTTGCAGGCCTCAAGGTCTAAGAGCAGCTTTCTCGGCTCCCTGGAGCTGAACGGGAAGGATGTGCTGGCAATTACGGCAGCCGTGCTCATGAGCTGACCCCTGCTAATGGTTCTGGGCGCGCTGTTAGCATGCTGGGGGGAGAGAAAAACAGCAAGAGGGGACGTGTCGGGGCTTGCAGCAAAGGTTTGGGTGCCAGTGAAAGCCAACAAGTCAACGTTGTTGGCTCCATTGGTGTTGAATCCGTTAGGATCTGAATTGAAGCAGCTAAAGTTGTGCTGCATAGTGCAAGTCAAGAAGAACAACGGCTGTTCGGCTGCTTTGTAGCACTTATAGGCAGTGGTGAGATGGAGCAGTGTCATTATACCAAATGTGCAGATGTGGAAACTGAGCCTCTGAGGGGTGGAGAGACTGCAGAGAGTCAGGTGAAAGGCCTGGGGACAGATCCCAGATCTCCAGGAGAATACAGGTCAAAATGATTCATTTACTCTGTGTGTTTTTCTTGTTTTGTTTTCAAATGAGCGAGGCAAACCCTAATATCTTGTTAACAGAATCCTTTCTCAGGAAAATGCGGATGGAAGTCAGTCCCTAAGGATACAGCCAAGCTAAACTGAGCTTCTGATTGCTGATCCTGCAAGTACCTTCTCTCCCAGCTTAATGTAAGACGAAATCGTGCCCTGTTTTCAGCCCAGTCTTGTAAATTTTCAAGGTGCAGCGACCAGTGTCAGTGGGACAAATCCTTTGAGAAGTGCTGGGGCAGTGGCAAAGCGTAAGTCAAATCATGGGCAAGAGAGGCACAGAGCCCTTTGCCTGCAGGAGGCATAGTTTGTACATCAGCTCCCAAAGCATTGCTAGGACTAGCATCAAACCGTAAGCAGCTATTAAACTTAGCTTAATCAGGGTACTCACTTGTCCCGGATTCTGATCAGACAAATTAAGCTGTGCTAAGGAGCAAGTTTGCTAGGAAGACTGTGGGAAGTGTTTCATGGTCCTACCCCAGTGAGATGCTCAGCTGTCTCCCTCTTCCCTTCCCTCATCTCCCTTTACATCTCCCTTTCCAGCTCACGTTTGCAGCTCTGCAGAACTGTGCAGAGTTGGGTGGCGTTCCATGGGGACGGTAATTAAAAAAAATAAAATTCTTTCCCTCAGATTTATTTGTTTTTTGCTTCCAAAGGAGATGTTCCCTTTTAATTTTAATATCTTTCTGCTTGAGGGTCTCTTCTGATCCTTTTTCAATATCTGCTGTGATTCATAAAACTAAAGGAGGCTCTTAGGTATAGTTTTAATGGTCCAATTTGTTTCCAAACTTGGGGAGAAAAAGGAAAAACAGCTCTATTACTAATGGTATAGAAGGAAGGTAGTAATAAAAAGAACATTATTATAAAGTGGAAAATAATTCTCTTTAGCTTTCACTGGATTATGTACAATGTATATTTAAAAAAAAAATATACACTGGCAAAGACATTGATTTTCTTTATAGTTGGTGTGGCTGATGGCAAAGTGTGACGTAGCAGAGTGTGTCCCTGTCTGCCTGCTCCGTGGTGCTGTCCTGCTCCTAGTGGAGCAGCACTGGTTTTTAGGGGAAAGTGTTGCTTGGGAAGTACAGCACAGCTGTAGGAATTCAGGCTGGAAACTGAGTTTCAATTTATGGCCCTTTCTGAGTAAAAATGAGTATCCTGAGTCTTTCCTCTAAGTTGTCCCCTCTGAGTTGGACCCTTCAAGGGGCTGGATTCCCTAATACCATCCCAACTTTGGATGCAAGCAGCATTTTGATTTTACAGGCTCAGTGACTGGAACTGCCTTGAAGGAAGAGAAGAAGAATCAGAAAGCTGGAAAGCCAGAGGTTAGAATGCCTTTAGGCTGGGTTAAGGCAGCCCTGATGCCGAGACGTGCGCAGGACCCATCGCTCCCTGGGCAAAGTGGAGAAGCAGAAAAGCCCATCTGCAGCGCTGGCACTTTGGGCACACCAGTGATCTTGTCATCCACGGGATAATAAGCACTGCTTAAATACCAGGCTTTTGTAGAGGATCTGTATTATGGTAGGAAAGTACCCACATTAAAGTTAAGCTGGGCTTGTATTAACATTTATCATCTGTTTTTCTTCTTTTTTTTTTTTTCCCCTGTGTCGCTTCTAGTCCATCCTGCTCACAGCTTACAAGTCTTTCACTCCAAATCTCTTCAAATCCATCATTAAGAAGCTCCTTTTTTTTTCCAGGTAGGCCAGTGGTGTTGACCTTCATCAGGAAAAGGACATTTCTTAATTAAGAGAGCATTGATACTCTAGAAAGTTAGAGGCAAAACGGGGCTGACCTGTGTGTTGGGTGTTTGATTTCTGCATCTCATTTGCTGGAGATGAGAATCTCTAGGTTGAGAAGAGCCCTTCAGCACAGCATTGCTGTGGGCCTGACTCCTCCTCTGGGCAAAGTTTCACCAACTTTAATTTGGAAGTAAAATGGCCATTATTTAATTACGTTGAATTATTAGATGATGTAGAAGTAATTCAAATAGTCATCATTGTTGCAAGTACTCTGAGGCCTGTTACTCTTACTGGTGAAAAATTTTATGCCAGCCTCTTTTGAACTTGAAAGCCATAGAAGAGATCTGTGGAGAAAAAAAAATACTGTATTTGCACCTGGAAAAGGATGTATTTGCAAGCGAGCTCACCCTGCCTTTTTATTTTATACTGCTTATTATTTCCTTGGTTAAAATGCTCTAGTTACCCAGTCTTAAGTGTGAAATATGCTTTTGGGGCTGCATACTTGTAACTACCCCAAGGAGCGAGTCAGGAATAATAAGGAGCAATGGGAATAAATGGCTAAACATATCCAGAATCATTCAGCATCCCAGGCTGTTGGGCAGATCGGGCTCTGCTGCCTTGGTTCCTATGGGCCAGGGCAGGGACAGCAGCGAGCGCTCCTTGGGGATTGGCTTCTAGGGCTGGGGAGGATGTTTGCTTAGCAAATACCTGTGCTGGAGGAAAGAAATGGCTGTTTCTAGTTGTTTTCCATTGCCCTTCTGCGGGATTGTGCTGCAGGCTGTTTTCTCTGAAGAGCTGGGCTGAGGGAGAAAGGGCAGAAAACACCTTGTTTGTTGGTGCTGTTGTGTCGGAGTCTCCACGGGGAGTTGGGAGCAGCCTCGCTGAAGGGATAGTCCCCAGGTCTGCATGTAAGGAGCTGGTGCGGGGGCAGCTGGCCAGGAAAGGGGAGTTTTGCATTTTGTTGGCATAGTTGCAAAGCTAGGGAGCTCCTGGCAGTCCAAGGCTTATCCTCACAGGGAAAGCAGCAGCAGCTAACCACGAACTGAAAGCAAGGTAACAGTCAGTGGTTCTTACAGCAGTGCTAAACTCTTGGCTTAACATCCAAAGGCACATGGACTCTGCAGGCACCTGCAGCTTCTGAGGGAATTAAAATTCGAGCTCCTGCTGTGTGCCGAGACATATCAAGCAGGATGTTGGGATGCTGGGTCTGTTTTTATTCCTTTTTTCCCTTTTTTTTAAGGGAGGATACACGCTGTGTCATGCTTTCCTGCCTGGGTATCTCTGGGTCAGCATACGTATGATCTGCCTTTACTCATAGGAACTGGAAAGTGATGTAATCTAAACATTGTATCCTTAGTTATAACTGCTCTTAATGTTCAGTAAGACTGAATGTGACTGTGCAACTTCCTCTTCGCCAACAGGGATGCAGTGGCTGCATCATCTCCGTAGGTGGGCAGATTCCCAATAACTTGGCCGTGCCGTTGTACCGGAGCGGAGTGAAGGTGCTTGGCACAAATCCTTTGCAGATTGACCGGGCAGAAGATCGTGCCGTGTTCTCGGCTGTCCTGGACGAGCTGCACGTGGCACAGGCCCCCTGGAAGGCAGTCAGCACCCTGGTAGGTTGGGCATGTGCAGCTGGGAGATGATAAAGTGGCTCCAGGTTTTTATGAGCATCTCCACAGGGGGACTGACTTGCTGATAAATGTTGAGATTCTGAAGATGCTTAACATTTGGCAGTTTTTAAACTGCCAGGGTGCATGTACTTCTTGATCCCTGCTATAGCTCAGGTCTTTCTGCTGAGCTGTGCTTCATGGGGATGGATGGAAATTGGCAGGAAAGCATCTTTAAATCTTCCCCACAAAGTATGAGGAATATATCCAACAAAAGATAGAGGTGCTGCTAGGTTACTCTGTCCTACTGGCCTTGAAAACTGTGCTAGCAGGTGGAGATTGCAGAGGAACAGAGATTTGACAGCACCATTTTTTTCCATGGTGAAACTGTCTGGACAAGGGAGCGTGTGAGGAGGACCACTCTGGAATACAGAAGGGGTGTAACCAGTTCAGCCCAGGCTGTAGTCTCCTGATTTTATTCTTCCCCCCCCTCCCCTAGAATCTTTATTGATAGTAAAGTGCAAATGCAGCTGGAGTTGACATTTTGGATATGACTTGAAAATGTTTTCTTGTTCATAGCATGTTTTTCCTTCTTGCCTTTAGAAAGATGCGGTTGAATTTGCAAGCTCCGTGAGCTACCCGTGCTTGTTGAGGCCTTCCTATGTCCTGAGGTAAAGCTCGACCATCAGAGCTCATCAGGCTGGGTTAATGAATTGCAAAAGCTGTTCCAAGGCAGGGGAGAGAAGAATTTCATGGTACACATGGAGAACTGTGCTGGGTACATGTCAGACTTGCCAAGCTTAACAGGTGGGACAACTGCTCAAACTGATGAAGGAAGCCAATGGATCCCTTCTATCCCTCAAGCACAGAACAAAGATAAAATTTGATCATCGTAGTGTTTGTTTAAAACCATTACATGTTTTGTATCTCAAGGCCAAAACCATGAGCCATCTGGGATGTTGCTTAAGGCCCTCGAGCCTGTTTCATTGAGTCTGCTGGTACAATTACGCCAGAGGATTGTTTGCCACCAGTAAAACAGAAGGGAACAAGCTGAGGCCATTTATTGGGGTTAGCATCTGTTTTCAGAAAATGACAGAACGTTTTTTGAATGCAGCTTCTGATTTGCAGGACTCCACTGCTTACAGGCGTGTTTTATGTCTCCTCCACTTTGGCTGCTGCATCTCTTTAGGTAGTGTACAGGACCACCTGCTTCCAACGCCTTTTTGGAAAGAGTTGTATCAGCACATGCGGAAGTTGGGAATGATCACTGTTTTCTGAGGAGTTTCTTCATATGCAGCACAGAGAGACAGTCTGAGCACAGTTTGCAAGTAAATTTGGAATAGGAAACAGGATCCTTTTAACATGAAATAGAAATGTGTCAAAATGAAAGGGTACTCATTTTAGGTGGAGCCAAAAATACTTTCCTTTAGGAGAAACAAAGGGGAGAGAAGGAATTCATATATGTTCAACCCTTCAATGCAGCATCAAAGGGTACTTCAAGAAGTGTCTTTTAGAAGCACTGCTGCACGATGACTTCTCGATGACTTCCCTGGCCGGTGTCTGAATCTAGCAGTGAGGTTGCAGAGCAAAGCTCAAAGCTTTGCACTCAATTCAGGCAAACAAGTTAAAAGTTGATACTCTTCCCTCGACTTTTAGGGCATATTCCTTTTAGCCTGTTTCCATGTCTATTAAATTCAGTATGGGCTCTTTCCATGTCAGTATTTGCCAATGCAGTAATTCAAGGCTGTTTGGGAGGGTGTGGAGGATTTTAGGGAGAAAGATGAAACTGTGGAAGGTCAAACTTGAAATAGAGAGTGAAAAGCCGTAGCACAGCAGACTCTGGCTTCTGTTTGCAGAGCAGCAGCCAGCCCTCAGCAGTGTTCATCCTCTGCACAGTTATGGCCTTAAATATTTGCCACTTGCCTTGGAGAACTAAATGCATTTTCCTTTCCGCATTTCTGCAGTACATGCCAGCTCACATCCTCAGTGGGGGAAGTGACATAGGTCTTTGGATTTAATTGAACTTTATTGATTTAGATCAGCAAAAGATGCATCCCAGTAAGCATAAGCAACTGCAGCTACTTGCAGCTATTTATCTTTAGTGGAAGTGACAGATTTCTAGGATGTTTTCAGGGATAGATCCTTCTTCCCCTTTCCTCACAGTTTCTGTAACCTTGTCCATGTAAGCAAAGGGGAAGCTGAGCAGCAGCGTGATAGGAATGGCCAGTGTAGCATCTATTTAAAAAAAAAAAAAAAGAAAAAAAAACCTTATTCTCTGAATCACTTGTTCTCAAAGGAAAACTCCTAAATCCCCTTCTCAGATATAACTGGCAGCTGCACTTCAAAGTATATGGCTTTTGGATGCAGAATTCAGGCACTGGAAAACCTTTAGGGAATGGGCACAGCAAAATAATTCCTCAGCAATGAGGGGTCCCTTTTCATCTGTATTCACACTCGTAGCGAGCACCTGTGGCCTTGTGCTTTGCTCCTTCCACCATGAGCTCGTGGGCTAAAAATGGGTCTTGTGTCTTTGGAGCATATTTGCATGTACAGTGTAAAATGTTTGGGACTTGAGCGCTGACTCTGCACCAGTCTTAACACTGCTGTCTGCCTTGAAGCTGCAAGGAAAGGTGACTTGTTTGCTTTGCCTTTCCCAGCGGGTCTGCAATGAACGTGGCATTCACTGAAGAGGAGATGAAGAAATTCTTAGCAGAAGCCACCAGAGTCTCCCAGGTATCAGCCCTTGCCCTGTCAGTGCTCTGCTTGTCCTGGTGTTTGCTGTGTTGGTTCACCTGCACTGCATTTGTTTTCCATCTCAGTTAGGGTGATGGTCTGGGACCCCCCACGCACCCCATCCAAGCTTGCCAGGAGCCACACATCTCAACTGACCATGATAGCACTGAAATTACCTTTCACTTAATTTATGAACCATTTTGCCTGACTTTGAACAAATTAAACTTCATGCTGGCATCTTCTCTCCCACTGATGATGTGTGCAGTCTTTTTCTGTTGTTGTTTTCCCTCGATCCATTTCTTAAATGCGGAAATCTTTACAAGTTTTTGATATGACATTTAACTCTGCAAATCACGTACTGAGTTGCATTTTTCTTTGATACAAAAGCAGGACTACTGCCTGCTTACTGTTAATCCAGTGGGATTATTGATCTGCAGAGTACAGAACGTAGAAGATGAAAGCTCTGGTTTCCTTTTTGAATGTCTTTCAGAAGTAAATTCGGGGATTTTTTTTCATCTTTTTTTCTCTTTCCTAGCAGAGAGAGGGATTTGGTCTTGTACACTGAAATTTAGAATAGTAAAATCCAAGCAGTTTCCCAAAGACATGAGTGCTTCAGAACATAGTAAACACAATTCAAAGCTTGAATTTCTTCTGTAGTTCTTATCAGTGTTACTGTAACAAGGGAAGATGTTTGGAGAGATGAGAAGGTGGGAGATGGAAAATATTAAATGACTGGGCTTGAACGAGCAGTATTTAGAGTTTTGAATCTGACTTTGTAGCAATCTCTGAGTTTGGCCTGGTCGCTTAGCCTGTTGGTTTGTGCTTTGCATGGCCCCTGTTCAGACAGCCCTGCAGCAATCACAGGAACCTGGCAGTTAGAAATAAGTAAGTTAGAGGAACCCTGCAAACACAACTGGCTATGGACGTCAGTCACATTACTGTTTACTCAGTGGATTTCTGAGGACATTAAAGAATATGAAACAAGAATTATGTCATTTTTTTCAGGAGTAAAACTGCTCTGGAGAGATAGGTTCCTTGGAGGAAAGAAGACTGCTTAGTTCCATTGGTTAACACTTTTGAAGGGACTTCTGAAAGGAGGAGAATGCTAATGATTAATTAAAAGACCAGAGGGTCCACTTGTGGTGTGGCAACATGTGCTGTATTCCTGGTGAAAGGAGGGGATGCTTCCACGGGATCCTTGTGACTCGGGGGTTCTGCAGCACCGATGAGGTGCTGGTGCTTCCTGCAGCCCTGACCCATTGTGGTTCTGTGGCAATTCTTGAGTCTTTGGGTGCTCTGGCCTTGATCCTGCAGTGGCCCATGCCAGATTTGCTTATTAAATATTTGCTAGTGTACTCGAATTGCTAAGGAAAGGCTGCTTTTATTTTCCTTTTATGTGATGTTTCTACAAAGTCAAAAGCCTTTGTATAGTTGAAGCAAAAAAAGGCAAACCAGAACAGCGTTCTGCTTCTGAGCTTGGGGAGTTTTCTGATGGGCATTTTTTATACTGGTGGAATATTTGTGGTCTGTGAGTGGTTCCACTGAGGCCAGCAATAATACTTGTGAGTGTGCAAGTGAGTAAAAGCACTTGAGTGGGACACATCTTCTGCTTATAAAGCCTTACCTAAGCCTTCTCCTCCCAGCAAGGCTTCTGCAGCTCAAGAAGTGCCTGACAAATGTTCTTCTGTTGTTTTAGCCACATCACTGTTATGCTGTTGCCTTATTATGGCATTTAAGCTGTCAGTACTGTTCAAAACTTCTTGGAAGAGTTGAGACAGATTTGAATAAACAAGACTGAATGCACATGTAAAACCTTCTGGTGAAAAACTGCAGCAAGTCAGAAAGTTACAGGACATAAGCCTCTAAATTTATGAAATGGTGTAGGCTGTGGCATTGTCCTTGTCTTTGAATTTACCCTTGTGCTGATAAATGTAAGAGATTGTCTCTTGTAACTTTTGAAGTTGCTTTATATTTTTTTCAAAAGAAGCCTTTTGAGCATGCACAGACCGTCATTTATTCTATTTTATTCTCTAATAAATAACAGGCAGTTAATAGTGGATGGGAAAGGTAAAGTGTTGAGTCATAAAGGTGGCCTGGAAGAGTGCTGGGGATGGGATTTTCATTGTCCTCTGGAGCTGGTGGCTGGAAAGAGAAAGCTCAGAGTAGAGCGGATGCTTCAGGCTGTTCTTCCAGAGAGGGGCAGGAAGAAAGGGGCATAAAAATGAGAATATGGATGAGTGTGTTTGGGGCGGCTCATTTCCTAGCCGTGGTGACCAACTGTGGAGGCCTCAGTCCTGCTTGACTAATGCAGCAGCAGCAGCAGCTTTGGGGAGATCACACCAGGTTTGCCCCATTGCTTCTTTGGCCAAGTTCACCTTCCTGCAGAAACGAGGATACTAATAACTGCTCCTGTGATATTCTGCTTCCGAGGCTTTTTCCAGTGATGAATGAGGAAACACTTGGATGGCCACCAGATACTCTCAAATTAAAGCTCTCTTTTTCCCTGTCTTGATGATAGGATCACCCTGTGGTACTCACTAAATTTATTGAAGATGCCCGTGAGGTGGAAATGGATGCTGTAGCCAAGGCAGGAAGAGTAAGAATTTTGCTTTTTCTTAATATTAAACGTCTTTAAATCAGAGGCTTGCAAAAATAGGTGGTTTGAGTGTTTTACTGTACAGCCTTGAGTTTTTTGCTGAGTAATGACATGAATATATCTGAGATCTTAAAAAAAAAAAAAAAAAAGTGCTTGCAAAAGCTCAAGATGCCCTTACCCTTTTGTATCCATATAACTACTTACTACTAAAATGTCATTTCACCACTTGAATGAGTCCTTTAGAAAATAGTTTTTATTGCTTTCACAAATCACTGGCTTCATGAGTGTCTTGCATCAGAATCATATCAGCCCTTGTTACGATATTGCCATAGTTGTTTTATTATTATAACTTCATTTTGTATTTCATTACTAACCAAAATAATCCTCTCAAACAACCGCAGATATTTCATGCAGCAGAAATATTCTATCTTCACTCTTCCTTTTTGACCAGCAAACAAAATCATTGCCTTTCGGGGTATCAAAGTACTGCAACTTGATGCAATTCATTTAGCTTAAATTCCTTTAGGCCTGAACTTCCCACACTTGCATTTCTCTGTGATTAAACCCTCCCCAAGGGGTCAACAAATATGTACAAATTACATTGTTAGACAGTTGTTCCTATTTGAAAATGACAAGCAGATCTTAGCTGGTTTAAAGGCTTTTAATTAATTTTTTTTATTGTTTTTTGTCAAAATGTGTGCTAGAAAGAGGAGGGAAGTGAAAGGGCTTCAAGACTGTCATAGGTTTAATGTGTTTGTGGTTGGCTTAGCCATAGTGTGAAAGGCACTGGCACCATCTCAGTGTCCCTTTATCCTGTAGATGCCTCAGGCCTGTTCTCTCTGAGTTTTCCTGTCTCTCTCCTCTCATGGATACAGCTCAGTTTAGGAGTCTGTGGAGCCCTGTATTTGAAAGAGGGCATGGAAATGGGAGGGCAGCTCTGAGCCTGGTGAGGTGGCTAACTGCTCTCTCGGTTCTGCACGCAGGTCATCTCACATGCCGTTTCGGAGCACGTGGAGAACGCAGGGGTGCACTCTGGAGATGCCACCCTCGTGTTGCCCGCTCAGACTGTTAGCCAGGGAGCCCTGGAGAAGGTGGGTTTCTCCTAACATCTGACAGAGAGGACAAGGAGAGTTGGAATCCGCTTCTTCCTTGCTTGGGAGAACTGATTTTGGTTTCAAGAGACATCAACTCAGTGGTTTATGAAGGCCCATGTGATTTGTGCAAATGTAGGATGTCAGGGGGCTCCTATGTGGCCTCAGGGAGCAGCTGTAAAATGTGTGGAGTCACCTGAAATACGGCCCATTAATGTAAGTAGTAGAGATGGGCACTTTCTGGATCTACTGGGGCTTTCTGGTTTTTTGTTTCCTTCTTTTAGGACGAGGGGCCTTAGTGCAGCAGCGTGTCTGATGCATGTATGTGCCATGGGCCACTCTTCCCAAGCCCTTTTTACTTCTGCCTTCAAATGCAGCTCCTGTTTCTAGGTTACTAGGCAAATTAAACACTTAAAAGATTATTGCCAAAAGAGTATTGCCAAAATAAGGGTATAGAGAAAAATTATGCTTGAGCAGAGAGATATGAAGTTTGAAGGAATGTAAGGGGATTTATTGATGTGATGTTGTCTGTTGGGGGAGGAATTGTTAATTTTTAATGTATATGTATATTTTATACATTTTTTTCATTGTTTCTGTAGATTAAAGTTGCTACGAGAAAGATTGCAAATGCTTTTGCTATCTCTGGTCCGTTCAACATCCAGTTCTTGGTGCGAGGAAATGATGTGCTGGTAAGAGCTCCTGTGGCTTCGGGAGCAAACTCTGCTCTGGGTGCTTTGGTGCCTGGTTCCTGCAGTCCTTGTCCCAGAACCTCTGTGACAATTGCAGCTGTGGGTTCCAGACCTGCGTGGTGTGATGGTGTGTGCCTTGCTTGGGCCACCCCTGGGTCACACAGCTCGCCATGTGTGGAGAGAGCATCCCCTCCTGCTAGTACAGTGCAGCCTTTCAGGGTTAAGGAGGTCTCGTTGCCTTGTCTTTCAGTAGTAGCTTTAGTTTCTCTGTGGGCTTTGGTCTTTCTCAAAACTGTCAGTTTTGAATATGATGGATAACAGTGAGACCTATGCCTTATCTTAGGAACTGGGGGCTGTTGCATTTTATGAAATAAATACTGCTGTTTTCAACTCTCTGTCCTCTCTCTTCGGGGAGTTTGATAGCTACAGCAAGCCTTCCAAGTCACTGGAAAGAAAGCAAGATAATTTAAGTGTTTAAGCTCTTAATAAAAGCCATTAAGATGGTTATCTAAACAGTGCAGTCTTGGTAGCTATCAACAACAGAAGCAGCACGGATGCCTGGCCCTTCGTGGAAGAGCTGGCACACTGTCCTTCGTGGAGGAAGGTCAGGGAGTGAGAGCAGAGGACAGCTGAGGAAGGCATGCATGGAAAACCTGGCAGGGAGGGGAGACTGTGTTATTGGGAAATAACGCAGGGCTGTCTGAGGTGTTGATTGAGAAAAGGCTGCTTAGAGTTCTTCACTGCTTCTTCTGGTTCACACTGACTTTGTTACAGAGTTACTCGGAGACCACAGAGGAGCCTTTAGTTCCTTGCTTTCCCTCAGCTGTGTTTCCCTCTCTGGATTACCCCTCTTTTCCTTCCACCTTTTTCATTCTTGGCTGCCACCTTTGTTCTCCCTCTCCAGGTTTCCTCTCTTGCTAAGGAACTCCACAGTGGGCTTCTCAGCAGGATGCAGAACTTCTTTTCTTTCTTGAGTGGCTGAGTATTGGTGAGGAAAGTCAGTAACCAATGATTGCCCAGTCATTCATGAGCCAATACTATGGAGAAAGGAGGAGAGCAGAGTATGTGTCTCATTTGGCAGTCTGAGAACCATCTCCACAAAGAGAACGAACAACTGTTTTTCAGAAACTTGTATTAATCTATTTCTTAGGCAGCATTCTGTCTGATCCTGGTGTTTCTCCTTCTTAATTTCGCCAGGTGATTGAGTGCAATTTGCGGGCCTCACGCTCCTTCCCTTTCGTATCCAAGACTCTGGGCGTGGACTTCATTGAGGTGGCAACAAAAGTGATGATTGGCCAAGAGGTTGATGAATCGGCCCTTCCCACACTGGAGCATCCAATTATTCCCTCCAAATACATTGGGATTAAGGTAGGGGTTTAGAAGAATGTAAATAAGTTAATAAATAATCAAAATAATGAAACACTAAAACCCAAAACCCCAGCAAAGCCAGCATATAGCACATGAGTTTGCTCTCTGGGCATTAAAGAACTAATTTTACTCACTGAGAAAATTATTCTTTGTCTGAAGGCCAAGTTGGGCTTTCGCAGTGTCCACTGTGCTAATGGACATTTGTAATACTAGTGAAAAAACGAAGGAAAACTATCCATTAGTTATTAATAAAATTACTTTTTGTTATTTCTAACCACTCTGAATTGTGTTTCTAAATTATCTAATAAGTATGCACTTTCAGAAGTGATTGCTGAAACTCAGACCTTTCAGTGATACTGTCTATTTGTGCAGATGTACAAATATATGCGCTTAGCGTATCCCCAAATTTGTTTTCCAAGATCTGGGACATGGACTTTTCAATGAACAGAATTCCTTTTATATGAATCCCCAGTAACAGTGTAGATGAAAGTCTAAGCTCCTTTGATTTCAGTAGGGCTGAGATTTCGCTTTAATTACAAAAATTTTACACATCCTAGATACCAGAAAGTTCTCCAGATACTGACTGCTAGGTTGTTTAAAAAAAAGAAAAAGTTGAAGTTCCTAATCATAAAAATCTAGAACAACAGTGCAGAAAATATGATAGTTAATGAGAATTGTTTATACAGAAACTTTCAAGCTTTAATAGTTTCCATATCAAATGAATACTAAGAAACAGAGCTAACATCCTTCTAATAAAACGTTCAGACCCATTAAAATGCAATTGAAATCAATGGGCCAAGGCAGCTTATGTTATTTGCAAGCCAGTCAGTCTAGACGCAGCTTTGCGTTTTATTTTGATGTCACAGATTAACGTTTTCTGAAATTCTCATCTGAAGTTTTTTTGTTTTATTTTTGTTAATATGATTTATTTTTAAAAGTTTGTGTTATTTTAACCTGGGGCTTCTGTACCGTTGCTAACTGAACTGTCAAGAGCTGCATCTCTCTTGGGAGTGCTGGCTTCAGAGCGGAAAATGCAGCAGCGCTCCTCAAAACTTCACTACAAAGCCTTTTGCACTGCTTGGGTTCTGTGTGGATTTGTCAAATGTAAAATCCTGCCTAGTGACTTTGGAAATGTGATACTTTGAAAAATGTACCAGTTAAACCAGGTTTTTGCTATTCATGCATCATGTTTTCTATACTTTCACATTTTTGTTGCTAGAAATATTTGCATGGAAACGGAATTTTGTTCCTCCAGCAGTTCTTAAATGCCCAGAAAAGAGAACATGAAACTGGTGTCGTCTTTCTCGACAGAGCTGCTCCCTTGTGAATTCACAAGTTTAGCTTTAGCAACCAAAATACTGTCCTGCTATGTTTGCTTGCAGAGTGACAGGGCGACTGTGGGCTGACCGAGATTAAATCCCGGGTAATGCATGACTAAAAGTTTTTAAAGTGAAGATTGCGTTACCCAGTTTCATTTTCACAAAATTCACATTTTCATGCTCGGGGCAAGCAGAATGCAGGGAGTTGGTCAGGAGGCTTTGGTCAATTGTTCCCATTCGAGACAGCCAATGTGTGTGTTAAAATGAATCCACCTTGACTGTCAGCTCTCAGCTTGAGCCTATAGAGTTGGCTGATGTAGAAAATTACTCTTTACTGGTACATAAAGCAAGACTGACCTAGAAGGTGCCAACACACGTACTGCTTATTGACCCTTTTCACAGCAAAGTTCTCCTGTCACATTTTAGTTGGTCATTGTAGGGGGCCATGAAACAGCCTACCTCTTCTCTGCAATGTCTACCCTCAGACTTTAATTTTTAATTTTAAATTTGAGGCAGGAGGCGGGAAAGAGAGGTAAAACTTAAAAATCACTTGTGAAGTTTCATCATCTTTTTGCTGTAAGTGTATTCCTATGGAATACTTTCATTCCTGTGAATGAAAAATTTCTCTTGGGGACAGGCTTCAGATAGTATCTCTCATTGTTTGATGATGCTTCACAACATTTCTTAAAATGTGCCTTAAAAATGATAGTGAACTACCACAAATCAGAAATCTGCCATCAGAATGTGAGCTGGCTTTTGAGACTCAGGAGGAAGATTTATTAGTGAAATATGTGTTGGCCTTTGTCAGGGGGCTGAGAAAACCTCATTTGCCACTTGTTCCTTTGCTTATCAGAGCTGGCCAATGCTTGTTTTAGATTAAGCTGTCTCTCTGTCACTGTCATTAGGTTTTCTACTGATCCATTAATTTTTTACTCAGGTCTGTTTAATTTTTCTGTCTTTCACTAGGCCCCGATGTTCTCCTGGTCCCGGCTGAGAGATGCTGACCCTGTTCTCAGGTGTGAGATGGCCTCTACCGGGGAGGTATCTTAGCTTTTACTATTATGATTTTTAAAAGTGGTCTTTAAACATTCATGTCTAAATGGGACTTTATTGCATCCTGAATCATAATAGAATCTAGATTCTTCTTCAAAAAAAAACACTTTCTGTAAAAACACATTGTGGAGAACCCAGTTTATTCAGCCACTGGATGTCCCTCTTTAGCTGTGTCTCAGGTTCCCAAGTTGGACCTGCTTGGTGTGATAGCATGAAATGAGATTTTTGAGAGCTGTCGGGCTCTGGGATGTTCTCAGTGTGTCAGTCCATTTTATGAATCACCTGCTTCTTGACAGACAAGTGTATGCTGCTTTCAACCCCCCACTGAAGCGCAGCAGAATAGCAGTGTCAAGACTTGGTTGTGACCGTTTGGTCTTGCACATACTACTTAATGGCTACAGAAATATGTAGTGATATTTTGGTTGTTGCCTGCTATAAAGGTATGTCCCAAGGTGCAAAAAGGTGAGGAAGAGAGAATGAAATGTGATGGCAGCAGGATGGGAGCAGAGCAGCTGGACTTCCTTGCCTGCTGCTCCCTAGGTCGGGCTCTGAAGTGCTCCTTGGTGCACTGATAGGATGAGAGCCTTGACCCTTCAAAGAGATGTAGTTTTCCATATATAGCTTCTGAAGAGATCTTAACTCACCTAGAGTAAAGAAGCTTCCAAGTCTGTTCATTAGTTATTGCTGATGTGTCAATAGCTCTGCAGACATATGCTCACATTCCTTAAGCTTGCTAGCTCTGAAGTTTCTAGAAGAGAGTTGTAGCAAGGGACTGCTAGACTGGCAAGCACATTTAAGTGATTAAATACTGAGGCCATTAGAGCTGGCTTAGATGGACAGATGGCAGAGCCTGGGCTGCTGCATTTGACCTGAGCTTGGGTAGGTCTACGAGAGCTGTTTTCATAAAGAGAGACTTACTATTTTAGTATGAACAAGCAGTAGACCCAGATACGTAGCTGGAATAGCCTTAGGTTTTCTACTGTCTCCAGAACTGTTCTATTCTGCTCATTATTCAGTGTGTGAAAGCAGTATAGCAGATTTCCTCATGATTTGGTTAATGGGCAGAAAAAAGCCAAGTGTTCTCCTTCTTTTCAGAATAAATTTGACTTTGTAGAAAACAAAACAAATTTCTCTCCCCTCTCTTCCCATGCAATCCCCCCCCCCAAAAAAAAGAATAAAAATGTAACTAAGAGCAAGAATTTTTTTTTTCTGAGCTTTATATGGAATTAGAGATTATCTTGGTCATAAGGGAGGGATTATTAACTTTTATGAGTTAAAGATCTATATTCACAAATGCCATAAAATGTGACAGTTACGAAGGTCTTCCTTATGAGTGAAGTAAGGATAATAACTCTCTTCTGGTAAAATGCTCAATTATTCCTCAAAGACGTTTAACACACACGACTTGGTTTGGGCTTGAATTTGGCACTTTTATTTGGCAAAGCTGTATTTTGCTGGCAGGAGCAGTTGCCACGTGAGCCAAAATGGCAGTGCTTGGGGTCCCTTGTGTATCACAGTTGTTTTGGCCATGCCACAGTGAAGAGGCCTAATGTACAGCACGATGGGTTTAGGGAAAAGCATTATTGTGTGTCCTTCTGTAAGCAGCTGAGTTCCACAGAGACTCCTGCATCAAGGGGTACTGCCTGTGCAATCTTTATTGATTTGTTTATTAGGCTTTTATTTGTATAAAATAAATTGTTTTGAATCAGTGTGGTGGTTCTGTGGTTTCCTTTGGTGTATATTGACACTAGCTGTGTTTTCTAAATCAGGGGAGTTGTAATGGGAGGTGATCTTGACAAGCTGTGGTATCTTCCTACATGAAATGCATGGAAGGACATGGCAACACAAGTGCAGCCTTAAGCACAGTTTGCTCCAGAAGAGACGCACAGAGGTGCTGCCTGCCTGCCTAATGCTCACTGGTACTTAAGCACTATATAATGGTAAACATTTTGCAGTGCACTCGCAAACACTGTGGAGCAGAAGCTGTGTACACCATCCCCATAACTCTTAGCCAAATCAATTGCTGTTGCTCCTTGGTGTGCTGTTTGAAACTAAAGCGTTGCTTATTCCTTTGTTATTGCTTCATTAAAATCATGAGATTTGTCTGCAGTGATTTTTCTAGGCTTTTTTTCTGCCTTGCCTGCAGACTCTTGAGGAAGAATAAGGTCTGATTCTTGGTGAAGAAGTCAAGAGCACAATCACTGTTTCTTTTTAAAGCATGTTTTTTCCTGATGCCTTTTTCTTTGTGTCTGACAGGTTGCCTGCTTCGGGGAGGATGTGTACTCTGCTTTCCAGAAGGCCCTGCTTGCCACAGGGTTTATGTTTCCTAAGAAGGGAATTCTGATTGGAATCCAGGTGAGACTCAAACACCAAACCTGAGAGGGGACTGACACAGAGTAACACTCTAACTGTTGATTTGTTTTCATCCATGTGTCTTTTATGCTTAATTGAGAACTGTCGACTTAAAAGACATTTCCCTGCAATCCATCTTGAAGTGTGACAGGCAGTGAGGAATGAACACAAAAGAGGGATCTTGCTTTGCATGAATGGAAGTTGTGGTGGGAATGTCCTTCAGTCGGTGGCTTTTGCAGAGAGCCTTTCTTGAGGGAATTCCTGGTGGATTGGCCTTGGGAACAGCACGGTTCTACTTAACAGTTCTGACCTGGCAAAGAAGATAAGTGTTTTAAGATGAAAAGGTAGCCTGGCAGAAAAGCAAAAGGATTTGCTCTCTCTCATGGGGTAATAACCAGCTGTGGGACATGCTGCTTTTGGATACATTTGTAAATTGTCTGTTTACAGCCATGTCTGTATTTGTCAATCTCTTGTTTCCTATCCAAGTAGAACATACCTGGGCCCCATAAAGACAACTTTTTGTCCCTGCCATATTCCAGTTTTCTTTTTAGTAAGGTTGTGTCCTGCATGTTTGCAGAAAGCCAGTGAACAAAAGGGTAGAACATAGGAATTCTCTGAGCAGAATAGGGGTGTGTGTAAAGTGTGTTGGGCTGCCTGGACCAGCTGAGGATGTGAAGGTGGATTGTGAGAACTGGTCTGAAAGGAACATGGCTTTGGCTGGCACAGATGGCCAGTTCTTGCTTTATTAATTAAAAAAAAAAAAAAAAAAGAAAAGAAAAAATTCAGGGCTTGAAACCATTGCTAGAGTTTGCCTCAAATTAACAGCAAAATTGTGGCATGTTGCCTAGCTAAAATTAAAAAGTTCAATGTAAAACTCAATTGAATCCTTTGCATCTATTCACTGCAATATTAAGATTTTAAAACAGCAGTTAAAAGGGGGAGGAAAAGCCCAGAAAGAAAAAAGGAGCCCAGTGTCTAAAGTTGAAGTCTGTTTGCCTGGTAGTAGTTAAAAGGGAACAGGCAGCAGGGTGATTTTAGCTATATAAAGCATTTGTGTAACTCCCGTGTCAGTATCTGTTAAACTGAGGCAAATAGTCTTTGTACAAAGGTCTTAAGGAGAGAGGAAAAAAAAAAAAGATAAAACAGAAAGAAGTCCAATCCTCCCAGCCTTTTAAAAGTAACAGTCTTCTGTCCTTTTTAATGAGTAGTTTACAGTTCATTTTCATGCAAAAGAAACCGGAAAACTGCAGATCAGTCACTTAAAGGTCTCTCATCTCAGAAAACTTCTTACATAACTAAACTCCAAAATATGAAGGGTAAAGCTAATGCTGAGGACCAGATACTGCACTCCCACCTCCCTGGAGTTTATCCCATACCTACATTTCAAGGGTTTCTTTTTGCAATCTGCCGGGCAGGGAAGTGAAGCCTCGTAAGAGGTTGTGGTCCTGATGCCCGGGTTCCTGAACAACACGTTCTGTGTCCTGCGGGCTCAGGCTGGAGAGAAGAGGAGCTTCTCTGCAGAAACTAGTGGCATGAGGACAGTGGCAGCAGGTGGGTGTTAAACACCAGACTATAACTACTGACTCAAAGTGAAGTCCCGTGCTGTGACTGCTGGAGATGTCACAGCACATGGGGACATGGATCCCACCGCAGCCCCGGCATTCAGCTACAGCATCCTCTCCATTAGCTGCTCTCGTGCACTTGGGTCTGTTCCCAGCAGGAGCATGTGCACCAGCCCACTTGTAAACCCTAAAGATCTAGCATAAATAGAAACACGCTTCCTTAAATGTGTAAGGAGACCCTGACTCGATATAGATAGGTTATGTGGTGTAGCACACTGTTACATGTTTAGGTGAGACAGTATAGCACCCCTTTGTGTCACTGGTCGTCATCTCAAGGCCAAAGAGGAGCAGTTCCGCACGGGGTGTGACAACCTGAGGCACGTTGGGTTCCAGGCCGGCTCACAAAGCCCCCCTGCCTTGTCCTGGAGCTGCCCGCACTGTCTGGCCTGGTACAGCTTGAGGTTCCCCAGGGTTTCAAGGGCCTAACATGCTCCTGGGGCAAGTGGAGCAGGGCACAAGTGCTTCTCAGACAGCTTCTGCAAGCTGATCATCTGACCTCTTTGCACAATTTGGAGAAATCTGTGACGCTGAAACCCTGAGTCTGCCATTAAATAATTTATATTTTATGCAAGAGTAGTTGAAAAGCTCATTTTATTTTCCTCCCTGATTGGGCTATTCAGTCATATCTCTGGGATGGAGTGCATCTGTCTTGCATCTGCGCTGGTGACCACAAGATGCAGAAAACATTAATGGAGTGTTTTATTTTTAAATCCTGCCATTCCGAGGCTGTTGTTTCAAGGTAACCTTCTGCCATATCTGCTGCCTTCGTTAAGTGCAGAAAGTCTTGTGTGCTCTGCAGTGGACTTGGATACAGTATTCAAGACAGGAGATGAATTAGTTTCATTTTGAGCCTGAACTTAGTAAAAACTGGTATAACTATACCAAAATAATTGAGGATTTAGTTCTTTACAAATGGCAAGATATGCAAGCAGTTGTGGGAGAGACATAAGAAATAAAACTTTTCCTATAAGGGAAACAAGAATACTGTTTTCCTGCAATAAATATCTTGCACTAAATAAATCTGCTTGTACTTTTCACCTTTAGTAACTAATGGTTTCTTACACAGGTTCTTTCAGTCAGCTTGTAAATCTGCTCCGATGCAAGCTGACAGCTGTAATTTCTTTTCATGGAGAGGCTGTTTTATGTGTCACAAGTGTTCAGTACATGTTTGATAGAAGTTTATAATACTGTTGTGAAAGCCAACCCTTCTGACCAGAAGGCAGAACGGTTCTCTCTGACTGGGAAGCTGCCAACCCTGTCACATTGTATATTTATATTTTCCAGTTAGTGTACATAACAGAATGGCTTTAAAATGAGGTGGTTCTCAGTGTCTCTAGCACTCAAAAAAAGGACATTGACTCCTGTTCTTCATAATACTTCACCCTTCAGAATACTCTTGTCTTGCCCCAGCAGGTTGAGACCATCAGTAGTACCAACAGGGAGGCTGCAGTAATTCTCTCTGGGGGAAAAAGAAAAAAAAACAACCAAAAAAAAACCAGACTAGGCTTGGGTTAGAAGTGAGATGCCAGTTGGCTCTGAAATGAGGAGGGTCTACAATGCTTTTGATCTTTGTATCGTTACACCTTCAGCATCCAGAAGAAAATACATAACCAGCATCAAATTTCTGCTCGCATTTTGCTCTAAAAGGGCCAGTGCAGGAGCAGACTGTCTACAAGAGGTTATTTCATCTTTATTTCTTCTAAACAACCATTAGATCTGGCTGTGTGTTTGGAGAGAGCCCCTTGGATGCATCCTGAGTACCTGAGTGTTCAGGTCCTCGTGGGAATGGGGCATCCCAGTCTCACAAGTGGTTTTGTACTTTCCATTGCCCGTGGGAGTGAGAAATGAACTCGTGCATCAGCGGGCTCTTCATCGCGTCAATTTGCAAACAGAGCATCCACAAGCAGCCCAAAGCCTGTTTGTATTTGCCATTTTGCCAGAACGGAAGGCCAAATGTTTGGGCAGTGATAGTGAAAACATTTAATTAAGAATGCCACTTAATTAAGTAGGCGTTGCCAGTTGGTGAATTTGAGATGATGATTGTCCTGATATTTAATATCCAGGGCTGTTTTGTAATTGCAGCAAAACTTAACACAGAGCATATAGCCTGGCATTGTAACAAGACATCTCAGCCACGAGTGGCTTTGGGCTTCGGGATTCAGACCATTTTCTTGGCACGCTGCTCCACCTGCACACACACGTGTGGACAGGCAGACCGAGCACAGCAGGTGCATTTACCTCTTTGCATGCTCTGCAGAGCTGTGTTGCCCTACGAAACACTATTTCCAAATCCTAGCTTTGATGTGTTATTTAATTAACTTCTTTTTCAGAATTCCTTCCGTCCAAAGTTCCTCAGTGTGGCAGAGCTACTTCATGAGCAAGGTTTGAAGGTAGGTAGTTTGGATACATAAAGCTAGAACCACATAAAGCTGGAGCCAAATCATCAGACAGAAAGGGGAAGAAATTTAGAGCCCGTTTAGGGGCAGAGAAAAAAAAATTTTTAAAGTACAGCGGGGATTTTTAACTGACTGCTCCATAAAGCCAGGGTGTATTACACAACCAAAAGTCTTCATTATTATTTACTTGAGCAAACAGGATTAAGTCACGAGGGTACGAACAGCCTTGGCTCTGCTCAGCCTGCAGCCAGGATGTCATATGATAAATCGCTCCAAATTCTCCAAGAAACAAAGCTGCCCATCAGGCTGTCGTGTGTGAGAGGAGGGCAGGGAGGGGAAGCCCTTCATGTAGGGAAGGTCTTTACAGTATTTCTTCTTTAATGATACTTGCAAGCTGTGGCCATATGAATTTCGCACTGGTTTGCATTCTTCTTTTTACTCTTTTCAGTGTCGTTTCACATCCATATCCCTGCTGGAAGTAAACACCGTGATCATAAAAGAATGAGGAATGCTTTAGATTGTTAAGCATTTATGTACTTCTTGTGAGCAGCTCGGTGGCGTTAGTGCAACTGCTGGACTTGCAGTTCCACCTTTCAAGACTTAAGGTGCTAGGCAGAGGGATTTAGTTCTAACTGCTGCTGGATGTGTTAATATCATTTATTGACTATTGTCTGTCAGCAGATCACAAAATGGGGAAAAGACACGTCATCCTGTACGTGTCTTTATATGGAGAAACACCCATACAATGAAAAATGCCTTCCAGAATCAGCTCCGACAACCAGACTGAACATTGGATCTGACCCGCATGGGTTAAACAAAATGCTTCTGCATTACAAAGCACACAATAACCTTAAAACCTTGTTTCCCTTGAACAGCTTTTTGCCACAGAAGAAACTTCTGCCTGGCTCAAGGCCAACAGCATCCCAGCAACTCCAGTGGCGTGGCCATCACGGGACAGCCAAGATCCCAGGCTCCCTTCACTCAGGAGGTAAGGACAATGGTCAGCACTGTGTTAGAAATGGAAGGTGCAAATTCCTGGTCCTGTTGACATCAGGGATGGTGTCGTCAGACTTCAGGGATGCATCATAGTTTCTTTTTGCTTGATTCTACTTGCAAGCGCCATAGCAGGAACCCTGGATGAATTAATGACCATCTTGTTGAACAGGTCTGATTAATACAGCATGGATGTATTTCTCCATGCTGATTTTTTTAAGCAAAAGTATGTGATATCTAAATATTTAGCCTTTGATGACACCGAGTCGTGTGTTTAATGAAGTTGTGCTGAGTTGTATGATAGTTGAGCTTTGCTTTGTATTTCAAAATGGGACAGAAGCAAAGCTAGCATCACAGCTTGGTGTCTTAACCATTCAGCTCTTCTTTCCAGGGATGGTAGACTTTATAATAAAAGTGAAGCTCAAATGAAAACCTTGAGTCTTGTTGAGTTGCATGGCTGTGCTATAGAGTTTGGTTAAGCAAGATGCACAGTGAAACTGTCTTGTGCGTTGTCCCTTGCAGGCTGGTAAGGGATAGGAAAATAGATCTGGTGATTAACCTGCCCGGCAGCAGCTCTGAGTTCGTCCGTGATAATTACGTGATCCGGCGGCTGGCTATCGACAGCGGGATTGCTCTGCTCACTAATTTCCAGGTACCTTCCAGGTTGTTCTTTCTACTCCTAGTCACACAGGAGCCTTCAGAACTTTCCAGGATTTCCTGATCGTAGATTTCAGTGTATGGGGACCCTTGTTATCCTTGAGAAATAACAGCATAGCCAAACATCATGGCAATACAATTATTTAAATAGTTTTTTGTGGGTTTTTTTGTGGTACTGTGCAAAGTAACATTGCTCAAAGCAAAACAGAAAAATAGACATTTGGAGTCCTGTATTGTAGCCCAAGGTTATTTCTGCTCCAGTTCTAGTTCGGAGCAGATCTCCTGCACAGGACTCTCTGTAATATGTTTAAATTGAGTGTGAACAGTTTGGAGGTAGGAAGACTTGCCAGTACAGATCCTCAAAGTTTAGAGCGGGTGGGAGCTGTACTTTCTTGGATGATGCCTAGGGCAATCCAGTTCCAGAACACCATCCAGGTGGAAATGCTGCCTATGGATTTTGGTCCTGTTTTAGTCCCCAGCTGCCAAACGTTTTTGTGTTTTGTCATTCCTGACAACCCCCTTTCACTTGTTGATAGGGGAAGGGACATTTAGTGATGCAAAGTGGGACTCCTGCTGCCATCAGTACCTCAGCTTCCTTTGCAAGTGGCTTCAACTGTCACAGAAGGGCCTCATCTGGCTCTCATTAAACACAGCAGCCAAATTCCTGTTGATTTTAGTGAGTGCCGACTTGGAACCCAGTGGCTCGAACTGATGTCTAGCTGTGCAAGATCTTCTGCTGTGATTTGAGTGAATGGGGAGCAGAGAGAGTGCCAAGCTCTAAGTTCACAGACAGGATAATGCCAAGCATGATTACTAGGAATGGGAAATTGAAAACCCATCCTCTTCTGACTAGCAAAACACACACTGACAACCAGAAAAGGAGTTCCCATCCAAAATTTATAACCACACCTGCTTGATATGTTTAACTGAGCTGATTTGGTTGCAGAACTCAAATGTCTTGAGTGTATGTGAGGAGAATAACTGTGCTTTCTTTAAAGGCTTGGGCTGTAGGGAGGAACAACATCTCCCATGGTACACAGCTGTCTTGCCCAAGAAATCAGCACCTCCACATACCTCTCCGGGCAGCAGGCTCTGTTGCTGGGCTCAATCTCCATGCACAGTCACTTGGAAATTGTCTTGACTTGGATGGATTCGAGAGCTGGAGCTGCACTGGGCAGCAACAGGGGGAGAGTGTCAAAGTGTGGACCTTGCTTTATTACTCAGCCTTCTGCAGAAGCCTTTGTGGTGCTCAGTCATCATCTGCTTTATATTCACAGGTGGCGAAGCTGCTTGCTGAAGCTATCAAGCACTCCAGGAAATTGGACTCCAAGAGTCTTTTCCACTACAGACATTTTGACAGTGGTGATGAAGCATAGAATAGCTATTGCCACCCTGCAATTTTATTGCCTCTGACACTATGAAAGAGAGTGGATTTCTGACCATCCATCTAACCATCTTTCCATGTATTTCAAAGCATCTGCAATGTTCGTCTTTCCAGCTCACAGAAGCTAATACCCAGCACATACTTTGGATCAAGATGCTAATTGAAAAGCCATCCTCTTCTCAGCCTCTTCACCTACTTTTTTTTCCCATTTCCACTTAGGAGCAAATATTAGTTACCTACTAGATGGGTAAATCCACATGGCACCGCAGCAAAGGAGATGCAAGTGATCCTATGTGGGAAGTTCCTTCTTTTTATAACCAAGCCTGACGCTCCTTTGAAGGTCCTTTCCTTGGTTCTGGACTTGCAACTGTTCTCATACTGCTGTGCTAGAGCCTGGCCCCAGGCTTCTGTAGAACAATGTGTAGTTTTCTCTTTCCATTGCTGATTACTGAGCATTTTATTGCTTCCCCCCCCCGTTATGTATTAGTTAGCCTTCTTCCTACTTGATCCATCAGGAACACCTATTGCAATGCAGAAGTACTGATGGTCATGATTGTGACAGGAGCTCTTTAATGATGAAAGAATATGAATCCCCCATTGCTCCATGACAGCAGGTGACAGGAACAGTGCAGCTAATTCTTGCTGGGTTTTTAACCGTGGCCAATCATCATCTTTTGCGGCCTGCAGATTTGTAGGGAGAGGGAGGCTCTATGTGTGTGCTGGAATTGCTTCCAAGTTCTGCTCAGTCCTTCAGGTTCTCTCTGTGGTTCATGGATCTGAATTCAGGGGGCAGTCTCTGTGTTACAAGGCCTCTGGCTTGTGAGTTGGGAGCTCCCAGAAGACTTCTGTATGTTGCTGTCCAGCATTTTGTGCCATGCTTGTGGGCATTAAAATTGGCTCCTTTCAGAACGAGGTGTAAGTGTTGCAGTGCTTTACTGATCAGTGACCCTTTCCCTTTTGCTGCAGGCCCCTCTGCTGCTGTTTCAGCTCTAACAACACCTGCAGATCCTGCCCACGGAGCAGAATCCTGCTGTGCCACATGTTGCACGTTACCCCTTGCTGCCTGCCCGGCAGAAGAGTTGAGCAGCTGCACAGCCCAAGGCAGTACATTTTGTATACGTATGCAGCAGACAGATGGTGCCTGCCTCTAACCGTTCTCCAGCTAAGGAACATACGCGTCTCTGTGCCCATATTGCACTATGTACATAGCACAGCCCGGAGTCAGGAGGATTCAAGGTTGGACAACCTCTCTGATACTTGCTGAGCACAGGCCCCGGGATAAGCTAAAGCAGAGCATGTTTCCCCATCCCTCTGCTGGTGATGCCAGTCAAGAGGGCCCTGTCAGCTGGTAGCTCTCCATCCTAAGGGTAATGTGAAGCCTTGATACAGTAAGTGCCTGTAGATGGCAGGGGAGCCAGGCTGAGCAGGCCCAGCAGAAGAGCACTTTGAGCCAACATACTCCTCCTTGCCTGTGCTCTCAAGTTCCCTTGGATTGAGGAAGCTTCCCATGTAAGTAGAATCAAGGGCTAATGGATAGTCTGCTTTTTTTAATAACTAATGTTCAAAGTTTCAGGAAGGATATTAAATCTCATGAGAGATGTTAACAAGACAAGGTGCAAAGGAGAAGAGACAGGCTCTGATGCCTTAGGCACCAGGAGTGTCCCAGCCCCTTGTTCCTCACTCCTGGGTATGGCTGCGTATGTGGCCATGGTGAGAGGGGGACAGTTTTTCATGCCTGTGCTGGCAGAATTGGCTGGCACAGGGAAGTGCTCCCATCTGAAATGGGAGTGTTTCAAATACAGCGTGGCATATCGTAAGTAAAATATATACTTTAAAAGGTTTCTGTTTAAGAGGGAAACTTGTACTGTGAGTGTGCATCTATACATCTATCTATACGTTTGTATCATCGTTTATTGCAGCAGCTGCAGGTACTTGAGCCACAGTTTCTTCTCCGTCCACAGACTCTGGTGCAATTAGAGTAGAAATTAGTAGCAAAACGCACGGTGGCTGAATATATGGTGAGCACTCAGTAATTACACCGCAGTGTTAACATTTTGCTGCTGGTGCTGAACATGGTTCTCTTCCCCCCCTTCTCCAAAGCAGGTGTCACTAATGTGCTTCCAAACTCAATCAGACACATATACATATATATATATATATATATATATATATATATATATATATACACATCACCCCCCATGCCCTCCAAGTCACTGTTGGCTTCTCCATCTCCTTGTGGTGTCTCCTCCCCTTCCCCTGCAGAAGAAAAAGTTCCTGCTGCTCTTGACTGATGCAAGATGAAACTGTAGCTCCTGCCATGGCCTGGAAGGAGCCAGGGCATCACCCCCACGCTTACCTTGTGCATGCATTGAGTTATTGCTTGGCTGAATTTCTTTTCCTGTATCCTTTTCTTTGCATAATGAAGATGCTGACACTTATAGGAATAGATGTTTGAGTGGCTGCAGCTGTTGGGATCAATGCAGATGTAAACAACAATAATAATACAATTAGTAGCCTTTGTACTGTGCTCATCTCTGCCTTCAGCAGATCTTGCCTCGTACATGTATTTTTTATATTAATCCTAGGGAGGGTGACAATCCCTGATGAAGGGGGATGTTTCAGGGCGAGAAATGGCCGCTGGTGAGTCTGTGAGCTGTCAGATCATTTTGTGCTTTTTCACTGTCTTAAAAAAAAACAGAGTTAATAAAGAACTACATGAAGGAAAAAGCAGAAAGCACAGCTTTCCATGTAACAAGATCTGCAGAAGTCGGGAGGGCGTATGAATGGACTTCATCTTACCAGAGACCTTTGTTTTTCTCAGAGGTAGTGTGGCTGTGAAGCTGCTGGCTGTGTAGCTTTCCAAGGGTGCCACGTTGCAGAGGCTCCGTTTCCCAGCAGGTACTGCTGAATATTGAGGTCAGGCTCTCTATCCAATTCATCACCCCCCTGCATTTACTTTTCCTCTGGTTAACATCATTTAAGCCACCAGGGCTGCCACAGCCATCTCAGGACACCGAAATCTGCTGTGCTGCAGCAGTGAGCTGCCAAACACTGCCCAAAGCCTCTGTTTCTGGTCCTCTTACATCTCAATGTATAATGCAACATAATGCAATTTATAGGGAATAATTTAATTACACTGTAACATTTGCTTCACTCTTTACCATTGAAGAGGATTTAAACCTTTTAATGTCCCTTAATTAAAAGGGAAACATGATATTTTGTCATTAACTAGCTGGGCTAAACTCTCAGTTGTGCTCATAATTTAAGAATATGGAGTTCTGCAGAGTGATGATACCAGTAGAGATAAATTCTTTTAATGTGGGGATATTTGTAATGATGAAACTGAGAGACAAAAGCATTTGTTAGACACTGCGTTCAAGCTTCATGGCAATGTACTTTGGGGAAAAGATGAGTATTTGCTCGGGAAGTGATAGTGCTTTGGGATTAGCACAATATTGGGCAAATGCACTGGCTCCCCTAAGAGTAGCAAGTACAAGCAGTTTCCCAGAGAGCTGCAAGGTTTGCCCGGAATTGGAAATTCTGGCACAGTTCATTCCCCCAGGGAATGTTTCCTCATGATTTCTTGCTGCTAAAGGTCATTCTTTTACTGGAAGCATGGAGTTTTTTTAAACTCTGAGGAGATGGTTTCTATGGGTCTCTGCAGAGCTGCTTACACCAGTACAAAGCTGGCATGATAATGCTTTTGTGCTGATTCTCCAACCCTTTTGGCCTCTAAGTGCCTCTAAGTAAATGATTGCACATGATGCTTTTCTTGAAAAGGGGACTGATTCTCTACAATAAACATTTCCTCCTCCAGCTCTAGCCAATCTTGTTCTTTCTCTGACTTCCTGAACGTTGCTAAATGCTGCTAAGCTCTTGTCCTTCAAGATCTCTTGTGATAATGAGGCCTTATTACAGCTTAAAATGGCCCTCTGCTATTCACCCTCTTTCAGAGAGAGAGAGAGAAAGAGAAAAATGTTACAATCATCTGCTTGTGACAGTGGAAATGTCCTCTTTTCGGTTGTCTTTTGACCAAGTCTTGTGTGACACAGGATGAAATATTTGCTCCTTTTCCCAGTGTATGTGAAAGAGCGTGGTGGAGATGGGAAATAGAGAAACTTTGAAAATCTGACCTTTGGTGAAGTTGGAACTTGAGCTTTTAGTAAAATTTTGAATGCATTGAACTGAAGGCAAGTAAACATTGTGTTCTTACTACCAGCAGGTCTGAGAACTTAGTGTGCACTGAGGGAAGCCGAGAAGTATTTTGTAGTGCCCTGAAAGCAGCTATGAAGACAGCAGTGTTGATCTGTTTTGCAGCTTAGCCTTTAGCTGTTGTTCCTGAAATGAAAGTCCCACCATTCCTGTGTCATCGCCTTCCAAGAGGCTACATTGATACCCCAAATCAAGGCATCCCAGACACAGTATCTCTTGAAGATTCTGTCCTGGGAGCTTTCATGTGAACAACCAAAGACACGTTGCTGTTAATGAGGCTGCTGGCTGCTAGAGCTTGGCACAGGTAAGCAGAAAACCCCTTGCTGCTGTTGCTGAGAGGTCTGTGTCCATGTCACGGTGGACATGAGTAATATAGAGCAGTGCCATTAACCACCTGAACCCGGTGCAGGGCGGACAGAGTCAGTATAGACCCCTAAGGGCACTGGGATTCAAAGAGGACAAGGCGGGAAAGAGATCAACATTTAAGTGTCCAGACACGTTCCAGATTTGTTAGTAAATGCTTTTAAGTCAGGGTAGATAGAAGAGCAGCAGAGGTTTCTATCCTATGACAGGTCTGGGAGCTGCTTCAGGTGCAAGATAAAACATGTTCTGTAGGTGGCTGTGAGAGAAATCAGTGAGAGGAGCATCATACTGAGAATATGAGAGTGCAGCGGCTGGCCCTGCTCCCTCCCTGTGCTCCAGTCCTACAGTTCAAGGTGGGTAAGATACTGCACTTGGCTTGAGGGATGTGGTTCATGCTGTCTTTGAAAAGGTTCCTCATGGCATAAAGTGCATGGGGAGAGTGAATGTGGGTCGTAGCCCTATCAGCACAGCTCTGAAGTAAATACACGACAGAGCAACCACTTGCTATTTCACTTCTTGCTGCATGGATATGCCTGAAATGAAGCCGGAGACATCTGTCTGTTTGGAGATGAAAATACCTCTGCACAGATAATAAAGATCTGAGACCTTGGCAGAGTAGAGAATACCAGTTATGTAAAGGGATATCTAAGAGCTGAGTTGCTCAAGGATTGAATTTCTGTTCTGTGGGTCTAAGCTTAGCACAATTGCACTGTTTCATATGGTAGCATAAGCCTAGGCATCCTTAACTAAAAGATGGATTTTTTTTTTAATTAACTGCAGGAAAAAAAGAGCCTCAACAAATTCTGTTCACTATCTACCATCAAGAAAGGCCTATTAACAATAATTGTTGGGTTTCTAGTTTTCAAAGAACCCATAATTAAATTTTATTGTCTCATAAGTGATTAGAATTAATTGCTTCCACACTGGCTCTGGTGCTTATTATCTGCTTTGCATTGGGGATGGCTATTCTGCAGAACTCCTCCATTTGCCACAATCCCTTCCTGCTCTGTCTGTGCCAAAGCAAATCCAGCACAGAAGCTGTTCAGAATTACCAGAAAGTGGCAGGTGTTGATTTAATGCATCATCTTTGGGAGAGCAGGATTAGCGCTCTGCTAACAGAATGGCTTCCCCCGCTGTTTAAAAAGAAACGCTACATGTGACAGAGAAGGGGACGGAGAAACCACCTACCAGCTAAACAACCAGGTTGGTTAGAAACTCAAACCGATGCGTGAAGACTGAATGCAGTGTATGAGCTCCTTTCTAGATGGTTTTGCTGTGCTAATCAGGGGATTAATCCCCCGGTGCGTTAGAGACCTGCGTGTGCATTCCAGTAAGTAGTGGTAGTTGTATTATCTTGAGTTGCTGCTCTCCTGGTTGGACCACGTTCACCCCAGTTTGGCTGGGATTGAGTCTGACCTTCTACTTGCCAGAACCTTGACTTTTAGAAGCTTGTCTTCCAACATCTCATGGGTTTTGCGTGCCCTAAGGACCTGCTCAAGGGCCAGAGTGCGTCATGCTGGTGACCAGCCGCTTCCCGTGCCCTGTCCATACGCAGCGCTTGCCAGCTGGGATTTGTCTGAGCAAAACCCCCGGATCTGGCCGCCTGACGTGTAGTGTCGTGGCTGCTTTACCAGTGATCTTCACCAGAGGCCTTTCTAGCCCGTAGATCAGGACGAAGGTGTCAGCCCTTGTGTTCGTCTTTTCCACGACCTTTATTTCACCGCTCCAGGTGTGGGTTTGGATTCCTTTCCCACCTCGTGCCTATTTGCATCAGAAAGTGGAACTTGCTTTTATCCTAAACTAGCTTTGTCAAGTACTACCTAGTCGGGCTAAGGTTTTGAGCCTGTGGCACAGCTGAAGAACAGGGTCCATCTCCTCATGCCTTGGCACGGGCCACTTGCTGGAACGCAGATGTCGCTCCCTTGCCTCTGACATGCAAGGTGGAGATGTTTAGCCGTCCATCACCCATGTCAGCACGTAGCAATGGGCAGCTCTATAAAATCCACTTGAGCAGTTTTTACAGAATCACAAAATTTTCACTTTAGTATCTGTCCTGTGGGAAGTTATCACTATCTATTCAGCCCCAGGACGTAGCAGGGGCAATGAGGGATTTGCCTCGTGCAGACGTAAATATTAGACTGTAAGGGATAGTGTCACAGAGAATTGATATGGACAGTTCCCAGTCCAGCTGAATAACTTGGCATATGTGAAAATATTAGGAAAACAAGTTCCTTAACTTATCTGTGGCCTCTAATTGCTCAGTTCAGCAACTGACTCTGTTCAGAGGGGTTTGGATAAAGGCAAGCCCCCAAAATACCAGGAGGTAATAATGCTCCTTGGGGAAGAACTGGTAGAAAGAACATTCAATATCCCACAGAGAAAAACATGTAGGTAAATGAGTGGTGTGTGTATATATATATATATTTATATATTTTGTGGGATCGCTTTAATAGGATTGAACAGTCAGTTGTCCAAAAGTCCTGTGCAATGTGCTTCATTTACAGCACTTTGTAATTAGCAGCATCACTTTGATGCCTGCTGGAGCAGGTTACTGGAATGCCACATTAGCATGCAGAAAATATTTATGCAAAAAAATCTCCTTTTCCCTGGGCTTATTTCAGTGTTTCTTTTTTTAAAGAAAGTGAGTGGGAAAATATTGTAAAGTCATCTTTTGAGGATCATTTTTTGTTTATGTTTGTGTTAAAAACCATAAAGAAAGGAGCTCCTAAAACCAAACTGTCTGCACAGTAAAATGTGCAGCAAATAGTGCCACTTTGGTAAATGTTACCATTCATTTTTCAATAAATTACCAATTTATACTTCTGAATGTGGTAATAAAAAGAGGTAAAAGGACAGAAGAAGGAGGAAAAACTTGGGAGGTTTATGTTTACTGCCAAGCATTTGGCTTTATGTTTATCTCATGGAAAGTCACTCCATATATCATGATAATTGACTTCACCAAGTACCTTTAAAAAAAGATTCTGCTACAAAGCTGCATCTTATGCGAGAACAACCTCAGCATGGCTTTTCCACAGAGTAAAATGTTTTCCTGGGAATCAATGGCATAAGATTTTTACAGTGTGCCTTATTTTGTGGTTCATTTGCCCGATCAGCTGCTGAGAACAAGCAAGGTTGTGGCAGAAATGAAAGCAAGATATTTCTAGTTCCCTTAAATCTCAACAAATCGCCACTTATCTACCATTGCTCCAGACTAATTGATTCTTGAGAATCTTATGGAGCGAAAGCCTTTTTTTTTTACCCCCTTATTTCCAGCAATTTGCAGGCAGCTTTTCCATGCTGCTGACCGGATCTGGGCCCGCCAAACTAGAGGGGCCACTAGATGTTTCCGCTCATCCTGGAGCAGGAAAGGACGACCAGCAAGCAGCTGAGACTCTGAATTTTTCCATCACTCAACACAACAAAAGCAAGTTTTATTGCAGTTCTATTTTGGAAGCCGCATTTGTGACAGTTCCTCTCTGAGTCAGCCAGAAGAGCAGAGGATGGGACTGTGGTAGGCAATAAAAAACCCTGCTGTTCCTATAAGCACTTTAATTACTCACCTCGTTACAGGTGAGACCGGGGGAGGCTGGCAGTGATGCCAGCTCCAGCCCAGCTGCGAAGGGTTTATTTTTCTCAATGATGAGTGGAAGAGGCTGTAAAAATACTGTGCAAGGTTGGCTAATAAACTGTATTTTATTAGCCGTACTTATTAGGAGTGTTTACAGGCTAGCCTGCCGATGGGCACCTTCATGAGCTACTACTGCTTAATTGCCATCGTTCTGGGAGTACAAAACAAAGGACAGAAAGCCAAGAAACGTGGAAAACTTAACATATGTGCGTGTCGGGGCAAGATTGATAGCCAGGCAGTGAGTAACTACCTGGCTGAGCAGGTATTTTAAATGGCTACAGTGTTGGCCTCATCCTGTCGTTTGTTCCCTGTTCAGAGCAGATTGATGGTGCCCACGGTTTGTGGCTGCTTGGGGTGGTGAAGAGGACACATGATGCTTGACCTGTGCTTCTGTCTGTGACCCACAGCAGAGCCACAAGCTGGTGGGGCCCCATGTTGGCCCTCTGTCCTTGGGCCTTTCGAGTCCTGGTCAAACACTCCCAGCTTCTGCCATGGTTTCCCCTGTACCATTTGCTTCTCCTAATTCCTGTGAACTGCAGCTGGCATCTTGTGGCTCTCGTGGCAGCTCGGAGCTGTTTTGGAGTGTGCTTCCAGCTAGCAGGAGCGAGGCACTTCCTAGAAATGCAGCCTTGTCGGGGTCGTGGCGTTGGTGCGTGCTGGCAGCGTTGCATCTCAGGCCAGCAGAGCGCAATGGTAACAGTCCAGTAATCAAAGTAATCACAAGCGAGTGGGAAATTAAGTTTGATCCGAGAAGAGGCTCTGTGAAAGCGCCTCCGTGCTTATTGTCTTCGGTGCTCTGCTTATTGTCTTTCACTCACACAGCCTAAAACGTGATCTGCTTGCAAGCAAAAAGGGGTTGTACTGAATTTTTCCGATTGTGCTTCCTTTTCAGCCTCCCCCTGTGCTGGAAGCTCTGCAAATCCCACCCGAGTTGCTGGGTTCTTGACTTTTTGTGCCTCATCTCCGGGGGTAGACATGGTGCAGGTGAGAGCAGCATCCTTGGGGGCAGCTCTGCCAGCCCCTCGAGGGCCGCCCGTTTGCCCACGGGTGCCCGTGTGGTGCTCAGCAAGTAGCCACGGGCACCGTGTGCGAGGAAGGAGCCGCCGCTGCTGCCCGAGCCCAGCCGCTCCCGCGGCCCGACGGAGAAGAGGGGCTGTGGAAGCAGATAACATTGAGTGCTGCGCTCACCTGGGAGCCAGCTTGGAGAGAAACGAGGTATCTAAAGATGCAAATCACCGCAACTTAACTTGGCTCCGCACTTTCCCAAGTCCCGCTTTGTATCACTGGCTGTCTTAGGAATCATAATACCATTCAGATCTGGCCTTTTATCTCAGTCCCTCTCTGCTGACGAGGAGAAAGCAGGTATTCCCAAGCCTGGTGGAGTGCTGCGAGAAGCAATCTGCAAATATCTGCTGTGGAGCTGCAGTTTCTCACTTGAAGCCTCGTGTGGCCTCTTGGGAGACTTTCCGTTAATTTTGGGGAACAGATATGGAAGGATTGAATGGATGCGTAGCTTCTCTCCCAGAGCTGACTTTTTTTTCCATGGCTTACATCTGGGAAAAGAAGTAAAAAAAAACATATCCTAGTATTTTAGGTAAGCAGTACCCAATATCTGGTTGAACTGAGGAGGAATTAAGCTATAGGGTGCAATTACTCTCACCAGAGCTTCTCCAGCTGATCAATAGGCTCTGTGCTGCGAAGGCTGCTTTTTTTCTTGTTAATTCTTAATTTGAGCAGCGTCTTTGTAGAAATTGCACATGACTACTCTTAACTTGAAAAGAATTTGCTGTTCTTGTTAAACTTTGAAAAGTGGTCTGGAAAAATGATTTTGGTCTTATAAATGGAGCAGAAGCACTCAGATCTGTCAGTAAGAGTGCTGCAAGAGGCTTTGTAAAAAGAGGGGAAGTTTTGAAGGCAGATAAAGACAATTTCAAACAGCTTTACAAAAATTGTTTTCTATTTTGTTCCCCTCATTTGAGCATCAGATCTTTAAAAAGTACAAATCATTGGAACAGCTGCATCATCTCACTTCACCTCACCAAAAGAGTCTCTCTCCTCCCACCAACTGCAAGATTAGATAATTCTCTTTACCTCTGAAAGGAAAAGAAATGTTTTATGGAATCATTAATGCTCCCATCTTTTTCAATGGCCCTCTATTTAAATATTGACTAAATGCAACCTTATGTATTTATTGGACAGGGAGAAGATTTTTTTTTTCCCCAGGAGGAATATGTAAAATAAATATTTATAAACCAGATCTACCTCTGTTTCTCAAATTATGAGAGCGAATAATTTCCTAACAAACAATTTCTGTGCTGCTTTTTTCAGTTTAGAGAATGCAGTGTTCATCTGCCTGGTGGAACAGAGAACGAAAACAGCCAACAGCAGCATTAGGGTTAGGTGTATTAGGAACTCTGAGGCTTGATGTTCCAAGGAACTTGGTCTTTCCTGGTTATTGGTGAGCACTATGAACATAATGACCAAATATGTTAATATCTGCCCTGGAAGGACAGATCTAGGGCTAATCTTGCTGAATTAATGTCTGCAGAGTCCACCCATTGGATCCTGTAGTTTTTACCACTGGAAAGACAGGGAGGAGAGGAGAAACAGTGAAGATCAGGGACTGAAATTTGTCTTTTTTACCCTATTCTCATGCTAGTTGCATTCTGTTCAGCAGGGACTTGCAGGATGTCTTTCTTCTCTAGAATGCTTGAGATCACAGCACCTGCCTTGTTCCTACCTTGAGCAGGGTTTAGAGCCTTGAAGTCGGATTCATCCTCCCTAACTTCAGGTGTGTTTAAAAAAAAAAAAAAAAATTACACATGTAGTCTGAGCGAGCTGAGTTTGGGTCTCTCTAAGTGGTGGAATGAAAAGCTTCTCTCTTTGCTTATGTGAGATATCTGTTTTAGGACAGTGGGAAGTGAGGGGCCTGTCTGTCCCTGTTGCTGGTGGTCCGGAGCTTGAATCAAAGCAGGGTCGAGCATAAAGCTGCCTGTGAAGAAGATCTTTGAGAGTTAATGAATGAATAGTAAAGTGCAAGCTAAAACGTTACGTAATGTGATGGAGCTATGAAAAATAACTCTTCTGATATAAAAGAGCAGGCTTTGCATTGGCTATTCCCACTAAGTGTGAGATAGGAGGTTTACAATGGAAAAACTAATGAAAATGTCTGTCCGTTGCTGACTGCCTATACACCCTCTAAATGAATGTTTAGAGGATGTCTCCAAATGCTGCTATATGAATCCCCGGCTGACCTACACCTGGGTTCTCTGCCTCTCCCAAAGGATATAGTAGAATGGATGGAGGCTCAGGAAAATGTGGCCAGATTGAGCAATAGTGGTGTTTCCGCACAAAGAATGAGTTGGAAAGCTTTAATTCCAGTGATGGAAAGAAAAAATATATATTTTTATATATTTATATATATATTTTATATATATATGAGACTGGGGGCTGATGGCAAAAATTCCCAGGAATGTGTGTTTTTGTCTGAGGAAGCTTGTGTTGCCCTATGAAGAACACCTCTCAGCAATCATTTGGACGTTTATAGTCCGAGACAGATCTAGTAGCACAAACCTTGGGCGCTCAGGTGCGTACCCGATTCCACTGAGTTAGGTATGATCTCTGCAGAATTCACCCTGTGGGGGCTCAAACCTGTCAAGCTAAATCAAGCTCTTTTGGCAGGCCAAATGTTTTATGTTTCTGTATTTGATGTTGTGCTTACAAATTCACAGAAGATAATGCTAAAAAGTGGAGCACTTCCTTGAAAGCGTTATCTTGAGGAAAAGCATTGCTCTGTGGTCCTTGTTATGCTATGTGTGATGAAGGTAGATATCAGGTAAAATCTTGTTTGTGTGTCTTGTAGCCATTCAAACAGCTTTTCTTGGCAAGGTGTAAAAAGGGGATTTGCCTGGAGCTGATCCAGCACTTTGTGGCTGCAAGTGTGGAAGAGACATCAAGGATGTAGAAGAGCTATTAAGGTAGTGAATCTAGGGGCAATTGGAGGTGCTCTCCTCATTGGTGTTGGCGTAATGGCACAAGCAGCGATGTAAAGGGACAGATTTCTTTCAAATGTGTGTGGCCTCCACAACAGTCAGTGTATGTGTGAGGACAGGACTTGACCTCTAGGTTATATGCCAAAATAAGGGATATACAGGCAAAAACATTTTGCAGGGTTGGGGGAGGATTACTGCACTAAGTGGCTTTGTGGAGAGTAAATGGAACCTTTCCCGTAGGCTGCAGCCTTCTCTTTGTTACTGCAGGTCTCAAGAAGGGCTTGGGTCTACGTACAAACTTGGAAGCTGATGGCCTGATCAAATGTAAAATCTCTCCCCCAGCAGTATCCCTGCTTAAAATTCCTAGCTATCAAGCAGCCACTTCCTCCCAGATTATTGGCTTTTCATGTGCTCAAGTGCAGCCTTTTCATCGGATTGCATATGTTCTGATCACTTTCTGGCAATTTTTCTTATTGTAAATAGAGCCCATTCAGCTATAGTTTATATAACTAGTATTCAGATAATACCCTCCTAATGACCACTCTCCCGGGAGAAACACAATTATATCCCTTTCCCATTCCTGCCAATTGCTTTTGAGTTTGCCACGGAGCCCAGCGTGGCTCAGCTATTGTACTAGTGCAGATGGGTGGGAGCCACAAAAGCCCGAACTGGAAAATTCTCAATCTCTGGGCACGTCCAGAGCATGGGTTTACTTCTCCCTGCATTAGGGGTCCCCATTGAAAGAGTTGGACAGAGAAACTTTGGTGCTTGCAGACTTACTCACGTGTTTGAATTGACATGATTTCAGAGGGTTTGTGGAAAACTAGAAGGTTCATATTTAATCAGGACTGAAATGGGCAACGTACTCAAAAGATTTTGCCTGGCAGAATGTTCTTTAATGACATGGGCTTTGGATTTACTTTTCCATTATCCACTTTTAACACGTTTGAGGTCCATTTAAGCTGCTGCAGATGTGCGTAACCTGGGGATCCAGGGCAGGAGAAGGTCAGAGACCAGTGAGTTGGAGGACACATGACAGGTTATCTCAAGGAAGAGCCAGTAATGTTGCTATCAGCTGGCAGGTAGCAGTGAGGGGAATATGCCAATGATCTAGCAACAAGTTGGTTGCTGTGTCAACATTCTGCACAATTCTGTTTCATGTGGTATTTTGAAGGGCTGGGTCCCCAAACAGCTCCTCTGGATACTGCATATAAGGCACAGTGACCTTACACCTGCCTGTAAAAGACATCCTCCGAATAGCCCTAGGAATACACGCACAGGCATATATAGAAGGATGGCAATTATAGACCTTGGGAAAGTGAAACATCTCTCCCAGGAATACGGATGTGCTTGGAATTTCTTTTGGTTCGTGGGGAAGCAAGACACATTGTGCATGTTTTCTGCTCGCAAGCGGAGCGCGTCTCTCGGCTTCGAAACGCGCTAGTCGAGGAGGCGTCAAGCACAACAGAGGGAAGGGGGGCACCCAATATGTCTTCACATGCTTTCTGTGAATCAAACACATAGCTGGTTGTCCTCCTGTCCTTCTGCGGTGGGAACAACATATGCTGCTGGGTGAGGGAAAGCTCCCCGTCCCAGCATGCTGTGTCCTTGATATAGCAGCCCAGGCTACCGGCAAAGAGGAGCTCCTGGGCTTTGCAGGTAAAGCCCCAGGCTCCCTGCTTGGGCAGGGCGACCACAGGAATGAGGTACAACACGGCCCGACGGCCTGGCTGGAAGTAATACGTGACAGGCTTCCTATTAAGCAGTAAGAAAGAAAATCAATTCTTGATGTCTTCACTAGCTGTCTTTCATCACAAGAGCCCTTCCTTCCCCAGTCACTCTTTCTCAGGCTTTACACCCATCTTCCTAACCTAGAGCCTGTTGCTCCTCCTTGTTTGGTTCCCCAGAGATCTTTTTCTTCTTCAGTACTCTAACCTTTCTCTGATTTCCTGCACCAAGTCCAGATGGCCCATGATCACAGTGAGCTTGTGGCATGATTATTATTATTTTTTACTTTGCAGATAATTGTATGAAAAGTCTTAAGAACAGCCTGTGTGTATGTATGGAAGCATTTCTCTCCCAAAATTTCATCATCTGCAATGAAATCCGGGCTTGGGCTCAAAGGAAGACAAGTAGGCATACATGTTCCCCCAAGGAAAACTCCCCCCAAGGAAAACTGCCCATAACTCATAGACAATTTGGAAATTAAGCAGCTAGATATCACTGTACTCTCAAACTGCAAATGAGATACCTATTGGCTGCATTAGGCTACAGCAGGAAGTTTTCAGACTGTTAGCAGTGAATTTTAATGTGAAGTATTTATAAATACTTTTATATATTTAATATTCTGTGGAGACTTGGCTGATGCTGCAGTTCTTAAAATTGCACTGAAACATGATATATAGCATGCTCAATGGTCCAGTATATATCGTTGTGCGTCTCCAAATTGCTATGTTTTCAAGGTAAGTCTGCACAGGAAAATAATTGCTGGCTGAAGTGTCAATGCCAGGTTCTGTGATGTTGGATCACAACTTTCATTTCTTAAAAACAACCTGATTCTGCTCTGTTGTGCTGCCAGTAATGCTACTGGGAAGAGGAATCAAACCCAAATCTCCTACTTGGGACAGATGGCCTCTTGGATCTGTAGGCCAGGCTCTGATCTTGTTGACACAAGGCTGGATCCATCGCAGTGCCACGTCACCCTTTGTAGGATTTGAGTTGCTCCACTTAGACCTGTGCAGGTAGGCGACAGAGCCTGGAGTGTGGCTCCATGTTCAACAAGGCCTTTGCGGGTTGCTTGCAAAGCTTTAAGCCTCTCTGCGGGTCTTACAGTCAATAAAAGCCTGTCAGGAATTAGCCCCAAATGAGGAATACTGGCTGGCTCTGTCACAGAAGTCAGCAGCACTCTCACAATCAGAGAAAAGAGTAGCAGCTTTTCCACCCAGAAAAATGGGAAAGTGAACTGCAGGGCTCAAAGTAACCATCTGGCAAACAAAATATATCCTGAACAGTAAATGATTTAAACAGCCACACTGATTTTGCTGCTTTCTCATGTCAGCCTCATCTATCTATTGGTTGTTTCTTTATCTTTAAGGGAGGGGTTTTCAGGAATACAGCCAAGGTGTAGAAACTCAGGAGGTGGATTTTCTACTGCATGTGTGAGTCCCACCACTGCACTGCAAGTGTTCAGCAGATGAGAATCCAGACTGCAGGGAGAACTTGAATACGATAAGCAGAACCTGACCTGTTGGGTAGGATGCAACATTTAACTGAGTGTTTGCCATAAGGCTGGGTATAGGTTGACCCTTGTTCAGCAAATGACTTCAGTGCTTGCTTTATGAAACCACCACACTTTATGTTGTTCATAGGATCTGCCTCAGGTCTGGATGCAAAAAGGTAACAAGAAACTCTGAGTCTGCTGAAATGGGTGAACTGATTCCTGATGGGTCAGGGCTGTCCCTGCCCATGTGATTTGGGCATAGCCAGGAGCCATGGGGTGACTCTCCAGATGTAGAAAGGACGATCAGAACATACCTTGTGCAGAAAAAGCCTGTTGAAATGACAGAGTGAAGCTCCAAGCACATCTCTAGGACAGAAATAGTGTGTCTGGAGCTCTCATAGACACCCCAAAGCCAACTGTAAGCTACCGAGGTTGAGCATTGCTGCCTGGACCTGCCAGAGGGAAGTTTAACCTTTATTTGCCCTTAATAAGATGATTATATTCAGGGTGCAATACCCAGAGTACAACACCTCTAGTCGGTATTAAGATAGGCACTCCTTCCCAGTCCAGCTCTGGCTCTAGGAGAAACAGGTAATGATGAAGCTGCCTGTTTATACAATCCTGTTTGGAATTTACAGCACTATGTAAATGATTTATAACAACCCTAAATAATTGATGTCTCTGGAAATGGATTCCTGTCAACAATACATTCTGACCCTGGCCTCCATTTCAGCCTCAATATCCGTTTAATGAGGAAATTGGTCTCATTGCTTTAGCTTCTCATTTGTGTATTGAAATGTAATGCTTATATAACTGGCCATGGTTCTCTTTTCTGTAAAAGACAAACTATAGAGAGACATGAGGGCCTATGTGTAGAGGATGAGGTGTGAGGTAATTCCTACTGGCAATGCCCTGCTTTGTGTGGGGTGAAAGGAAGTATCCTAGTCTGGGCTTTCTGGTACATTGTTGGTCTGAAAACTGGAGTCTTCCATGGAAAACAGCATGTGCAGAAAGTCCTGATTGACCAGGCTACATACAAAGATGAAAATATTAAAGCAAATCTTTGCCTCTCACTCCTTCCTTCTCCTCAGATAGTTTGAGAATCCTTTACTTGTAATTTGTCCTCAAAACTTCTCCCAGAAGACCATTTCCTTTCTTGCTTCTTCAACCAGGTGGACCACTTTTGGTCTTTTCATCAGATTCTCCTTTCTCAATGATGTGTTGGAAGATGCTTCCATATAAGTCCTGTAGGACCAGGTCAGTTGCCCTGTTGTTAGATCTGGTTCCTGTTGCTTCCTTCAACTTCTTTTTGCCATTGATTGGCTCTAAGTGCTTGGCCAGGGCCTCTCTCCTAAAGGAGAAAAAGGACACACTTGGGGATTGTGGTGGAATGGGTTGTTCTCCTATCTGCATTCACAGTCACCATCTTCCTCAGAGTGTTGATGGCTGTGATTTTAGTCACTTCGACCTGTGGTCTCATCTGTGACAGTAAAAGTACACATTGCTGGTGCGTTTTGGAAGTATGGATAAAAAGCTCATATGTGTTTAGGAACACAAGAAAAATAATTCTTTATTTTATCCTTTATCCTTTTTATCCTATATCCTAGTTTATCCTTTAGAGTCAGTAATCCCAAATAGCCAACGGCTAGGCATTTCACCTAGTGCCTGATTGCTATTTTCAATCATCTCATTAGCGCCTGGTTTCATAGTGACTGTAGCACATATCTCCAAGGGGATTAGCACACTGCATACAGAGTAATTGAGACCTTGCAATCATTCTGTCACAAATTTGAACAGAAAGGCGGAAAATCTGCCTTTTTTTTTCTTAAGCAAGATACTGGAAAGGTAGGAATTGCCTTCTAAAAATAGCAGCCGGCACTTTGAGCAGTCACTTATGATTTTGAGGTGTCACTGTTGTTTGTTACAGTACTTGGTACATCTTAAGGGCTGCTGCTTTTAGGGATGCAGTGGCTTCCCTGTGCTATTTACTGAACCGTCACAGACGGAGAGCACTGAACAGCATTCAGGGAGCTTCGACTCCCCTTCCAGGGCCGGGATGAGAGGAGGGAAGCCGTTCTGGGTATGCTCGCAGGGCCCTCCTCTGCGAAGGCTTAGCTCTTTAAGTAACCTGTCTCTTCAAGGCCCACATTTTGTGCTTTTCTGTCGTGTGTTGGGTTTTGTGGTTATTGTGAGGCGGACGTGTTGGCCCTGAGGAAAGCTGGGCCTTGGTGCTGTGCAGCTGCACTCCCCAGCAGCCATCTTGTGTCCGGTGAGTGGAGGCGAGAGATTGCGACATGGCTGCCAGGCCGCGGCAGACCCTTCCACAGGCTGGCACCCGGAGCCAGAGGGAATTAGAGCCCCGAAGAGCTTAGGAATTAGAGCCCAGAGGAGCTTTCCTGGGCACACTCTGAGGCAGCGCTGCTGTGAGGACAGCTCTGCCGGCGGTGACCGTTGTGCCTGAGTGGGCCAGCTGAAGGGTAATGGGATTTAATTGCTCTTTGGAGGAGAGAGGGATTTGAGAGGGATTTTCCTTTTTTTTTTTTTTTTTTTTTAACTTGACACTGTGGGATGCATTTAAAAAATACTCAGGTGAGACTGCTGAGGGAGAAGGAGCGGGAATGGCAGTGATCCTTTATGTGTTGGGATTTCCACCTTTGGAAAGCAAACAGTGGGTCCAGCAAATTCGTGACCTGGCTGCCCTTGGACCCCCCAACCTGCCCTGGGGGCTCCATGGAGCCATTTCACTCCTGTCTCACACATCGTCTGTCCAAGCCAAGGAAACCTTGGCCCTGCCTCTTAATTTGCCTCCTATGGGGTTTGGACCTTCCTGCACAAGGCGGAAAGGCGGAGACATTGGCAGGCCCGCGTGGACATGGATGTGACGCAGCAGGAGCAGGGAGCCCCACATGCCTGGCGTCTGGCACCGGCTCCAGCCTCCCCCTTGAAACTCGCTCCTGCCCGAGGAAATGCGAAGAAACATCTTGGCTCCTCTGTGCCCCAGCAAGCGTCCTGGCCACGGAGAAAGGTCAGTAATGGTTTCCCTCTCCCTTCTCCTCTTCCTTCTGCCTGGCACGAGGAGCGCTGGCAAATCCAATTTATTTGTTCATTTTTCATTCTTGGCGGCGCATTTGAAGCGCTAACTGGTGCCATGGGAAATGAGCTGTGTTTGGAGCCCCTGCGGGACCCAGGGCAGCCCTGGTGCTGATGGACTGTGCACGTCGGGACGCTCGCTTTTCCCATGTTTAAAGGTGCCATCAAGCCCAGTGCCCGGTTTGCAGCTTAACGCACGTGCCTATGGGGACACTCCTGTTGCAGGCATTTTTGTCTACATTAAGAATATCCATATTTTTATCTGCATTAAGAATATCCGTGGCTCCTTGTTTCTGAACGCTATTGCAATTTCTATTATTTTTTAAGACTGGAGCAAAGAAAATGCATCATCTATGTTTGAACATTTGTCCTGAAAACACCTTTTTAAACACAGCGTTGTCTTTGGCTTCACCTGCAGCTTCAAGGTGGTGACTGCATTATGTTTTGTTTCCTCTTTTTTTCCTGCTTACCTGTTTAATTTCTCCTCCTTCTATCTAGCTTAGAGATGATGAACTTGTGTGATGGGCTTTTATGGTGTCTGTTAAATACTTCCTTTGAAGCAAGCTAAGCTAATGATATGGGTAATTAAACCTCATGCTTTGGAATATAAGATGATTGGCAGCAGAATCAGGATGGCTTTAGTTGCTCCCCGCTGCCGCTGTCCCTGTCCCAGCATAGCTGTGCGTCAGCGCTGGGGGTCAGCGTGTGTTGGGGCAACACCATCTCTCTTTGGAGCAGCCAGCTTTTGGGGAAAGGCTGGGATTAACGCTGCCTGATTCTTGCCTGTGGTTGTCCTGCTGTGCCAGGCTCTGCATGGAGATCCAGGCAGATGTTGATTCCCTGGACTCTCAGTCTGAGCCCTGGAAAGGGGGACACCGCTGAGCAGCCTGGAGCAAACTGCGCCCTGTATTGAAAAGAAATATCTTGAACATGCCCTTGAAATTAAAGGGTGGTTCTTCCCATGTAAACATTAGTGTAGATTCGGTAATGACTTCAGCTGAAACAGCCTCCTTGTCAGAAAATTCATGTTCCTTCTAAATAGTCCTGCACCCTGCTATGCAGCTGGATAATGCTTCTTCGTTTTCTCTTTCCATATTTGATGGACTGCACTGAAACACACATAGGGTGGCCATGCACAGATCAGGAATTGACTACATCTTTGAAAGCAGAAGCCAGAAATATGATAGTGATGAGAGCTGGTGGAAAAATCTCGTCCTTGATCTTTTATTTTCTAGTTCCTTTATGTTCTAGTTCTTTTCTAGAACAGAAATGACGAGCTCATCATTACATACTACTATATTAATATAAAGATGGGTCTACAGCATGAGGAACCACAAGGAGCTCATTAGCTGTTGGAGAAGTGGTTAAGCTACCTGCTGGGGAAAGCGATAATTTTGTTTCTCACACTTTTCCTTGCACTTTCTTCTCCTCCGCCCAGTAATTAAGACTACTTAATGACAATTTTGGTGACCTGAGTATATCACTGACCCATGTTTGCAACAACTAATTAGCACTGTGTTGCACCTAACATAACAATTTAATTTTACAGAGTTCAGAGTAACACCTCTTAGACTGCGGAGGACCTGTATCAGGCGGGCACTATCTGTAGCATCATATAATTGTTTGGAGGAAAGAGATAAGCAATGACCCGTCCACACTCCAAGGGAAAAGATAAAACTGTAGATAAGCTTGTTTTCTCTTCTGACCACCAGATTCAGAGACCTGTTTTAAGAGTTGTATTAGCTTTTATTTTTATCCCTGATCCAAAAACTGGGGGCTTTCAGCCAGTTTCCAGACTTGGTGTAAAGGTAAGCAGCAGTCTCCTTTGAATCCCTTTTATATGCACATCCTCTTTGTAAAGCTATGCAACAAAATGTTTTTTTAATGATTTGCCTTTAATGTCTTCCATCCCCCTGCCTTTTCCCTTTGTGAGCTGACATCCTGATTTGACACCTTGCAGCACTGTGGTTCTGATGATATTGAAAGGCAGCACCAGTCCACGCTTTGGGAGTCACGAGCTTTGACTTCAGAGCTGATGTAAATTGTCATATTGCTTGGAAGGAAGTGCACAGCCTCTGCCCGGTGGCTTCTCTGCAGGACTGAACAACAGGTTTTCCTTGACAAACCCGTTCAGGCCAGATCTTCAAAGATACTGACTGGAGTGGGAGTTAAGCATTTATAAATCTTAAGGCCCAATGTCCACTTCTTTGCAATGGGTCCTGTCTTAGCTGAAGCTGCTAGAAACTGTCCTCATAAGAACTCACTGATATTTTCTAATAAGAATAGCTGCAATTTTCTTGTCATTATTTCACTGCAAGTGTTCGCAGGACACTTATTTTCAGGAGTTTGTTAGTAGTTTTGACTAATTGTTGCAAAGTAGCATCTTCAAATTGTTCTGCTGTGTCATATGCCCTAAACCCTTAAGGGGAGCCCTTAAATACCTCCCCTTTGGAGCTGGAGTTGCAGCTGCTAAGATTTCAGAACAGAATTTTTCAAAGTGTTACCAAGTAGTTTTTTTATTGTGAGTCTTGTGCATTAGTCTGCAGTTTAGGGAATCAAATGAGTTTGAGTGCTGCAGCTTAAATGAGGAAAAATCAAATCTCAGAGGTGTGAATGGGTGCAGATCCCATATCCTGACTGGATCCTGACACATTACCAGGATTGGGTTCCTAGAAGAAATGCCAGTGGGAGCCCCAGTCTGAGTAGAGGCCAAAAAGGTGATTCCTGCAAATGCTGACTTGGCCCTGGCTGGGGACAAGTGACTTGGCCGAGTAATGGTGCAGTCAGGGCTGGGAAATGCAGGTGCAAACATCAGCCTGAAACAGGTTAGCAGGTTCTGTGCTGTCCTGAGTTGGTTGCTGGTAGCAGAATGTTAGTTCTCTGCAAAGGGCTGAGGTTTAAAAATGGGCAGAACAACGTGATGGCCTTTGCCTGCTCCCACCCAGTCACTGCGTATGTTCACAGGGGATTTTTAGTGCTGGAAACGGGGAAGAAAACAACTCAGGCCTTTCAAGGACTGTGCTAATGGCCCAGGGCCTGAGCTGTATCCCAGGAGATGGAGCTGTCTGTCTTGCACAAAAGCTGCAGAGCTGCTGGAAATGCATGTGTACCAAGAACATTTTCATTATTCTCTATCAAACCCTGCTTTGATATGCTGAAAGATAAGGACAGAGTTACCCTAACTGTGATTCTTCTCTTTCTCCTTTCCTCTGACACTTGCACAACGAAACCAGGAGTTTGTGGTCACTGCTGTCTCAGGGGACGTGTGCTGAACGGGCCGGTGAGCCTCACACTGATCCGTGGTAAGGTGATGGAACAGCTCATCCTGGAGGCTGTTTGCATACATGTGAAGGACAGGATCCTGTGTCAAAAAGAAAAATCGCCCTCTCTGGCTCAGTGTGAATTGCTGGGGATCTGATGTAATTGTGTGTACTTTCACTGATACAATATTACATCAATGAAGAATCAACTCCTGAGTTTTTGATGATATTTCATTGGAAAAGATGGGGAACCATGACTGACGGCACATCTCTAAGGACATGTAACCTGATTAACCCTGCATGTCTCATGTGCAGTCTGCTGGGTTGCAAATACAGCGGAGCATTTTTAATTTCTTCCTCAAACTGTCTTGCACAGTTCACATGGCAGCTGTGGGTTAGTGGGGGCTGGGAGCACGTCAGCACAGGCTTTCACCTTTGGGTGCAGGCAGCCCTGACAGAGATGTGTGATAGTTTTCTTCAGCTTTATATGAAAGAGAGAAGTTATATATTAGAAAATCAGAATGCTGGATGTCATGAAGATGGTATCTCTTTGGCTGTGATGAAGGAGGCTGTGGGAGCCCTGGGGAGCCAGCTCTCGGAAAGCGAGTGCAGGATTTTTGAAGTGTTGAGCAAAAGCATGCATAATATTTTGTATGGATGGTCCTTCAAAGGACTGTGTTTGTGCCCCTGGCACCCTGTGCATGCAAACCCTCCTTGAAACTCCTGGAGAAAATTGAGTGTTTGTGGGTTGGACAGTTCTGAGGACAAAATTGGCACTGGGAAAAAACAACCTTGCAAACTGATGTTAATTTTGCATGTGATAGTCTTTGCACAGAGCTCAGTGTCTAGCTGCCCTTCTGCAAATGGGACCATCTCAAGTTTAGATTAGGCCGAAGACCTGGACTCGGTGACATCAGGTAGCAGCTTGCCTGACTCTCATCAATAAAGCAGATGCTTGCATTTGAATGCGCCATTATCAGCTATTTCTCTGATCAGATCAGTGGGTTCTTGCAAAATATCTCATACAGCCTTGTGGCAAGGTCTCTGAGAGACAACGGAACACTTTTTCCCTTGTCTCACTCTGCTACTACTAGTTAATAATCACAGCAAATGGAGAAGCAATTTAGAATGATTTAGGCTGTTACACCACCAGCAATGGTGGCTATTTTAGACCTTTGGAAAGAAAACCTTGATTATAACGACTTTAAAATGGCATATGAGAGAGGACAGGAGACTCTCTTTTGTAGCACAGTAGTTTGATCACAGTGCTGTGTCCCTAAACTTGTGAGGAGGACACAAATGCTGAACCTCACAACATCTACCTCTGTCTCCCTTGAACACTTGTCCGCACTGCACGCTGCTGTGGGTTGGGTTGGGAGTGCCAGTTTTGGGGATACAGTTATGTTTCCTGCTAAGGTTTTAGAAAACAGACTGCTCTGATTTTCTGAAGCAGTTGCCTCAGTAGATCATGACCAAGCCTCACCCAACAAAAATGTCTCCCTGCCTTAGCAACTGCCTTCCACTGCTAGGAAATGATGAATTAAGTCATCTGTGGTGCAGTGCTCCTGGCTGCAAGGTTGTAAATGGCATGCGCGTGGCCCCAGAAATATGAGATCCCACATTGGTTTTTAAAGAAGTGCAACACCAGTAGCACTGATAATATCTTCTTCTCCCAGGGAGAACGTGCTGAAGCGAAGTCTGCTCCAGACAGGCCCATGCATCAGCGGGTGATGAGCACATGCATCTGACAGCAGATGCTTCCCTTTAAGGGCTGCCGAGCTGAGTGAAATATTTCTTCCCGAGACATTTTGTGGTAGGTTAGCATGTTCCTGTGCGTGAGCTATCGCAGAGGCGCTTGCTGGCAAACAAGAGCCATTTGGAAATAAAATGAGAATGAAACAAATCAGAGAAACAAGCCTTTCCTATTCTAAAACAAGCCTTTCCTATTCTAAAACAAGCCTTTCCTATTCTAAAGGATGCATCTCTGCCCTGAGCATCACCATGGACCAAGTCTGGAGCCGTGTGATTGTATGTCCCTTTTTTGACTTTGAGCAGATGATACCAGTTTGTACCAGTCAAGGCCTTGAGGTCAAATCTTCATGCTAGCAGATCAACAGAAGTAGCTGTGCAAGAGCTCCTGCAACTTCCAAGCTCCAATTTGGGCTGCTTTTCCCAGCTATCTTCTGTTTCGACCCCCTGCTTGGTCTCCTGTGTGCTAATCACTTTGTTTCCTAATTGCTCCTGTTTCCACCTCCTACACCACAGTGGTCATTAGCGATGGGCACAAGACAGCAAGCGCTGAACGTGGCCATCAGGAGAGGCAGCTTCATGTCCTGCACAAGGACAAGGACCATCGTCTCTCAAGTCCTGCCATTCTATTCCAGGGTCAACAATTGCTTTCTGTCCTCAGATAACAGGGCATTTCTACTCTAAACCCTTGGGTGATGTGGTCTAAAAGCAGCTGGGAGGCTTTAACACCACGGTGGGAATGTGGTACTGTTTAGTTGATCCAAATTCTTGTGTTTCAGAATGAAAAGAAAGGCAACAATAACCAAAAAGTGAATTGAAAAGACAGGACGTGGTTTGAATCTTCTTGGTTTGACAGGGCGGCATCTGGGAGCTGCTCATCTAGAACAGAGCTGGACTCTCTCCTGGAGCAGGGCAGGAGCCTGACACTCGCTCCAAGGTTTAAGTTGGCCTCATCCCTCTGGGAGCTGGTGCAGCTCCCAGGGGAGCTTGAGCCGAAGTCCTCCGCAGAGCGGCCCGGGTCGGAGAGACTATCCATGCCAGAGCCCTCCAGCCAGCCACGTCCCTGAGGAAAGGCGGGAGCAGCCCGGTGAGCAGCGACTTCACGGCGCGGTCGGAAGGGGGGTCGAAGGAGCCCTCGTTGGCGTTCGGGCTGCGGGATGGAGAGTGATGGGTGGTGCGGCCGGAGCGAGCGGGAGCCTCCTGGCCGCGCTCCAGCCTCGCGCCCGCTCGGCGCTGCCGGAGGGAAGCGCTGCGGAGCCGCGTCCCGAGCCCGAGCGCGCCGCTTCCCTGCTCACTGAGTGACAGAAAGCACCTGACACAGCGTGCTGGGGAAGGCTGCCGCTGCCTTTCAGCGTGCTGACAGGGGCATTAAAATGTATTTATAACAGCTGGGGATGGCTTGCCCTGAGGAGTGAACTTAATTCGTAGTCTGCCAGGCACTCCTTTGTGAATGACAGTGATTTGTCCCCTGTGTATTCGCTCTCCTTCTTGCCCTCTTCCGTTCTCCTTGCATTTTATAAAGCTATATTTGACAGTCTAATTTCATATAACTAATAACATTATGTAGTGAAATGAGCTCAGATGTCCATTTAGCTCTCCAGAACTGGGCTACTTGCTAAACGTTGCTTTTCTCACCTGTCCTCTAGAGCCAGTGCTGTGGTTAAGTCTTCTGATCTCTCTTTAAATCAAATATTTTGGTGAGTAAAGTGCTCTGACTTGCCTCTGCCACGTGACTAAGCCAGGGAAGTGTTCTAGACAGCTAAAAGAGGCCCTTGGCTGATAAGGTGCAGCAAGTATCTAAATAAAAAGCTAACCTGCAACCCCAGAGCGGTCATTTTAATTTTTCATGTTGAGATCTTGACATCACATCTCAACCCTCTCCCTCATCCTGACATCTAAACAAAACGAATGCCAAAATCCCTGCCCTGCGGCCGCCGGTGTGGGCGCTGGGATGGATTTTGACAGGCGCCAGGTTTGCCTCTGTAGCTCCTGCTCGTTGCTGTTCCTCATTGCACGTCGCTCTGCGCAGGCGAGAGGGGCCTTCCTGGCAGAGGATGAGGCCTTTTCTGCAGCAGGTGATAGAGGGAGCTGAGGAGATGCGGGGCAGCATTGCAGAGAAAACTGACAATTTGCATTGCCTAATTGGAGGAATTTTTCTTAATGAGTCTCACCAGTTGGTTTGTAGCTGAGGATATATATTCCTCATGCTGTAACTGCACACGGGTTCTTGTTACCCAGAGAAATGACTATGTTTTTGTAATGACTTTGTAAAAATTTTTTTGCCCTTGGCCATGAAATGCCTTAGGCACTCGCTTCCCCTGCACGAGGCTGTGGGAGAAATTTTCTTTCCATAGCTCTTGGCACAGGTAGCAAGGAGATGCTTCGCTGCGATCTTGCATGGCAAAGGTGAAAGAGAAAAATATAGAGGTACAGAAAATCAAGAGCCGGATAAAGATATTGATGGTGACACAGCAAATGCTCCTATTTTTTGCTTGTGAAACTATGCAGTTCCAGCTGCTGCCTCTGTCCCTGCGAGGGAGTGTTGATACAAGTGACTTCTGGCACCCACCTTGGGAGCCCATTTACTTTGGAGAGTCAAGCCTGTCTCCATCCTTCCTTTGCCAAAGGACAGGACATTCATCTGGTATCAAACCACTTTGAAGACTTAGGCTCTCCAGAACTGTTTTGAAGCTAATATTCTTTTAATTCTCTCTTTCCTTTCTTTTTTTCTTCTTTTGGATCTCTGCTTCAAGTAATTCAACCAGATTATATCTATGAATAATACGTTTTCATCAAATTTTCCATCAAGTTCTTGCTAGCAAGCCAAGCTGCAACCAAAGCTTTTGGTTGAGAGTTGTGACTTTTACAGCGTAGCCCTTGTCTTGTCTTTCTTGGCTCTGCCTTATCAAACATTAACGTGGATGTTCCTCACTCTCAGCAAGGTAAGTTCTCAAAAGAGGGAAGGGAGCAAAAATGAAAACAACCCCAAGTTGGCACAGCCCTCCTCCACTCTCCCGAGCAGTGCAGACAGCTCTGCTTTTTTCAGGATATGGGAGCGCATCCTCCAGAAATGGGAGCAACAATCTGGAAGATTTTCTTCTGCTCCTCACCTGAGCTCCCGCTTCCCATGTGGGAGCAAAATGAGAAGGGAGGTGACTGGTAACGCTCAGATCCTTTGTGCTTGTGCTCTCCCTTTCCAATTCCCATGCAAACACAAACCGGCCAACGCTGACTTCCCCTTGGGGCCGAGGAGGAGGAAGGACGCACGGACACCAGGTATCTACAGCCTTGCTCTTTCAGCCCATATGGAGCGGAAACTCAGTTCCGGAGAAAAAGAAAAGTACTTAATGTAATGGTTTTCATAATAAATGCGACCATGCGGAGCAATTAGAAAGCCAGCAAGTGTCAGACTGTGAACAAGTTACCTTCTGATGTTTTCAGTGACACGGGTTCTTCTGGCTGGCTTCAAAATCACAGGTGACACAGCCCACGTTAGCAGATCTGAGTCGCACATCTAATTAAAGCAGCAGATCTTTTTCCTTCCTAGCAGTCTTTATAGTTGGCTCAATGGATTTTTTCCGCTCTTGCTCATTAATATACATTTTAAATGCTTAACTTAGAAACAACTGTGGTCCTTGATCACCTTCCTGTTTACATTTTGACGATGTACTCGGAGCAAAGGGACCCCTCTTGTACTTCATCTCCCTCCTCTTCTCTCTGAGCTTTGTCACCCTCCTCCGGGATCTCTTTTCAAAAGATCAAGAGTAGAGAAGAGGCTTCAGATGCCATAAATATTGCAGGAACCAGCGTTCATCAGAGAATGGCCTCCTTTAAGATCAATATGTCTTCCTGAGGGGGCATTCAGTCCTTCAAAGTAAACAAGCTGGGAACATTAATTCAAATGCTTTTATACTAAATACATATACATGAATCGGCCTGCGTGGCTGTGATAAATAAGTGTTACATAAGTGAGGCTTAAAACAAACCGCACATGCAGAAAAAGGCCGACTCGGCAGATTTCCGAGGTGCGAGCCAGTTCCTACCGCGGATCATCTGATGAGGGAGATAATTTTGTTAAAGGGCTGAGAGGAAGCTCTCCTGACCTTCGGAAATGGACCGATCTGGCCCGCGAGACCCCTTTCCCGGGAGGGGGATACCACTAGCCTGATGCCCAAGTCGGGACCTTTGGCAGAACTTGCTGAGCGTGCTTGTTTGCAGCCTCTTGTCTCCTGCACACTGAAGTGTGTTCATAGCTGTGGCAGCAGCAGGGCTACCTCCCTCTCCAGCAGGTAAAGAGGAGGCACCAGCCTCTGCTTCTGTGTCTGAAGCTGGAAATGGCCTCGGAGCGAGCCGGCTCCGCAGGCGGGCAGCCCTCCCAAAGCAGGTGGCTGGTGTAGTCATCTGTACCCAAAACCAAAGCTCTGTGGTGTGCGGGCTTGTGTGCGAGCTGGGCAACACCATGCCACTCTTTCCTGCTTTTGATGCCAACTTCCCTTCTCCCTGCGCTGCAAAATACCACCACAAATTAAACTTTTTGGACAAGCAGGCGTGGAAATTCATTGGAGGGAGTAGCTCTTCTCCCCATTTCTCTTCCAGTTCCCCAGCCCATCTCAGTTTCCTGGCAGAGTGACAGGACTGCAGAACATTCCTGCTACCAGAAAGAACAAATAAACCCAGCAGGTTTTGCAGCAATTACTGAGTTGCATGTGCATAATCTGCAAGAATGCTCTTTTTCATAGTGTACCTCACACTGGCATAAAACAGAATTGTTTGCATTTCTGCTTTATGCAACGGTCCTGTTGCATTAGAAGTCTGGCAAGCACCATGTACCGCCGTATGATATTTCACTGGTCGTCAGGCAGACTGAGACTGTGGTTCCATGAGAGCCTCCCGCTCACTCTAGAGGGCATCAGAGATGAGACTTTTGGAAATTGGAATGGTCCCGAATGGAATATTTGAAGCTGTTCATATTCAAGGTAGCACCTGTCCCTCAGTAAAATTATAGCCTCCTGCAACTCTGGAGGAGTTAAGTGTTCTTAAAAACACTTGAGGCTTTAGGTTATTAACTCTGGGTAATGGTTTCAAGAAGATTCTTCCCTGATAAAGTGTAATAGGGGAAAGAAGTGAGCAAAAAAAATTGCTAGGGAGCAAGACAAGGTTGATCATAGAGAAAGTGATATTAATTATCATGCACTTGAGGGGAAAAAAAGATTCAAATAAGTGGAAGGAAGGGGAAGGAGAAAAAAATCTGAACAAGTATATGAACTAGCAGTAAAATACTGGTCAGGAAGTCAAATCTGGCATAGCTGGTCATTCCAAGAGAAAAAAAAAATCACATCATATAACAGTAAGTAGCAGTGACTGAAGCAGAGGGTAAAGGTGATAACATTTATACTGTGGTGATCTTGTTGGTTTTTTTTTCTTATGTTTAAACAACTAGAGAAATTCCTCGTAACCCACAGGTTTCATGATTCTGCATGGTGGAAGGAGTCTCCCCTCTTTACAGTTAAGTTGTTGAAGTTGCTGATCAGCTGATTTTTACACAGTTTTTAATTTCTTTTCTGCCATTTTCAGAGTGACTGACCTCACGTGGTGGAGAGCAGACTTGTATCACTGGCATAAATGCGGATGTGCCTTTTGTGCCTTCAGGTAGGGGTGGCTCTGTCCACCTATTTTTCTAAGTACAGTTTATCTTTGGGTCCCAACATTTCCATCCAACAGCCTTGGGTGCTGTGGCTGAAACTCATGGGGAGACCAGTGCCACGAGTAGGCCGTGTGTGAAGGCAGGATTCCTGGGTCATTAGTACAAGAGAGCTCGGTAAGGTGGGGAGCAAGGCTGGCAACTAAAGGTTGTCACCTAGAGGCAGTCGTGCTGCTCTCCACGTACGTGATTTTGAAGGGCAAATTCTACCCCTAGTAGCAGAATGAGAGCATTGCTAATAGTGTTGGCAGAGGAAGCTGCCTGCTCACAGGTGCTGAGGCACCCACAGCTCTTGTAGCCAGCAGCCAACACAGGCTTTTCATTCATGTTATTCTGTACCTTACGCTAACGGCCTGAAATCTCTAAGTAACTTCCTTTTGATCTCTCCAGTTTGGGGCAGTATCGCTGTGAAGGAAGGTTAATGGGATGCAAAACTGCCAGCCAGAAGAGTGAGTTTTCAAGCGGTTGTTCTGGTCCTGACATGCAATAGATTCTGTTCAAGGGAAATTCATACAGAAGGAGTGGAAGAAAAAATGATAAATCCAGCAAGCCTGGTAAGGCAGCAGTGAGTTATTCCTTGACCTTGGGCAGCTGCACCGATACGTATGTGTGTTTTGTTCAAGGCCTTCCAGCTCACACATCCCACTGCACTAGGGATGATAAAGACTCCAAGACATCTCCCTGGGCTTCTGATGGGAAAGTCACCAGCTCCTGCCCTCCACTGACTGCTCTCAGCACTCCTGGAACTGGTCTGCTTGGTAGGGTTGTGTCCACTCTCGTTCTCAGAAAGTGGTTGACATCAGACATCTGGAGAGCAAAAACATTCTGTGCTGAGTATATGGAGGAGTATCAATTCAGACTAAAATCTGTCTAATTATATATACTTTAATCAAGAGCTCTGAAAATATTTGCGGTGTTGTAAATAACTGGGAGGTGATGTTTGACTAGTTCTTAGATTTATCAGATTGACATATTTTCAGTGTATATACCTGGGAGATCACTTTAGGTATTTGTATTATTTCACTGCAAGAAAAAAAAAAAAAAAGAAATGAGAGGTAAGGCAAAAGCATCCAAACAGTCTAGAACGGAAGTGTCTCCTGCACAGGTTATTGGGTGGAATAAGAGCACGTCTCCCCCAGTATTGCACCATCGTTTCTCCTTTCGTTAACTCCAGCTCTTGTGCTTGAGCGACTGTTTCACATTACTGAAAGCTCTTGATAGCTGCAATTCTCCTTTCCCTTCTTAAATCAACGTCTGATCCAAAGCCCCCTGTAGTCAATGTGAAGGTTTTCATTGAACGCATAGTTTCTGAATCAGAGCGTAGTGGGCTTTTTTTAAGACACGCAGAATAGCAGTTACAGCTCTTTTATAGAAGTTATAGCTGCAGCCACCCCAGTCTTTCCCCCCATTCTTTCTCCTGATGACTCTCCTGGCTTTGACTCCACAGCTTCTTTTCCAATCTAACTATTCAGTTTGAAAGGGGGGATTCCCAATGCTCCAGACAAGTACAAAGAGGCAGGGCATGTCCATATGGTCAGTATGGACATGGAAAGCCAACTCTACCTGTACATTGGGCGAATACAGCGCGAGCCACCTGTCTGGAAGCTGTGAGGCAGGTTAGGGTGGGCTTGTGCCCAAGTGATTTAATTTCCCACTCCAAATCTTCTCTCCAGACCTAGCAGAGCAGTGGGCTACTGGTACCAGTCCAGTAAAGAGCACAACAGGCTGCTGAAGACAAAATTGAGGCACTGGTGGAGTGGCAATCTGGGTGCTAACAAGCCACATACCCACTTGCATTAGCTCTGTGCAAAGCTTGTCTGAAAACAGAGCTTAGTATTTTACTTGGTTTGGGATTTTCAGTCTGTAGGGTGAGCTGGTGCCCACCTGCCCATGCGAAGCAGGTTGTTGCCCAGCAGATGGGACCATGAAACAGAAACGCAGCAAAGGGCATCTTGGAGCTTCTCCTTGCTGGGTCTGTTTGCCTTGGCTGCCGTGGCCCCTCGTGCCGGGGCAGGAGGTGGGGAGGGCGCAGGCAGGCAGGCTGCAGCGGGGAGGCTGGCTGCAGAGAGCCGCCGGGCACGAGCCAGCGTGTGAAAAAGGTCAGCTCTTCAAATGGCCCATTGGAAGAAGGCACGTGTCAGGCTCTGCTGCCCCCGGGGGAGATGCCTTGTGTGGGTTTATGAACTCTGGGAAAGGGGCCAAGTTAGCCCTAATTATATTCTGTTTAATCAGCTATTTAAATAGCGAACTGTTTTCTTGGCTCTCTTCCCCAGGCGAGATCACATCTTTATGCTATTGACCTTTTTATTTTATGCAAGAAGCTCTCTTGTTGGTTTGGACCATACTTCTGAACCCAGATAAGTCGTGTGCGCTTAACTTGCTCTTTTATCACCTCTCTTCTTGGAGAGAAAGTCCAAGGTTAGTTATTTCCCATGTTCTCAATATAAAAATGAAATACAGGATTACATTTTTTTTCCATTTTCACTATGCAAACTCAAGAAAACCCTCTGGAAAAAAAAAAGGCAGTAAGTTTAAAGATGTAGAGTAAGTCGATTTCCAGTCAATATCAGGGACCATTTGTAGTCCTGCTTTGAACAGTACTTGGAGAAAAACAGCTCGAATATCTGAAAAATATCATCCCTCTTCCCTTCCAAAGCTTCACTTAGCTATAAAGAAATGACAGGAGAGCAAAGGAGCTAAGTTTGAGACGTCCATGCAATGTGTTTCATGGGTTCTCCACCATCGACACCCAGTTCCCCTGGGAGTCAGTGGGCTCTGGAAGTAAGTCTGCTGAAGAGCAGACGGCTCAAACCCTACTCAGGCCTTGCCAACCTCAGCTTGGGAAGGAGTCCGATCCCGGATAGGTACAGCCTAGGTACTAAAGAGCTAGGTACTCTCTAAAAAGCTGATATCATATTTTATCCTGACCCCTACCTGCTGGTACATTGAGATCTACGTGTTATCTTCAGGAGCTGGGGACCAACTTATCACAATTACAGCTGTCATTTTCTTCCAAGCATTTCTGAGCCTCCAGCATGACAAATATTCTGCTGTTTGTGCTGGGCTAGAGGTGTCCAGTTTCTCAGTTGCTTCTCAAGAGGTTGGAAAACAATTTAATCAGGCTCTTGTGGTTTTAACAAGAACAACATGGGACCGAACAGCAACCAGGTGGATATTAGTCAGGAACAAGCTAGCTTGTCTTGTAGCTAGGCTCATGATTCCCAGTTGGACGTGGAAGTTTTAGCAACAGCACTTTACAGCTTCTGCCCTTGGCTGGGAGCAGCTGTTGGCTGCCCCTCTTTGAAAGGAGCATCCTTGCACTTCAATCCCTAACGTAGCTCCCTCCAAAGGAGACCTCTCCCAACCAAGCTATTAACCTGGCTTTTGAAGAGACACAAGTATCATCATTTTACTGTTAGGACAGGTTTACTTTCAGCTTGTTCCCAAATCAGAACTCAGAGTTAGGACTGTGGAGTTGCCAGGGTGAGCAGCCAGCGAGACGTTTTGGCCATTTCTGGCTTTCCAAGGTGGGCAGCAAGAGTAGTTTCCTAACTGGGTAGTGCAGAAGGGGCCTGTTCCCAGGGCAGCTGCTGCTTTTCTCCCTGCTTGTCCTCTCCTTCCTCTGGGCTCCTCCTCTTGTGGTGATGAGCACCCACTGGTGGCATCCGAAGGAACAGCCAACATTGTTTCCTCCGTGCTGGCAAACACAGTTTACCTGAGCAGGAGCCTGGTAATTCTTTGACACCCAGAGCATCCATCCTTCACCTGTGCACAACTCAGCTTTAAATGACAAATCAGCACCAATCTTCACCCTCAGTTTTGGGAGGAGTGTCTGAATACAAAGGCAGCCTGCCTTGAAGGGATCCATGAACGGGCAAGGGAAGTGTCAATAGAAACCTTGTGCTTTTGAAAGCAGCAGATTTGTCACTGTGCCCTGCGTTCCCCTTCAGTACCACTTCTCCTGGAGGAAAACTGCTCCAGGCACCCTAGACTGCAAGAGTCTAAATGATTCTGGCCTCCCTTTTCCTCTTTGGTAAGGTAAGGCAGGCTCCGGGATTAGTTATGCATCTGATTGTGCCTCTAATAAACTAAATGTAATTAAAAAATAGAGCAGGGCCATTGCATTTTAACAGCTTGGAGCTCTCCCTGTGGAAGGATCAGCAAACAGTGAAAGAATATGAAGATTCAGCTCCCCGGCACCTGCTGGGCAGCCTCTGTCAAGATTAACAGCATCTCACCAGGTTATTAGAGTGAACATGAATACTTTGGAGGCTCTGTGGGTAGTTATGGTATCACGTTTTATTATCTTCCACTGAAATGAAATTACTTATTGTAATTGCTTGTCAGTCACAGGCCAACAAATCTGACAAAGGAAAGCTTTTGTGCTGCGAATGGGGAGCAGGAGGCAGAAGGAAGAAGATGGACTGAGCAAAATTAGGCTTTTTTTTTTTTTTTTTTTTGCGGGGGAAAGGAGGAGGGATGTTGAGAAAATGTAGTCATGGGGGAAGGGAGTGCAGGCCTTCATCTCCTTGCTTTGCATAGTGATCTGAGACGAGCAGTTATGCCCTAATGGTCTAAATTGAGCAAGCCTCCTCAAAAGCCACAAAGGGAATGAGGGAGCTAAATGAAGGTGGTAAGTTTGGTTGGGTGGAAGTGTCTGCTTTGTGGATAGTGTGTCAGCACAGTGGCTCGGCAGAGTTTCTCCCCAACATCAAATATTATCTCTCAGAGGCAGTGCTGACGTTTGATGTCTAGGGAGCGGCAGGCACCAGGAGGGGTAAGCTTTGCACATCGCAGAGATCAGAGCCTGACAGGAAAATGATCCCTTTGGTTTGTTGAAGAGTCAGACTCCAAGGAGAGAGAAGAGTGCCTGGGAACAGAGGTGATGGGAGCGAAGGGGAGCGGAGGAGAGCACTGCAGAGATTTGGAAGCGGGGATTGCTGTGTCAGCAACCACAAGTGCCCTAGGAAGAGCTCAGGACACCGCAATTGCAGCAGCCAAATAATCACATATAGACTCTCTAGTGCAAGAGAGAGGTGTGTGATCACTGTGAGGCTACCACGGCATCTTGTTTGCTGCCATGGTCAGTAGTATAGGCACGACCTGAGGAGCGAGGTGTTGTTCAGTACTTGCACAGTCTTCATTTCACTTTCCTGCGTAGCTCAGTCTTCCAAGTCAGAAGTATTATATTTGATTTCTTTTTATATGCATGATATTCATATTCCAGCACTTTATCCAGTCACATTTGGGACCTTTGTCAATTACGGGATCCGTAGCCTTGGGTAGTATTTGAAGTACTTAATTCTTTTCATTTATTCTGAACTTGTTACTTCCTAATTTTGTGTGATAACTCCTAGTTGTTGCTCCAGAAGGGCCCATGCACAATTACTCCTTATGCTGTGACTCATGCTTCTCAAAAATGCTGGCTCTGTGACTGATAATCACATACTTCCTCAACCCAGGAAGTCAAAGTTATGAGAATTAAGTTACGAGAAAGTCACGGGAAACAGCAGCTTCTAGCTTGGGGGTTCGTAATGAAACAGCAGCTTCTGCCCATGGGGGTAGAAGCAAAACAGCCAGGTCGTGCTCAAAGTCCAGTGTAGATCACCAGCTCAGGCTGTTCTTCTGTGCCCCAGCAGAAGGGTGAGATCCCACGTTTGTACAAATGTAATCATGCTAGACTCTGTTCCAGAAGCAAATAGGTGCAATTCTTTAATTATTGCTTTGCCCACTGTGTCTGTTTTCCTGCTGCGTGAATCTCTACCTTGAGATGGTCTTCGTTATGTAATCACTGTTAACGATTACAGCTCAGTGTTAATTAAACAGATCAGTTTTCATTTTGAGACATTTTATTTAAGATGTCTTCAGGCTATTAGACTGGAAGGGGATTCTGTTTTTTTTTTTTTTACTTTTATTTTGAGCATGTCTTACTAAAAGCTCATGTGTCTTTTTATCTGCAGATCAGATTTCTTGGCTGTCTTTGTGCCGGAAGATCAACCAGAGCAGTGTCAGGTTTTCCTCCCTGTCAGTAGCAGCTAAACTTCCATCCTTTCTTAGAGGTGTAAAAGATGCCTAATCACACAATTACAGCTCGTGCCTTTTGTTATTTTGGTTCCTGCCCTACTGGCTGCTTTTTGAATCGTGAATGAAAACGCAGTATTTACATACCAATTTTACAACGTGATGTTACGACTAGCTCCTCTGACGTGCACTGTTATTTTCAAGTGAGTTTTATGCTTTAGCTATCATCTCTTCTTCCTTCAAAGCTTATTCGATGCTGAAGCATGTAAATGTGCACTGGTAGTGATAACAGTTGCGAGCTCTGTTAACAGTAAGGGCAGAAGGAAGCATGGCAATAGTTCAGACATCGCGTATAACACAAACTGAAAACTATCATTTAATAATTCCTGTTACTCCTATCTTCTTCATGAGCTGCAATGGACACTTGGGAAAGACATCCAAACCTGATTTATACCAGAGGTGAATCCATCACGTCCTTCTCTTCCTTTAGTTAATTATCGTAGTCATTGGAAGCATGAATCTTATTTTGAATCAGAGTCAATATATTTTAAATTTTTAGTCCATGAATTTTGTAATTTCTCATTCTGATATATGTAAAATACTGTAAACTAATGGGAATCTTCACTTCCATAAGGATAATTATAGACAAGATGCTCAAGTGTTATGTCCAATTTGAATTTCAAAATGGAAATGATTTAATTGCTATACTTTTTAGTTAGGAGTTCTGAACCTTTCTGCATTTTCCTGATTTTAGAAGGTGGGATGCTTCTGTAATGAAGTAATCAGTATCCTTTGAGAGGTAGGGGCTGTTTCTGTGGACCCCTTACCACAAGATCTTAAGTGCTGTGGCCAGGTAGCACACACATCATCTGTGCTTCTTAGTTTGAGTCAAGTGCTATACTTCTCCAGGCTGGTGGTCTTTTATTGTAGTTTGCTTCTCTATCTGTCTTTATATGTGTGTGTGTGTGTGTGTGTGTGTATATTACATTATCCTAATCTTAGAGCTATACATTATAAGGCTTGATGGGTCATTTCAGACTGGATAAAGTATATACTAACGTGAACATCCTGTGAACTAAAAGCCTTTTCCTTCACAAAATGATCTGCTGACTGGCTTGATATGACACGATGAACCATGGTGCTGTGAGCAGCTGTTGAGGCTCCTGCCTAGGTTCTCTTTGAGGAAACGTGGTTGAACCTTAGAGTGTAGTTTTCTGTGCTTTGCCCTGACTCTATAACCAGCCCTAGGTTGCCCTTACAATTGCAGTGTAGCCCTGGGGACCTTCAATAAGACTCAGTTAAGTCAATTGGGACCATTGATTTGAAGTGATGGCTTCAAAGAATTGGCTTTTCATTGCTTGTGTGGATAAGGTTATTCATCGTCCGCTGGGTGGAAGCAATGGCCAGGAGACAGAATCCCATCCTGATTCCCCAGTATATCTTTCCTTACTTGAAAAGATTTATGTGATTTTTTTTAAATATAATTTCGTTCAGAAATGAAGTTATAACCAAATACCTTGTCATACAGGTTCAAGGCTCATTGCCTGAGTGGATAATCTTGAATCTCAGGGGCCTGTGAGATGAGGTAAAAAGTAATAGTTTTTGGTATTTTAAAATGACTGCTTAGATATGCTTTGCCTCATACTAAAGTGGGTTGATTAAAAACAATGTATTGTGTTTTAAAGGACATATTTAGCCTTTAGGAGTGCAGCTCGCCTTGCTTTCCCTCCCCTACCACCTAGTTAAGTGTCATATACATTGTCTATCTGCAAAGAAGAGTAGAATGCACTTCTCATCAATTGAAGAGCAGCCTGTGGCAGTATTCAAAAAAAATTAATTAAAAGCTGTTGTGTTTTGAGGAGAAGGCCTGAAGCAGAGATCCTCCTACATGCATTTACATTTCTAAAGCCTGCCTATGGGAGAAGCATCTCCTCTGCAATATTCCAGGCAGGATTTCTCCCACTGCTGGCTGAGGAGGTTGGCAGAGCAACCAGGAAGAGCGTTGGGAGATTGACCAGATGTGGGAATGCTCCAGAGAACTGCAGGGTTTGATTTTGTTTTAAGACTCTAGGGAACTAAATCTGGGGAAATCTGAGGATCTGTAAATAAGCGTCTCCCTGTGCCATCTGTGCCGTGGGTCTTCAGGTGCTGGTGGTGTCACACAAAGCAAAACACCCGGTAGGCCTGGCGGAGAGGGCAGCACCGAATTGCAGAACAGTGTGAACTGCACATAAGATCAGATGGGACTTTGGAGATCTGTGTTTCTACCCTCAAAGCTTCCAAGACACGGACAGAGTCTTTGCTCCTACTTCTTTACAAAGCACTTAACTCCCAGAAGGTAGTGAGAAACCTTTGCTCCGCTGTATGTTTTGGAAGGTGTGCTTATTGTGGGATGAGAATGTGGGACCTCTTTTTGCTGAAAACTGGTGACAAAAGCAGTGGCTGGGCAATGTTTTCAAGCATGGAGTGCAAAGAAGTCTTGAAAGAAGAGAAATTGAGTAGTAGTTGTATCTAAATTTTGCAGGTCTGTTTGGTCAGGTCGCTAGGGATTCTCCTTGAAGAGGGTTGTGAACAGGAGCAACATACAAGTCAAATCTAGTAGCCTTGAAATCATTCTGTGCTCTTCTTCCTCTTTCTGGGGCTAGAGACACTACATTTACACTGAGCAGTTTTCTCTGTAAAAGAGAAGTAAATGGGGCATGAACAGCAATTCAAGTCCCTGGGGAAATATAGGGAAACTAAATCTGATTGAGCATGTAGGAAAGAATTGTCAAAAGCATCCCAGGTGATGGAGTTGTGGAGGAACAAGAAAGGACATAGACAAATGTGGGCACGAGAAATAGGCACCGAATGCTATGATGCCTTCTGTGTCAATCCCACCAGGAATAAGGGACCTCTGACCTTCAGGGGCTGGAAGAAAGATACCTGTAAGACCAGTGGTTACTTGTCCTCAAAAAATAAAGCTGAAAAAGACCAAGCTAGAAAATAAATAAACAAGTAATGAGGACTAAGTAGTTCCGACCTTACTAAATGAAAATTCCAGTCCAGGATTTGAGTGTGCCAATAAAGAAGCAGATTGGAATGATGTCTTGTGACTGAAGGCCTGAGATGTTGCAGAGATACTGCTGGCTGTGGCCACTGTGAAGATGAGCAGCGTTGGCAGAGGGGAGGCTTGAGAAGTGGATTGAAGATGACACTTGTGGAGCAAGAAGTGAGAGTAAGGAAAGAGGAATAACACAGGACAGCTAATGGTGTTAGCTGTCGAGTCTGCGTGGGAGAACTTTGGGATCACAGGACATCCAGCTGTCTTCTCAGAGGACAGGTTAAATGGACACTTCCCACTCGTGCAGAAGTCATAGCACCTTCAACTCCTCTGTGGTTTATTGGATGCGCCTTAAAGAGGCTGCAGTTTCTTGAGGAAAGAAAGGATTTACTGATCTCCAAATACTAGGAACAAGCAGAAGAGGAGTCTTTTCCAAGAGTACATGAAGAAGGCAGTTCTGGCAAGAGAAAATGTGCAGAAATACCTAAGGAAAAGGCAGAAAATAGTGATTGTGATCAAATACTCAGGCAGTAGGTGAGGATCAGTTGTGCAACTGGCATGTTGAGACTTCTCAGGCCACCTAAGAGAAGAGGATGAGGGAATGCAGGTTGAGCTGGTGTTTTACTGAAAAAGAGAACAAGAAAGAAAATTATCATGGGCAATTCTTGGGATGTCAGAAAACTTAGCATGTTGGAGTCTGTGCACTATCAGGGCCAGTTCCCAGGCCAAGCCAACACAGCCCGCCCTCTGAAGTCATTTCTGGTTTATAAGGAAGACTATCCTATGATCCAGCCAGGGATCACAGTAAAGGACTTTCTGCTCATTTCTCACTGGCAGATCCAGAAGTGGAGATGATCAGTGCATCATTTTTAGCCATGACCATGAACAAATTGAGACAAGTAGCTGCAAGAAGTTTATTCCCTGTCAGTGAAACATACCTGTTGTTTTGCTGGACAATATTAAGTATCTATATGTTGCATAGGCACCACCTGTTTTGTAGCTTTTTCCCTTGGTATGAGCTTTCCCACAAATGCACTATCATATATTTCTGGAAAAAAAATATTTCAGGAAGAAATCTGTAACATGGATGACTATAGGTAGACTCTGCAGTGGAGGAAGAAAATCACAAAATCTTAGGAGATATCATTAATAAGGCATGGACCAGCTTAATTCTTAGGAAGAGAAGAATGCAGGGAAGGAAAAGCATCTAATATCTCCTAGGGAGGCCTCTTACAGGTGACGCTTTAAAGAAAACTGCCTCTAATTGAAGCGGACAAACGAGAATGAGCATGAAGGAGCACACTGTGGGTGTATGCAAGCAGGTACAAAAAGGAGAGCAGCAAGGCCCTCCTCTGCTTCTGCTGTCTGCAGACGTGTTAAAGGACAAATTGTTTAGAAGGGAGTAATGGACACAAGGAATTAACACTCAAGAACAAATGCTGGCAAAACAACACCCAGAGAAGGAGAATAAATGAGAAATCCACCTGGTGCCTCTCGTGTGAAGATTCGTCATGTAATTGCAGTCTGCAACGTGCATAAAGAGTGGTAGTGGAAATTGCTCTGCGGACGTTTAGCCTTGCTTTTGCCTTCAGAAAGGGCAGCAAACAAGGAATCCTCTCTTGTGACAAAGTCCATTGATAATGAATGTTTGAGATGTAGAGATTTTCCTTTCTCATCCTGGACTTGACTGAATATTCGGAATCATTAGTGGAATGGGAAGGAATCTGCAGAAAAAACATGTCTTGAATGAGCTCAGGTGACTGAATTCTGCTTTGCAGCTGTCTGTCCATGTGGCTGTAGACTTTATACAGGCAAAACCCTTTCTAGAAGGATGATAAGGTCTTTGATGGACTAATTTTTGTTTCTCACAGAGAAGTGGGGGAAAAAAATCCAGCAAACAACTACCTTGGGTAAAAAATGAAAGAGGGGGCCAGTGAGGGGAGCTCTTCTGTTTCTGCCCTGCATTAGCTATGGTTAAAAAGCAGCTAAATATTCAAACTCAGGGTAGGAGAAGCTCAAAAGCCAGGAAGGAAGCTACTATTTTTTTGGGTGCAGGGCAGAGTATGGCAAAGGTGCAGGAAAGGAAGAGAATATTTATATATGATCCCTGCAGGCTTAAGGTCTTGTCTCAGCCAACATTTACTCTCTGGATTAAGGAGATGAAATGAACCCAGATGTACATAGGGTACATATGGTTCCACAGGCATATTCTGTGGTATTTCTTCGTGCAAAGGTGGTGTTAAATTGTGCAGTATGAGGGTTTTCCTGCATTTCCTTCACTTGTTAGGCCATTGAGTAGCTTAGAACAGGAGTAAGATGTCCAGCATCCAGGTATAGCCCCTCTGGAAAGGGTTGTAGAAGAGAGTGAATCACTTTAATTCTGTTCCTTGTCAAAATGGTTGATTGATCTATGAACAAGGCAAACCACAAGTCTGCCAGTGCCAGTCCAACAAGCACTTTGCTTGGTTAAATATGGAAGTGGTTCAAATTTACCAAGCTTCATGGTTCCAGTGATGTTTTTTGTTAAATAATTATGTCCAATATGCTGCACACCCCCAGGAAAAAAAATATTGAGTTGTCAGTGCAGTAGAAAATGCTAGTGGGGGACTCTTTTCTTTAGTTGTCGATTTGGATAAATAAATTTAACAGTATTTTTTTTTTTTTTTACACAGTCTTTCAATGTTTCCATAAATAGAGGCAAGGGAAGAGTGGAAAAAACCCACTGCCAAACTTCTGCCTGACTTTGCTGCCGTGCTGCTTCATTCTGGGAATTGCTGGTAACGTCATGTGGAGCCCTCAAACCTCCCGAGGTTCTGTGGCTCATGTTCTTCTGTCACCCCTAGGATGATGACTCGGCTAGAAGTCATGAGTATATTTAGAATAAAATACGCTTGTAGGAAAGCTGTGAACCAAGTATCCTTTCAAGTGCGTAATTGGAATGCACTGTCCAGGTATTTTAACTGTTTTTTCCTTGTATTTGGACGTGCAGAATGGTACTTTGGGAATAGTATATTGCTACTTCTCTATCACTCCAGATCCCCCAGAGCCAGGGTTGAGTGGAGAAGTCAAACCAACGTAATTTGAGGAAGAGCTTCATGACTGTGAGGGTGCCAGAGCCCTGGCACAGGCCGCCCGGAGAGGCTGTGGAGTCTGCTTCTCTGGAGATCTTCCAAACCCGCCTGGATGTGACCCTGGGTCCTGTGCTGTAAGTGTCCCTGCTGGAGCAGGGGGTTGGACTAGATGATCTCTAGAGGTCTCTTCCAACCTCAGGCATTCTGTGATAGTTTCCTGTTGGTGTGTTGCTGCAGTGCTCGTTTCCAAGCGGAAAGAGCAGAAGTTGGTTTTGGTAAGGCCTCCAAGGTGTATGCTGCTGATGTGTGCAAGGAGATATTTTCAGACAGTAATGCACTTTCCAACTGCTTAACATAAATACCAAAGTTACATGATGCCCATGAGGTGTAGGGTGTTTATTGTCCATGTCCAGTGTCTGTGGTTAAAAGAAGGAGCAGGCTAGGTCTTTATACAGCCTGGATGGAAAGAGGATTTGAACTCTTCATAAAAGCCTAAGAATTCCACACTTAGTTCCTGACAGATCTCAAATACTTAACAATCTCCCTGCTTTTCCCTTGGCCCAACTACCCAGTAATGCATTCCTGCACTGTATGGTGTTTATTGGAGCAGGTCTCTAGACTTCATCCAGAGGTAACTTCTGAAACAGACTGAAATATTTTGGAATACGCATTTGAATGAGGAGAAACCAAGCTAGGTAACTGCTTCCAAAATTTATGGAGTCATGACTGACTCCTGTCTGTCATGATACCACTGAAATAGCAAGAGAGAAGGTTAAGAAAGTCAAATTTGGAGGTAATGGTGTATGATCAAAATGCACTCAGATTTAATATTTTTATATAAATACTGTACAGTAAATTATTTGCCAAATAGCATTCATTATTCCGCTGCAGGGGTCAAATAATGGAGAAAATGTATTTGTGAATAAATTATTCAACAATTATTGCAAAATACAGCTGATAAATTATTCACAAAGACTAATTCCACCAGTTTCCAGCTGGTTTCCACTTTGATGGTGTTTCTGGGCAGAGCCTTTCGGGTGGACTCGGGTGCTCTCGGAGTGACTCTGCCCTTGGCTTTGGCAGTGGCAGCTTTGGCTGCCGTGGCCGAGGAGAGGAGGAGCGAGCGAATGGGTGTTTCCCTTTGGAGGAAGCTGGGCCGGGGAAGCACTCGGGGAGCAGCCCCTGGGAATGACCCCCTAAAACACACACAACACGGGGGCCTCATCCTCTCTGTGTGTCCGTGTGTGTCCACGGAGCCGCATGGATCGCTGAGCCAGGCGTAGCCTTCGGACAGCCCCAGCCCCATAGCTGAGTCCCGTGGGAAACCTGCTCTTGTATTCCCAAGGTCATTCCTGCCAGCATCAACTCCACTACTATTATAAAAAAAAAAAAAAAAATCTGCAAATTGTTCTTCAGTTTATTTTTCCTGGCTTCCAAAACAACTTGCTGGAAGTCATTTTATGCCACTTTCTACCAGACCAAAGATGTTTGCAGTAATGAACCTCCTTCAGCCTATGGATTGTAATATTCCTTTTCAGTTAGATAAGTGGTTTGACCTCTGTCAGCTTCGACTTGTAAGCTCGTTCCTCAATCCCTCAAATCCAGGCTGTGTAAAAGACACTCACGAACTCCTATTTGTTAGTCATACTTAAAGAGGAAGTAAGCAGAACCCCACAGGGTATTTAATTATTGGTTTGACTAATAGCATAGGCTAGAAATAATCCCGTCACTTCTGCTCATCAGCTTTTTTCTTTCTCAGTCTTTCTGTTTTATTTTTAAGGAATCTCTAGCACTTTTTCTGGAAGCACCATAGCTTTTCCCTTGGTTATGCTGGTGTTGAGATGTGGTGAGACCAGCAGCTCCCAGTCATTTGGAGCACACGCTGCACACCTGCAGGAACTGAGGAAAGGATGGGGACCTTGCTTTTGAATGCTGCAGTGCCAGTCACGTTAATACAACTGTGTGAAGGAGATAAGAATTACACGTGTATTAAGGAGGTTAGGTCGTGTAAACAAAGGTGTCTTTTAAAAAAAATGTCACTTTAATAGCTAATTGCAGCATGTAGCAATAAGAAGTACAGCGTTCTTCCCAAGATAAGATTTGAATGCAGAGGAACACAAAAGAGAAGCTGGCATATTCACGTATTTTGAGACATTAGTTTTCCTTTGGAATAAAATTAGCCATGCTTCCCAGCTTGAGTAAAAAAGCCAGTAAATGGCTCCTTTCAAATGCCAGCCAGTATCTGAATGGGTTTTTTATGTGTTTTTCCTTCTTGGTAGACGCTGCAGGCTGTTCCTATACAGGAGCCTCCCAGGATGCTGAAAAACTCTCCTGAAAAATGAAACAGGCACCTTGACAGCCTGGGTGATGTCTCGAGATGCCTCGAAGTTATTGGAGGGCTGCTGTAAAGATGGAAGGTGTAAAATGATGGATTTGACTAATTCGGTATTTTAGAGCCTAAAACTCATTGAGGTCAGAGAGCCGGCTGCCAAATGAAGGGATGTAAAATATGCCAAATTAGGCGAAACTTCTTCTGGTTATGGTGGTTTCCTTCTACAAGTAGCAGGATATGGCATGCAGTAGTTGCTGTTAGCAAACTGTATTTTCCTTCCCTATCCTCTTAAAAACTGCTTCCTAATGAAGTTTACAAGTGGAGAAGCAATGGACCCCCATAAATAATGACATTTTCTTCTACTCCAGGCATTTTGCCGGAGGGCCCAGCCTTTGCCACTCAGAACCATTTGGAAACTAGGATTTCTGCACAGCTCAGGCCCATGGCAAGATGTTACGGGCATTATTAGTTGGTACCATTGCTTCCAGTGCAGACTGGACATGACAAGTTGCATCCAAAATGTCTAGTTTTTCAGAAACTGAAACTGTAGATCTCATTTGAATTTACTTTTGGGGAGGTATAATTGTTCATAATCTTTGCTTGATATAATGGAAACCACATCTGAAGTACATGAACATATTTCTCTATTTCAAGGACATAATATTTTAAAATAGCTGCTGTTTTTTAAGTTGCTTGATTAGTTTTTTTTCCTCTCATATGACCATATCATAAGAAATTTGGAACGGGTCACATGTTGCACTGACACAGGTGTTTATTCCCACTGAACTAGAACCCCAGATTTGCAATATCCATTTACGCCTGTGCGATGGGCTGCTGAAGTCCAACAGATACGTGGATGCCTCAGCAGCACAGCCAGATGCCTTGCAAACTCATCTTGACAATGAACTAGCCCAGACATAAAATCCCCTTGTGACCTCACCGTGCTGTTAGGGATGTTATTCAGATGAAAAAGAAGCTATTAGCTGACTCATGAGGAATACAGAATTAAAAATATTCGTTTTCCGTGGGTGAGATGCTGCGGACTCTCTCGCACGTGTCTGGGAGGTTGGCTGTGCTGGGAGGACGCGGCTGCCTGCGCCCCGAGGCTGCCTGCCCAGCAGTCATCAAGAGATGGCAGTGTCTGCGTGAGATGGCCCCGCTCCTATTGCTGCATCCTCGCTTACAGCTGTGTCTGACAGAAGGGCGTTTTAACTACACAGAAATACACTTTTTATAATCACCTCTAAGAATATTATGACAGACAATTAATAATCTGACAGCAAAGTAGCTATTTTTAATGGCTTTAACTGAATGCTTTATTTCATCTTTGAGCCAATCCTTGCTGTAATCCCATTACCATAATAGAAGTTTTGGTAGCAGAATATGTGCTTGACTCTTTCTTCTTGTGCTTCTCTAATCAGACCTGTGCTGTCAGGAGAGCTGCTTGGAGGACTGTGTCCTTTGCTGATGGAAAAGGTGTTGGGCCTGGCTGACCTGCTGGTGCATGGCTGATTTTCAGAGGCTTGGTGGAGATGATCTGCACAAAGGTTTGGGAGTGCTGTAGGTGTGAACCTGCTTGTTCAATGGGGACACCGAGGTACACGTAGGAGTGTCAAATCTCCTACCACACATGACAAAATTTCAACCAGATTCTGCTGAACTGGGCTTGAATACTTTGCAAGATGAGTCTGAACCAGCCCCAGCAACAGTTTGGGAGTTTTTAGTGCACCTTTGCTTAGCTGGTCATTGCTACTTGGTATGTAAGCACTGTTGGTCAGGTTTATTCTGGTAGGTGGTCATTGCTACAGGTTTCCTCATTCCCTGTTGCCACCTGTTGCAGTTTTCATTTGGGAATCTTAAAATCTGCTGTCCCTAACATCTGGGGAAAGCCTAGCATCCCATCCTTGGATGTGGCTTGTGAAACAAAGTCACTGCTTGCTTGTAGAGAAGGCTTTGTAGTAAAAACTACACTATTTTAGCAAGATGGAGAACTGTACAGTGAGTTGTTTTCTCCTGTACTTTGTCACAGCAAACGGCGTGTGTGTCTGAAGAGGGGTTAATAGAATGTTTTGAATGATCGTGGGTAAATGTTACGTAGTACATGGCTTAAATCCAGAACGTGTCAGATACTGCAGCTGGCTGTGATTCAGGTAAAGAACATGAATGATTCACGAGGTGGGTAGAAGTAGAGTAAGTAATTCTTTCATCTTGATCATTTTCTCCCTGAAGCTAAATATCTTGCATGCAGTGACAGCTTTGTAAAATAGTGTGATGGCCGGTAAGGATAGGTGAAGCTTAGAAGAGACCTGCTAAAAGAGATTTGTTTTGGATGTAAGAGATAGAAGCCGTCTCTCTTTCTCTCTTCTTCTTTTTCTTTCTTTTTTTTTTCTCTCTTTCCTTGGGTGCACAGGGGATTGTAAAGAATGAAAATGAACCAGTCCGGAATACTAATATTGCTGCTTTGATAAATCCGAGAGACGTTTTAATTAGGAAGAGGATGCAAAGACTTAGAAGAACTTATTTACTTGTGTAATTTGAAAACCCTGAAAATAATCCTGAGGGGCAACAGACTGAGAAGGAACAAATGCAGTTTATTTCTCTGGGAAGATGTAGTCGGGTTCAAGGCCAAAGCTGTGGAAGGCAAAAAGAAAATGTAACCAGTCACTCTTCTGCCTTCTCACTGCCCTATGAATTGTGTAGGCCTATTTAAAATGCCACTTTTTCCTTTAACCAAAACCATAAGGCTATTTTGAGACAATTCCCTCATGTTCATACTAGCCACAGAATTACATGTGGGTTTCTGAGATGGCTTTGTAGGAAAACATCCACGTGATTCTGCACACGTTGGCTGTTTTCCAGGCAGAAGAGCCCTCAGATGCACTTAGCATGCTCTCAACTGCAGCTGCCTTGAACCTTCCTGCTTGCTTTAACAGTGTAGATAAAGAGCATCTTCACCGGAGCCAAGACCATCATCTAGTAAATTAGGTGACCCCACTTGGGAAATGTGAGAGGTGGTGTCTCAAAGTATCCCTGAAGATAGCTGAAGGAGAGGGACATCAATATAATTCATTGCCGCAAGCCGAGTCTCAACAGAAGTGGCTTTGTGGTGCTCCCTGCCTCTATCATCAGATCACCAGGCGTGCAGAGAAGGACTCGCAGTCCCCGTGTCAGGCGTAGCATCAACAGCATGTCTGGCTGAAGGTCTTGGGGCCAGAACATCCCTGTGCTTTGATCCCTTGCAAAATCATTGCCTGACTTCGTGATCTTGATAGGATGATTTACCCTAAGTTGGTGCTGGCATTGACTTCAGATCTGTCTCTACCCTGTTTTCTCTACTGCTTCTCTCATCTTTCCTCTTTGTCATTTTTTTCGCTCTCCTCTTTCTTTATGCCCCCTCTCCTCCTCAGGTCTAATTTCAGGTCATCAGTACAAGGCTTCCCCCGTCTCGCCTCAGCATCACAGAGAGGAGTTTCATGAGCCATTGCGAAGCATCATTTCCTTCTCTCTTGCCTGCAGTGAACTCCTCTATCATACAATGATAAACTACTTGTATTAAACAACAGAAGAAGAATTTTGAAGCAATAAATAAATCATCTCCCAGCAGAGCACATTGGTAAACGTGAACGGGGTAAGCTTTAAGCATTTCCAACCTCAGGAGCCACAGCATGCATTAAGGATTTGATCCAGCCCCTCCAAAGTCAGTGAAAAGAGTCCTGCAGGCTTCTAGGAGCTTTGGATCAGGTTATGTGATTTCTGGGGATATATGGACTATCAATATTCTCTTTCTCCCCAGCTGCCTCTGTTGAAAAGCTAAACAAACCTCGTATGTTCTCATTTTTACACTGATCCCCAGCTGGCACCCTGATCCCCAGTGGTGCAAGGGCAAGCAGCTACCTGGACTTCTGCAAATACCACTAATACCACTTCCCTCTCTCTTCCAAAGTGTTCTTGGTAATATTTCATTTTTGGTTTAAAAATAGAGTTAAAGAAAGAGATTAGCGCTATTTTTGCTTCCTGTGGCTGGCTTTTAATTTTTGACAGTTTACATTTTGACTACATTACTTTCAGTGATAATACTTCAATCAGCTGGAATGTTTACTGTAATTATGAGCTTTGTGAGCTGAAATCCAGACCCACGTTTAGTCAGTAAAAATGTTTGGCATGTGATTTTCAAAGACGATCAAAAAGCTGCAATTTTTTTTGGTTGTTTACTATATGGAAGCAAATAGTAGAAGCATTTTGAGAGCTTTGACTTTATTCTGTTTCCTTTGTTGTCTCTGGTCGCAGAAGTTGGTGTGTTTGGACGAAGGCAGACCTATGGAGGGAGGGCAACGCTTCTCAGCAAATCCACTTGCAAGAAGGTGCAAAAGCAATTACAGTAGGTAAACAAGAAAGGATGTTGTAGATCTTGTCCCGGTCTTTTTTTTCGGCTGGGTACTAAATGCAAAGCTGAGGGGATTATTTGATTTCCCCTTTCCAAATCCTACTGTGTGTTATCTTTGCAGAATGACTTTTATGTAATCTTTAGTGTGCATAAATATATGTTAATGCTAAAAATAATGCAATGAAAGTAAAGTGAGAAGCACTGGAACAAAGTCTCGTCATGCAAACATCATGAGTGGCTTCAGATTTTTTTTTTTTTTTGGCCTGGATACTGCAGGAAATTTGTTATTCTCTTTCTCTAGAGTGCAGTTTTAAAAAATCTGCTGGACGGAAGGTGGACAACACGCTATTGGTTTAAAGTACGGAGGAAATCTGTGTGTGGTTGTAACGAAGGTTTTCAGCTGATGCAGTTGGTTTTGTCCGGTATCAGGCATTAATCATAGAGCAGGTTGGAGGGACTGCTCGTCTCCACAGCTCCACCTTTGTTTTCTTGTATGTGTTTGTTCCTGCAAGTCTTGTAGCCAATGTCAGTGTGAAGCTCATCATCTCATAATCAAGTCCATGCTTGACCCCCCTTCCCCCCCATTTAGGGGTCACGATGAAAATTACATCAAAGTCTGTCACCATGAAACAACATGGGAGTCTTTCTGCTCACTCCAAAGGGCTTCTTAGGAGAAGGATGTGTAAGGAGCTCTGTAGCAACCATAATAATTCTTCATTTTATTGCAGCTTCCATTCAGAGGGGCTGTTGTCCCTCATCTCGCATACCAGATGGTGCCACAGGCTCTGTAGTGAGGGCCTTATCTCTTCAACACTTCAGCCTAACTCTTCACAGCCAGTTAGGAACTAAGTGCTATCTTTTGGAATCAGAGGTACAGGAGAAAATAGACAGTGTTGTCTCTCACTTCTGCATTTCAGGGAACACAGAGCTCTCCAGGAGTTTTACAAGCAGACTTAGAAGCATTTATTCCACACTGACTTAAGTTGAGTTTGTTACTGATTGAACCAACGTGCCGCATTTTTTGGTCTTGCTTGTGACCTGCAGTGGGCTCTGCTACTGATTCTTCTGTGTCTGCTCTTCAGCCTGGCCTGACCTTCCTTTTCCCATCATCATGAGGTCCCAAAGACGAGCCTGAAAGAGGAGAGCATCTACTTTCAGGTGAAAGTTATAATTTGTATTTCCGATTGTGAGTTTATTGTGGAATATATTGAGGTTTAAAGGACTGAAAAACGCCCTCTTTTGAAGGTTTGATTGCACATTCATTCCTCATTACTGAGTGGTATGCAGTTTGCTGTCTGGAGTAGCAGTAATGCTATCAATAATATCTAGTGTAATTAGCATTTAAAGATAGGAACTCTGGAATCAGGCCAACCGCGTCCAATTTTGCATCTTGGAAGTGATGAACAGGAAAATTGCACATGCATGAAATAATTTCACCTTAGGCTTGGGCAACTTTCTAATTATCGAGCGATGGCCCTTGTGCTGTTGGAACTGATGGGGTGCAGCTCCACCTTTTCACGGTCAGGGAAAAAATCACAAATATCTCACTGCACCGATGGCATCTCCATCCTCGTACAGCTTTAATATTCACAGCCGTATTGTCCAACTGCATTTTAATTCAGCTCTGTTTAGGCTTCTTTGCAATATTGTAAATTCTGGAAGCTGCCCACATGCTGTGTAAAGTGGTGTCTTTCATTTGTTTGACATTTACGTGTTAGTAGTATTGCTTGAACTCTTGTTCTCATATTATGAATCGGTAGAAAAAGGAGAGATGGATCATTTTCATATTATGCCCTTCATAGTCATAAATATGTTAATAAAACTGCTTCTAACTATACTATAAAGTGAGAATGCAGATTTAACCGTGACTTACAAAAGAGTTTAGCAAAAAAAGGCTGTGTCGTCTATTTTATTTTTTTATTTATTCTTTATAGTCGTTGAAGAGCAGCAGAGAGGGTTGGAGATGTAATGCATTTTAGCTTAATTGTCATTGGAATGAATTTGTCAGAACACTGTGGGCAAAATACCAGTTGAGTCAAAGTGTTTTATCAAAGCTAGAGGGTTTCACAGAGGCAGATTTATTTCTAGCATCATCTGGGGGGACTTGTGGGTCTGTAACAGAAAGCCGGGTTTTATGCGCTGACCTTGGATGCAAAGAGCCCGTGTTCAAATCCTTTGCTTAGGATAGAGGCAGAAAAAGAAAAGAAGTGCTTAAATTTGGCGTTTTGGAGCTGGGATTTCTAAATGAGAGCTTCTCATGAAAAATACCCACTGGGTAGATGACTAGCAGCAGTTTTCTGCTGTCGTCTTATCCCGTGATCTGTGTGTTTGATAGGGAGGAAGGAGGAATTCACTGCTCCTTTGCTCGCACTGCTTGCTTGGAAATTCTGCAGGACTGGAATCACCCGTGCTAATCATACCAGTATTTTCATGGTAACCAAGGTGCATTTGGCTTCCATGCAGAAAGTCGAAAGAAAAGAGAACTGGAAGGAAGGCCTGCAGCCTGCTTTCTCCCTGCCTTTGTATGGGGCTTATGAAAACCACCTCAAAATACCACTTTTTTTTTTCTTTTAAGATTCTTTGGCTCTTTGCTTAATGTGAAATAACCACGATTTAAGGGACATTGATGCAGCTGGAGTCAGGTTGATTTTAGACCTTTCTGAATTGTTTCCTAAATGTAACATAAGTTGCAGTGAGAAATTTACAGCAGGGTGAGAACAGACCTTTCAAAATGTCAGATTGTATCTGCAAATTGCCATCGCCCGTAATAAACCTACCTGTCAAGTCAGTGGCAGGCGCAGCCTATTGGTGCATCTGATTTTGCTGTACACCATTTCTTGAATGAATCAGACACAGGACGAAACTAGCAATTCTTTCTCATAATCTCAACAAATTCTTGGGACTGCAGATCAAAAGAAACTAAAACTGTCAAATTAAATGCCCCAACTAGTTGAAAACAACCTGGGGGAAATAACATTATAAAGCCATGTAGTTAAGCACTGAAATCAGGGAGTCTGTAAGCTGAGGTTTATTCCTTAAAGCTGCTCTTGAGCTTGATTATGTGCATAGGACACAGTAGCCTCCAAACACCTCCCATTAAAGTCTTGCTTCACAGTGTGTTGTTACCCTTGCTGACCGTGTTGAACACACACACATGCAGTGTGATGTCTGGGCTTTAATTCTTTCAGCTCAGCCATCTGATCTGAAGAGGGAAGCAAAATTATAGCAGTAAAACTGTATCCTCTGATTCACCTTCCTGTTCTATTTATGATTTTTGCAACTGGGATGAATAAACTCCATAGTCAGCTTTCGAATGGCCGGGTGCCTGCTGAGCTCGTTTCGCTGCACGTGTCCTCAGAAGAGAATAGTAAATCTGGCTATTTTTGAAAACACTTTGCTGCAATATTGCAATTATAATTCTTTCGACATATTTTGGCTCTAAATGTGATGAATTGGAGGTGAATTAAAACTGGAAAATATTCTTGGACTTGTAGCTCTGAAGGTCATGTGTGAGTTAATTAGAAGTCAATTGCATTAAAACACTGTAAAAAGATACGAAGGACCAAGGCCCCCGCATGGGTGACTGTCCAAAACGCCCATCATCTGTTGATGTCATTTCCTCCTCTCACCAAGTCATCCAAAAATCATAAACCAAGAGCTGCCCATCGTGTGTGTACAAACAGTGGTATCACCATGGAGTGTCCATGAAATGCATCTGGACTGCAGTAATATTGCTCCTCGTGAGCAGTGTTGGAAATGAGCTCGGGGGTCTAAACAGGAGACCTGGGGCCACGCAGGTGACCTGGATTTGGGCACAGACTTGATGCCACATTCCTGAGCCATTAGCTGTTTGTTAGCCCTAATTTGGTGCCCCTGTAAAATGGACTTTGGTTTGGGCAGAGGAATGTCAGCATGTCACACCTACCCAATTGAGGGGCTTGAGCAGATAGCAGCTCTTGTATAACGGCTAATTGCAATATATCCACAGCCTAATGAGAACCAGTCTGAACAGAATTGGGAGGCCTGCCAGCTCAGCGCTGTGCCAGGAAGCAGCCTGGCACTTTAAACCCCATTTTGGTCATTCTTTCCCAGTCAACAAAGCACTTGGACATGTGTTTATGAAATGTTGCGTTGTTGTGGGACATGAAATGTCCTCGCCTTTGGTAAGTTCCTGTCTGCTCTCCTATATTACGGTGCTTCACCTGGTATGTTGGAGAGAGGAATCATTTGAGCACAGTTGTATTGCTGCAGAAAATGGTAAGTTGGGTCTCTGTAGGAGTGTTACAAAAGCATTTACACAGACAATATTCCTGAAGCTCAGTAATAGCACACATGTAATGGGGATGTTTCTCAAGTATTTATTCTCATATACCCCTTCCTCCACCTCCTCTGCCTCCCTACTTGTAGCATCTAACAATGGGAATGGCTGTGGCAAAAAGAAGGTAATTCTTTTTCTTCCTGTTTATGATAAACACTTGAAAATCCCATTCACCCAAGAGACACCCATCACGCAAGCTCCAAACATCTAAAGATGCTAGAGATTTTACTGAGAATGCAAATGCTCCAGTGAAGCTGACTTGGATGTTTGTTACAGGAGGATAATTCAGTCAGCGGCGTGGGGGAAATGCTGCCGCAGCAGCCGAAATCTGCTGCTAATGGGCTGCACTGGCCCTTCTTTTGGGAAACCGGGTGGGATGGGCATGAAGGAGAGCAGCCCTTTCAAGAAGTTCCCCTAGTGAAGCTGCTTGTGTGTCCGGTAATTGTGTCCCTTGTTTACAAGCTGGTTTAACTGAAAACTGTGGAAGACTGTCGCTTAGGAAGTCACTGGGGTAGTGGGAAAATAAAGGCTAGGAAGTGGCAGGTGAACCAGCTGTGATCATAGAAAATATTCCAGTTCTAGTTAGGTCGTTAGCCAGGGCCTCTCTCCAATGTTCCTGGGGTGTGCCCAGTATACACACAAGTATTCCGCTTGGACATAGTAACATGGAGCTGATCAGTGTATTTGTTTTGTAGGGATATCAGCCGGTGTGGATGTGCAACAAAACAGATAGTTTCCTTGGTTGTTTTGAGCAGTAATGCACTAAAGAATGAAATTGTTTCTTCTCTTCACAGGACTCCATTTTAATCCAGTTGAGAAACACCACCAGGCTTTACTGGTGCAAGGAGACTCGCCTTGATCTTTGCGTGTTTAGTGCCTGTTCTACAAATCAGTAAGGAACTGCAAGATTTATGTGACATCCTGAAGTCTTTCATACAAAAGCTCACTTCAACAACAAATATATGAAAATTTCTACTACTTTATGGCTGTTAGAGCCTTCAACTGGAAAATGTCAGTGAAGGATTGTTCAGCTGCAACATGACCTGCAGTTTTTCTTGAATGAAAGAGACATTGATGTTGCCAAGTATTGATGCCTTCTGAAAGATGCAGTTAAAGTGTGTTTTTTATTTACTTTACGGGATCAACGATTGTGCTAGCTCAGTGCCCACGAATGAAATCATCATTTACTAATAACTACAACATAAAAATAACAGATCGTGCAGCAGTTTTCAACCTTAGGAGTAGCAGAATAGTTGTGTTATCTCCCTTCGAATAGCGTTTAGAAAACAGGATGACAAAACCATGATTTTGTGTGTGTAAATTAATATTAACTAATGCTTATGCAGTTAATTGTTGTTGTTGTTGTTGTTGTTGTTATTATTATTATTATTATTATTATTATTATTATTGTGACATGCCCAGAAAAGAGAGAAAAGATGGAAACGGTGGAAACCCCTTTATGCCCTCACCTTCTGCTCTGGACTTGGACCATTCACTATGTGGATTTTAGACCCACATCAGATCCAGCCATGTGCCTGTGATGTATGGCTGCTACACAGGTGAGAAGTGATATTCCTGATTGTTCTTCTGCACGTACCGTGGCATCTCAATTAAACTCAACAGTGTTTTTTCAAAAGCTGCTGAACAGACTATTTTTAGATAAAGAATCCGGCACAGCCCACTAATGAGAAGTTTGTTCCTTGCTGCTGCTAGCCACAGTCTTTTTTGTTTGTTGTTGGTTTGTTTTAAGTTTGCTTAAAAGCCAAAGAAGTAAATATTGCTAAGCTCTTGCCTTTTAATCTGAAGATTAAATCATTCCCAGGCGGAGCTTCTGTCTCCTCTTGTACATCTTTATACCTTAATAGTTGCAGGCCAGCGTTTTGAAGTGTCTGGTACTTCTAAATGCGTTAAATCCTGGGTGCTCAGTTTGACATGCTAAAAAGGCTTGATTTTCAGAAAGTGCTGAACCATCTACTATAGAAAAATCAGGTTCTGCCAGCTGGGTGCACAAAACTGCTAGCCAAATGTCGCTGCTTTATGGTAATAGCTTAGAGTCTGTAACAAGACGGATCCTATCTTCTGGAAGTGTTGATGCCATCACTTTGAATTTACCAGCATTGCACCCTGAAACTGAAGCCAGCTTTGGGGCTGTAAAAAGATGCAGGAGCTGGGACATGTGCTCTGCTTCTGCCTCTGTGTTAGCTGGTGCAGCCAAGGCGAGGGCAACACAGCGGCTGGATACGTGTCCCATGAGACTGCTCCTGGGCAGAGAAGCTACCAGTTGTGCCCTCAACTGCTGAGACATCAGGCCAGCCAACAGTCTGCTTCATGGTCATCTTTTTCCCCCGCTATGCTAAAATATCTGTAGCGTGAGGAGTGCTCTTCCATCAGGGTCCCACCTGGGGTAAGTCACTGCATGTCCATTAAAGCCAGGAAAGCTGCACTCATTTCTGCCAGCTGAGCACCTGACCTTTAAAGTATTCAGTGTGTTCAACTCCTCAGCGGCCCTTGTTTCTGAGGGGAAATTCTGCAGCCGTGGAAGATGAGGGACGTTGCTGATGGCCTGTCATAAAGGCTGCAAAGCTTCCAAGAGAATAGTGCTTAATTTCAATCACTCTTACATTTAATACTTTGTAGTGGAGGTAGTTTATCATGGTCGAGCCTTTTACTAGTCTGCTACTATTTCAGTATTAAAGAAGGAGTGTTGTCCTGGAAGGAGGCTTTTTGCTGTTATGGCTAAGACAGCTGATGATTTTCCAACTTGAATGTCTTAAAATGAGCAGCTCTTGATTTGTTGTGGAAATTAGCCATTTAAAATAGATGTTTTCATAGCCAAGTAGACTTACCTGCATGAATCACCAGGTGTGATAAGCCAGGCAGAGCCTACCTCACTTGGTACTCCATGCAAATCTGGAGTAACACTTCATCAAAGTCAGTAAATTTAATTTAAATAAAGTAAATCCAGTGAGAATGAGTCTGGAATTAAGTCTCATGACTGGAAGCAGTTGAGAGACTGCCGCTATGTGATTTTAATGGCCCACAGGAGAGCATGTCTATAAAAATGATAGAGTGGCGCTACTCGTTATGTGTGAGCTCTGAAGGTGAAAGAGATAAAGCTCCCCAGCAGAAAGAGAGTGGATCTGTGAGCCGTTTGTAGGACATGTCCATAGTGTGAGTGTTGTGGAAACTCCCAAGAAATCGTCACCTACCACTGTAATACAAATCTGGCCAGCAGGTGCAGACATGGACCTTCCTTGACTTCATGCCCTGGAGGATTTATATGGGTCTCCATGAGGGCTCTGCCGAAGTGCATGGGCCCTGCTTATTATCATGGATGGAAAGAAGGGGAGAAAAGTAATTGGCTGCCCAGCAAGAGGCTGCTGATGGGAAGTGGGACGTGCGTTTGAAACTGCCCGTTACCGCCCCGGCCCTCGCTAGCTTCATAGCTCCTGCTGTCTGGCCAGATGGCAGGTTGAGTGGTGGCCCGGCAGCTCTGAAGGCTTTTGCCAAGAGTTCACTGGCAAAGCACTGCTGTGGCTTTGTATTCCCTTTTTTCCTACCTTCATGGGATACAGTCGTGGAAGGCTGTCAGAAAGGCAAAGCAGTGCTTATTTGTGTGTCCTCTTTTCTGTTAGCAAAACAGAGCTGCCAATTAGTTGGATGGATTCTGATTAGCAGATGCTGGCTAGAATGGCTTGGGCCTTGGAAGGTATTTTCAATCCTTGTTTCCAAGCGAGGGGGTATGGAAAACCCTGATGGCATTCACTTCTGTTGATTTAAATTTAACCTTTATTAATTTTTGTAAATGATGCCTCACTGAGTGTGGAGGAGTAGTGTCTGAATAGCACGAGCCTCCTGGGCCGGGCGTTACTGCTGTAAATCAGCCTGCCTCCACTGACAGCTAATATTCACCGGTCGAGGCTCTGGCACATGCTGTTCTATTACTTTCTGTTTCTGCTGTGTTATTAAGAGACTGCAAAAACAAAAATCTCTCTGATGGGCTCAGGTGAAGCAGGTCTTTTTGGACATATTTCTTGCAGAGATGGTAAGTAGCAAAGTAGTTCCCTACTGTTCCTCTTGTTGCTTTTAGAAATGCTTGAGTCTAGATGGGGTAAATTGACTAGACTCGCAGTGGTTTGTTGTTGCTGTGATCAAGAGACACCTCCAAGATTGATGTGATTCTGGAAAATTAAAGTCTTGCTTCAGGTTCCCTCGTGCTGGCTGCAGCTCTGCATCGTTAATCAACAACGGGGAGCTGCTGAGTGAGGCTTGTTGGTTGGGTCGGCATTACGAGCGTAACGGGGCTTTGGAGATCCTGCTTTGGGCCTGTGCGGTCATCCGGACGTTGGATACAAAGGTACGAGTTGTCTTCTCACCCATGTTTACTTTTCAGCATGGAAGTTCAGCCCTTGCACGCTTGGAAGCCCACTAATATCAGCAAGTGCTAGACAAGCATTGAGGGCCAGCTTTGGACCTTGCATCTTACTCTGTTTTGCTCCATTTCAGGGTTAAATGCAAGGCCTGGAGGTCAGCAGCCCCAGGCAAGTCACCGTTCCTGCCTCCCCTCTCAGTTACAGAGACTCTTGAAGGTCTGATCCTCAGAGCACGGTGTGGAAATTGAAAGCATCGTTGCCTTTAATAGAACTAGTCCTGAAAGTAAATTTGCTCAGGTGTGTCAGTGTTTGCAGAAGGACGTCGGGGATCTTGTAAACTGCCTTGCAGATTTTCAGAGATGGCTTCCGAAGGAGTTTGAGGGAGCGCAGTGAGTCTATAACAAATACACTCCTAAATTATTTAAAAGCTTGTAAACTTATTTCACTAAAATTAATTCCTTCAGAAAAGGTAGCTTCCCAGTGTGCAGTGTCTGGCCACACGTACTGGGATTCAACTGTACATAGGGGGAGCAGGCTGAAAACATCAGTGTGAAAACTGCAAGTAGGTGTAACTTCTGCAATGCCCTTGGCTGATGCACATGTGATCCTCAGGGATTTTGGATGCTGATGTGGTCCTCAAGGATTTTGGAGTGTGAGGTGTAAGGAAAAGGAGGGTGTTGATGACTAAGATGCCTCTGATTCTTCTGGGTCACAGTGATAGTTCTCAAGAGAGATGTGTGTGCTGAAATAAAGCAAGTGTTTAGTCCATTTTGATAAGGAAATGTCAGCTTGATGGCACACAACAAAATCAATAAGCTCAACAAAGAGGTGAATGGAAGAGCTTGCTGGCTAAGCGGAGGGGTGAATCCCCCAGCTCAGTTTGCAGAATAGCAAACTGTGAGATTGTATCCGGGAAGCTGCTGGGGGCTTGGAAGTGAGTGCGGGAATTGGGAGAACTGCCCAGGTGCTTCGCTGCAAATTGGCTGGCATCAGGCGCTTGTGCGGTTCAGACAGGAAAAATATGTGGAATTCAGATGTTACTTCAAAGCTTATGCAAACTTCAAGGCACGAGGAGCACTTCTGTAGGGTACTAGGCCAAAAACGCTTCAAAGATGCATCTACGGTACCTTTGTGTCCTGCTAAACCCAGGGAGCCGGTGGGCTTTTAAAGTGAGCTCCTTTTGAAGGGTTTTGATTACGTTCATTTAAAATTTCCTAGAAAATAGTTTCTTTTTTAGTCTCTGAGTAAATTGATCCATTCTTTATTATACAGTGAAAATCAGACCTGTCTTTTTTTTCTCCTCCCTTTTTAACTTCTTCCCTGCTACTTCCCCTTTCCAGCCCCTTGTAGTTTGGGGGGAATGGATATGGATGGGGAGAGTGCATGATGCAGGGAGGATTTACAAGCCATTTTCTCCTTCTGCAGGACTATCTGAGGCTGGATGAAATCATAGTACTGTGGATCCTTACTAACAGGAGGTATGATAGCTCCAAAATTATTTCCTGGCTCTAATTAATATGTGATAACCTGATTCTAACTTAGTTTCACCTTCTTTCTCTTCTCACATGCTCCCTCCCTTCTCTTGCTGTAATTTCCAGTCAACTCGTTATATTGCCAAATGTGTGTGATCTCTTCACAAAACCAATTTCTTCCTTTCGGGCAATAGAATATTAAGATTTCTGTCTGCATCTGCAGTAATAACATAATTAAATAAAATAATAATAATAATAAGTCTGGTGGTTTGCTGTGATAATGTGATGGCCACTGCCAGTGTGATCAGCATGAAGATGCCTCTTGCAGCTGGGAAGTATTTGCGATAAACGTGGAGCAGCTCGGGATTTCCTTATGCTTTTCAAGGCTGATTTGTTTTTTTTTCTTGAAGGTATTTTTAAGAAATACTGAAAGAGCTGCAGCTGCTGCTGCCCTGTCGTGGAGCTGCTCGAGGTGGTGGTGGATGCTGCTGGAGTCGCCGGCACGTGCTGGGTGTCACAGGCCACGACAGGGGCCGCGTGTCTCTGTCCTGCTGTCCAGCTGCCTGCCAGCACCATGAAAGCCTCAGCCTGGCCCCCTAATTAAATCCCCTTGATTGCACTGTGTTTAAGAGCCCGTCTTCCCAGTGCATCAAAATCCTGTCGCTCCAGAGGGATCGGGTTAATTGCCCACGGAGACGGAGGAGCACATGGCAGCTGCAGCTACCATGGGCTTCCTGCAAGGCCGCCTGGCTCGCGAGGACGCGAGGCTGCAATGTGCACCTCCTGGGTGCTGTTAGGACACCTTAGGGCAGGGTGTCGACCTCTGAGCTCAGTTGCAGGGAGGAACAAGGGTGGCTCCCTCGGAGGCGGTGATTTTCTTTTCAACAGGCAGCAGGGCTGCGTGGCTGCTGTTCTGTGACAGCGAATAGATCACACTGAAAACAACAGATGCTGATTTCAATAAAATAAGAGCGTTTTCAGGCAATGGTTTGCTGCAACTTCCAAGTGCTTTGCAAGCCTGAATTAATAAGCGGGTGCTGTGGCTGTGCAGCAAAGGCCCCTTCCACCGCCAGCTTTCAGCGTAGCCCCTGCTCTTCATTGCAGCTAATCATAAGCTCCTTTACACGCAGATAGCCTGAAGGGGGGGGAAAAAAAAAAAAAGTTGCAGTGGCTTTTGTGAATGGGCAGGCTCTGAATGACTGCTCTTGGAGATGTTATCAGTTATTGAGCCACCCGGCTGCCGGACGGCGAGGGGTGATGCTGAGCATAATACGCTTATGTGCAGCTAACAGAGAGGTTTTGGTCAAGTCCTGCAGCTGGAGGAGGCTGATTGAGCCCAGGGCTGGCACAGGCTGCAGCGGTGGCTCCGCAGATTTATGCCCTAGAAGCCCTAACCTGCTATTCCGCACGCTCAGACGTTCCCTGAACAGCTCCAGAGAGCTAAAGTGTAAAATTGAATAGGATGGTGACCTAGAGAATACGGAATGAGGGTGGGTATTTCTCCCCTCGGTAGCACCATGGCAGTGTATATCTATTTCTGCATCTTTTTATTTTCTATTAGGTTGGAAAAGGAAGAGAAAACCCATTTGTTTGGGGTTATGCTCTCGACACACGGCAGGCTGAACAGTTGTTGGGTAATTAAGGCAGTGCAAAAGTGCGGTTGAAGACGATCAGTTTAAAGCTCTGTTATCACTGCAGGGACAAAAAAAGCAGCATTTAAAATGTTTCCTTTTCCAAGCATCATTTTACGCATCTCAGGGCTTTGGGAGCCCTCGATCCTGCCTGTCCATCGCTTTCTAACGCCTCCTCCTCCCAGACCCATGCTGCAGAGTTCAATATCCTGTGTGCATCGGGCTGTGAGACATTTGGGGAGATTAGCAGAGGTTTCTGCTCATACGAGCACTGTTTTGCAATCCCTTTTCTTGGCAGCAACGCTGATTTCTTGACCTTCCCTTTGGGAGGCAGTTCCTTACCATGCCCATGGAAGGAGATGGATTTCCTCAGTGCCACCTCGTCCCTTGCCCAGAACATCAGTGCTGCCCTTGCCAGGCAGATGTGGGTGTATGTGTGTGTGATGCTGGTGTCATATTTTCTGTTTTGAGATGAAAACGAACTAGTCGCGCTCACTTCAGGGCTCGCAGGCTTTTGTGTTCGCTGCACAGTGGTGTGTCCCATCTTTGTTTTGTCAAACTGCCAACAAGCAAAGGGAAGTCCCTTCGCAGTGACTACTCTTGCCAGGATTTCATAGCTAGAAAAAAACATACACATATATAATATGTGCGCGTAGTTTTTTTTTCCGTTACAGTGTTAAACCAAGGCAGTGACAATCATACGTGAGGATCTGCCATGTTTCCCTAGAGTCAAAATGAACTCCAGCCGTTGCAAGGTGCTGCTGGCTGTGCATAAATCCTCGGCTGCCTCGCCTCAAGGTCAGTCGGATATTTCATGCCTCATAAGTGGTTCTCTGTGTGGCGTGACGGGGACGTAATGCTGCCCAGGTCCAGCAAATCTTTTACTTCACTGCTTGGGTTCCTTTGGTTCAGAAACACTTGAATTCCACTTTTCTTCATCATCAGTGCAACCAGTAACATATGCAACACGAGTGCCTGGGGACAGGCTGCTTTTGATATGTGCACCCCACAGCCATTTGTAAAGTTACCTGGTACATGATGGCTGGTAGAGAGCACATCCCAAGGTATTCCGTGTCTAGCTACCCTGGGAGGAGAGCATGTTTTGAAATGCACGTTCTCTTTGGACTGTGTTATCACCCTTCACTTGAAGGGGAAGTTTTGTATTTCTCTCCTGCCAGCAAACCTGGCTGAGCTGCCCATCACTTTTAAGAAGTGACCTGCAGCGTGGATGGCACCCTCTCTGCGTCTGATGCTTACGTAATTCCCTTGCTAAGTATATTTTTAGAAGGTTTTTGGCCCACGCAAAGTTAGATTTGGGCTTTTCTGCATGTCTTGGCTGCTGGAGGCAAGTGGTCAGGGTGCAGAATTCGGTGTGTGCTGTCGTGCCTTTGACCAGGCGTTGAGGGGACCAGGCCTGGCAGCACTAAGCGAAACCTAAACACGATGGATGTCCTTTGAAAGCTCTCCAGAGCCATGCTCTGGTTTTGTATCTGCTTAAAATCTTGTCTAACCTATGTGTTCCTAGTAAATGCTTGTCTAAAAATTAGATTCTTTGTAATGGCCTTTTGAGGCTGTTGAATTGCCAGTGCAGTTGCCAGAGCCAAATTGAATCTAGCAAGTCCTGATCGTGATAAGCTGCTCTGGGTTGGCTCCAGTTCCTGACTGCTATCCATCTCATGGGAACAAAACGAGCAGCACTTCTGGTTTTGGATCAAGCGAGATATTTCTCTCTTCATCTGTGACTGTTGTTTTCTAAAGAACAGACCCAGGTCTGTGTATTCACAATGCAATTGTAAATTTTATTACTTTGTCTTGATGATTTTCATTGGAAGTGACGAGCAAAACGCTGGCATGTGTCGTCTCGTATGAATTTTGCTCAGAGTTTTCCTAGTTTTGTTCTCTGGGGCTAATAGCAGATGGGGAGGGGTGGAAATATTTGAAAGCCGAGGTCTTTGTCACCTCTCACATGGTTTGTACACGTTTTTTTCTTGTGGATATTGGGGGTGGTGGCAGTGCAGAACAAAGGTGGTGCTCGGGGACGTTTGCAGTGTGCGTCTGTGCACCACGTACGGCCGCGCGATGCTCTCCAGGGCAGGGAAATCAGAGGTGGGGGGGAAAAAGGAAGCTCTGCCTGGAGGAGGCAGAGATAAGAGTTTCGAGGCCCCATTGTGAATTCTGCATTGCTAATTCCTTCGGTTTGTTTGTATTCATGGAGCGAGCTGGTAAAACAAGGCAGAATAATCTGAATAATTGTTATGAATAGAAAAACATGCGGCGGGGAGATAGAATGATAGATAGATGGTGCGCGAGTTGCAAATGTTACCTAAAGGTTATCGTCAGCTCCTGGTGCAAACTGGCACGGGAAATAGCAGCTGTGTTTCTGAAAGGAGTGCTCAGGCAGGAGAAGAACTGGGAGGAAAAAGAAGAAAACAAACAAGATTACAGATTTCTGAGAGCTTTGCCGGCAGACTTTGGGGGTTCGGATGGATGTGGATGGTTCGAAACATGGGTTGGAGGTCTGGAGGACTTAACCAAGGACTGAAACTTGATGTCTGTCAAGGGAAAACGCAGGGTGGTGGGTGGAATGATTTGGCGTGGCGGGGGGGGGTCTTGTTCTGCAAATACATATATAAGCTTTGAGCTAGTTATTTCATTCTATATCTCTTTTGGTTCAACAGTTGAAGAGAAGTGGTGATTGCTCCTGCAGCCCTTGTGCAGAGCGAGGAGATGCAGCTGCAGCTGGGACCACATTGTTTTAATCTGAACTTGCAACTTCCTGATGGCACAGAGAGCTTTCTGGAGGTACCCAAATGTCTAGATGCTGCTTTAAAGAATGTGATAGAAATATAAGTATTTGGATATTTGTGATTTGTCTGCCGTTCATAGATTAATTGCATGTAAAAACCCAGGCAGAGAATGTGCATTGTAAAATAGAAATTATGGCATTGAGTCCCGCAAAGTTAAATTAGTTTCTTAGACTCTGTTATCTGCCTTGATTGTGATCACACGCACGGCTTGGCCCTGGAGCCCCCTGCGAAATTGGCTGGTTTGTAACCGCTGATTTATGGTGTGTTTTCAGAGGGCTCATTCCTTGTGGATCCGCAGCGAGCGCAGCGCGGCTCCACATGGAGAAGGGTTCGTCCCACGTGCAGCCATTGCTGTCCTGGGGCTCTGCACGTGGGGCAGTTCTGTGGACTTCTTCCTAACTGCTCAAGTTTACTGCAAAACTTATATTTGCATTTTATTATTCATCTTATTATTTGTGTTCTGTTATATAAACTCCTTTATTTGGGTTGCATTTACATCCGCAGTCACAGTTCTTTCTTTCTATGTGTGCATTTAAAACAAGGCAGTTTCCTTTAGTGGTTTCTGCCTCATTTTCCTGATGCTGAAGCAGCGCTGCTGAGGCTCAACGTGGGGCTTGCCCTGGGCAGATGTGCAGCCTGTTGCGGGGGCTCTCCCCCGAGCTGAACCCTGCGGCCTGTCTGCAGAGCTCTTTGGAGATGTGACACTCTAATTTTTGCTGGCTCTTTTTCAGCCTTTCAACTGTCCTATAATTCTGTCTAGTTCTCGGTGCCTTTTTCTTTTTTTTTAATGATTATTGATGCAGGAATTGCATTAAGGCCTTCTGAAAAGGGAATGGGTGACCTGTGGGATTTTCGCCTACGTCTGTAAATCTGCGCTAACTACGCCGTTATTAGGCACTGAAATGCAGAGTTTCTGCAAATGCTAAATTGTGTGATTAGCTGTACCCAAGAAATGCAGCCAAGTCGGGATCAGCACTGTCTGCTGCGCCTGGGAAAGAGGGAGTATCCTCCAGGAGGGAACTTGGGGCTGGAGTCCTGGTTCATCTTCAGGACGAAGGTAATTTCTCTCTGCTGCCAGTGGAGGCAGCCGAAGGAAGCGTGTGAAGCCAGGCTGAGCGAGTCCACTCAGAACAACCCTCTCCTGCTGTTTGCTATATTAGTTTTCCATAAACCTTCATGAACAGTTTTACTGCTGAAGGATGAAGTAGTCTCACCAGGCTTTAGGTCAATGTGCTCTGCTTTTTTTTTGGTGAATATCTTGCTGCCAGGGAGCACTGTGCATCTGCCTCAATCTGCAATTCAGCCTAAATCATAATAATCCTCCCTTCATAAAGCTATGAATGATCTCTGCTGATGCCAGCAAAATTTGGACTTTTTGGAGCTGCCTTGACACCTTGTAGGCTGTTCCCAAGGCTGCATGCAAGCTGGGATCTCTTCTCAGGTTAGTCGTTTCTTTAGGTTATTAAAGCCCTGTGTCCAAGCTGCCAGTTGGTGGCCACTTAATGGGAGTTAAGGATTACCAAGTGCTTCCAACAGGTATATTAGTTACCAGTGTGTGCCCATGAGTCCTGGGAATGCCACAGACACCCAGTGTTGCTCACGAGGCTGTTGTGAACAGAGTTAAGCTTCACTCTCCTCTCTTTCATTAAATGAAAACTTGAGCAAATAGGTGAATATAAAGAAGCTCAATTCATGTTTTTCCTAGAGTCTTTCAGCTCAAGGCGAGCTCTGCTTGAGGAAACGTCTAGAGCGCTGATGGCTTCAGATGGATCAAGATGAGTATATTGCTTGCAGTGGGGAAAATGCTGACTTAAAATTGTCAGGTATCAATACTTTATAGAAATACTAAGAGAGAACAGTGAAGATATAAAAAATATATATTTTTTCTGGGTCTACTAAACAGATCAATGACAGTTTCATCAAAGGCAGGATTTACGGAGTACGTACACATTTCTTCCCCAAAAAGCATCCTGTTCTACCCAGGATCACTGGGCAACATTTTATCCAGCCAGATATTCATCCAGATGTTCGAAAATGATTCCTGAAATTAATCTTCATGTTGGAACTTAAGGAAGCATTTCTTCACTGTGAGGGTGACAAAGCACTGGAACAGGCTGCCCAGAGAGGTTGTGGAGTCTCCTTCTTTGGAGATCTTTAAAACCCGCTTGGATGCAGTCCTGTGCCACGTGCTCTAGGTGACCCTGCGTGAGCAGGGGGGTTGGACTCGATGACCTCTGAGGTCCCTTCCAACCTTCGGCATTCTATGATTCTATGATTCTATGAAGCACTGTTCGAAAGACATGAAATGATTGCTCATATGGTCCTTTCTGGACATCATCACCTTTTATAGGTGGCATATCTATAATGACACCATTTATAGGTGTCAGCCAACATCTCAGTCTAGAAATTCTTTTCTAATTAAATATTGCAAAACAACTATTAAAATCTTGAAACAATTTTCCAGTTTGTAAGACCTGTTTAAGATATTAGAGTTTTCCCAAGCCTAGCAAAACTCACTTTCAGCAGGTCCTCCTTAACTTACAATAGAACCCCTTTCTTTTAAAATTCTTCCATTCCTCTCTAACTGCATTGAAAAAAAATCACTCTTAAAAATCATTTGAAATGTATTTTAGAAGAATATTACATCATATATTAGCTTGCAAGAGCCCTGCTATTGACACATGGGAAGTCTCCATTAAAATATGAAATTATAAAGCCACCAGGAGAGATGCATTAACTCTGACTGCTTAGGTAGGTCGGGGTAACACTGTGTTGCGTGGTGTGTTCTTGTGAGTCTGGTACCATGCTCTGGATCTCAGTGACAGCAGTCCAGCCCCCGCACAAAATCAAAATTAAAATCTCAGCATTTCCAAAACTCTGAGCTCCGGGGAATTTCACCAGGCTCAGTGAGTTCAGAAGTTTGCATCTGTTGTTCCTAATTATTCCATAATAATTAGTGATGCAAATCCCACTTGGGGGAGATCTTCCTTGTGCTTTCAGAAGCGAGCAGCAGAAGACAGAGCCCTTGGAGCTGAGGTTCAGTGCTCAGTGAAGTGATTAGGCAGTTTTGTCGGTGAGGATTAGGAGTGAGCCAGCTGCCTCCCTCACTCCCAGGAACACACACAGTTGCATTTTCTACTTGGTGCGACTTTTCTCAAGGCAACATACGAAGCAGTATCTGCTGCCTAGTGATTTATAGCTGAGGAAGTCTGTAATACACTTAATAAATGATCATTTTTGGTTTTGAATACTCAGCTCCAAAGAAAACATCTGAATATGAGAATGATTTAAGATTGAATTTGTTTCCAGTCAGTTGGCAGCATTTGTCTGGTAATTCTGTTCTAGATGATCCTATCTCAGATGATGTCTGTCAAATCCATGAGAGAGGATCTGGATGGTATGATTCCAATATTTTCTGTAAATGTTTATCTCAACTTACAAGTTTCTGTTGTAAGAGAGGAAATTATATATTTTTGTATAGCTACAATATCTCCTTAGGTAAACAAGGGAGAATATGAATCATGCAGAAAAGGAGTATGCCATCTAGCAACAGTTACCCTTTTTGTTAGTCCAGAAGCAGAATAGCATGGATAACACTGGAGGACCATACATTTTGAAATCGTAAAATATTAAATGTTGTGCTTCTGTTATTCTTGTTCCAGAGAAGAGGTGGCTTTGATTTTGCAGTACAACTTAGAGCTGGTGCCTGCACTTTGTCAGCTGGCCAAGTTTTGTCTTGTATAGAAATGGCTATTGGACTTTCAAAGAGAGATTTGTTGTTACTACTGTCCTTGTGCCTGGGCACCTCTCAAGACCCCATCTCTCGTTTCAAAGTTGTCTCTCAGCAGTACATAAAATGTGGGTAGTCCCAGAGCGATCAGCTCTCTGGATTTTCATCCATCAACAGCATCAGGGATTTCATTTTCATGAAATAATGTCCACATGTTTCCTGCTAATCCAGGTGATATTTCAGTGCACTCTCGTCTTCATGACATCTGGCTTGTGGTGTCTCACGAAGAACAGAAGGCCTGGAGACCTCCCAGGGAGCAGGACTGTCACCAGCATTAGAACAAGCCAACCCTCACGTGGGAGGCTGTTTCCCCATTCTGTGTGACCAGCTGTGCTCCTGTGACACCCGGAGAACAGCGTCGTGGCTTTTCGTGTGTACCTTCAACAAGGGCCCACAGCCAGGAGGGATCAGAGCCCTTTGCCCAGATGCCACACACCAAAACTCACGTTTTGGCTCTGCTCGGGTCAGAACAGACTCTCCCCCAACAGGCAAGTCCAAGTGCTCACTCACTGCTCTTGCTCACTCCTTGCCCAGCTTGCTCTGTAGCTGCTCTCACAATTTCACCGGGTATTTCATTGAGGACTGGAGGAATCCAGCCAGCAATAAACACCGTCCAAACTTCCAGCAGGAAGCAGCAGATGCATTTGCAGAGGGTCAGCGTTTGCTGACAAAAGCAAAGTGCGGTCAGGAAATCCCTGACCTGATGTAAGGCTGACCAAAGTTTTGCTCCATGTGGAAATCGCTTCGGTGCTGCAGAGTTGTAAATCATCTTTTTACTCCTCTCACCATAACGTCTCTTGTGATTAATTTTCATCATCATTCTCATAATTGTTTTAAATCTCCTTCTCCTGAAATCCTGCAAATATTGTTTGTTTGTTTTCTTTTCTTTTAGTTTTGTTTTGGTTTTATTTTAGCAAATGTTCCACCCTGCCAACTAAAGAGAAAAACTTCAAAACCTAGCTGAACTCCAAGGAGTAAAAAGAAAGTACAAGCGAAAAAGAACAAATATTAAATCTCCTCCGGGGTTTTTCAGCCCATTTCAGCCAGCCTTATAGCATTTAAATGTAGATACTGGTGTTATGCAATGCGGGCTGCATCCTCACACCTCCTGCTGGCGTGGGAGGTGGATCATGGTATTCTGTGCACAGCAGCTACTTCATCTACATCTTACCAGGCTGCTTATTTAATTTCCACGTGGAAATAACTGATTTTTTTCCCCTTCTTTTCCCTATCCTTGCTTGCTGCTGGCTGTTTTGGCTGGATAATTAATTGCCAAGGTATTTACTAGAAGAGGCTTTTTTGTTTCAAGAGACTTGGTCAAACCTTGGCCGTCTTTGCAGAAAAGTGCCGTTTCCCAATTAGCCATTAAGTGGGGATGTAAATTAAGCCGCTGGACTAATAGATAAATGGAACTGTCACATGTATAATTGCTAGGCAAAGTGGCTACCGTTTTCACCATTTCCATTCGTCTGCTGCTGCAGCTTTTCAGCGCCAAAATAATAAATCACTGTTTGTTTAGGGAGAGGTGGGGAGCATGGGAGGCAGAGGGAGCTGCTGCATGTGCAATGAGGAAAGAGGGTGCTGGGAAGGCCTGGGGTTGTCCTGGATGCTTTTCCAGGGTGCTCCAAGACACACATGCCGGGTGACTAGAGCTCATCTTTCCCTTAGAAATGAACGGGCTCTATTTGGTTCGTGTTGTCCATACAGTTTTCAGGTTTTTCAGTGGCACTGCAGCCTGTCTGTTGCCGTGCAGGTGTTTACAGCCCTCGATCGCACGTTCATGGGAATACCAACTGGCTGCTTTGATTAGTTAAAACATCCTTTTGGGGAAAACCCAAGATTAGAAATTCAAGTTTTATTAACTATGCCTGCAGCAGAAAGTCATCAGAGTTGAGAATCGGTCTCAAGAGCTCAGGAAGCTATAAATCATTTGAGCTCGTTAGGAAGCTGCTTAAGCTCATTTGTTTGCCATCCTAAAATTCTCTATTATTTGATATCTTATCCCACATATAAAATCGCCGAAGCTCCTCCTTTTCCGAACAGCTGCAAATCTTTGCAAGTGTTTAATCCATTTTCCTGGGCAAAACTTCTGAGATGTCACATGAAGGAAACATTAAACATGAAAAGGAAAAGACTTTGGGGGCAGCGTTTGACAAAGTTGCTCCGGGTATTCAATCCCTCAAAGAGATGTTAGGGAAGCGGCAGAGGCTCCTTCGTCAGAAAATTAGACCACCGTAAGGAGTCTCCGGGGCACCACTGGAATATACTGACCAAAATATCGACCTTTTAGTCTCTCCTCACCCCAAGCCTTACAGTTGATAAAGGAGTCCCATTCTGGACTGAAATTCCTACTTTTATTTGGGGAATCTTGCATATTGCAGGCTCTGGCTAGGTCCAGCACAGTCGCAGATCCGATTCAGTACAGGCAAGGTGCTTGGTCTTTCTGCAGTTTCCCAATACTGCAATTTTCCCAGAAATATTAACAGATAAAGATAAAGCAGTTTTAGCTATTCCTCGGTGGCCTGCTCCGTACTGATTTCAGACCCTTCTTGAAATGCTAATATATCATCCTCAGTGCTGTACACTTGCAGCCTGTTCCCTAATGGGGATTCGAGTTGCCTTCTTAGTAGCAGATTATTTCCTGATCACACTTCTGCTATCAGAGAATCCATGTATTCAGCAAGCGACTGAAATGCAATGATCATTTTACCATGTAGCTTTATCCAGCCATTTATTGGCGAGTGATAGGATATTTCAAGTTGTTTTAGCTTTGATGAGGAAAAGAGCTCACCAAGCCATTAATCACTCGGCAGTTTGTATACAAAGCAAATCCGTGTCTTAAAGCATCTAAATAAAATTCTCTTGACCTAAAATCCAAATGTCCTTTCTATTAAGGATACTGGTGGATATTTCCCAACACCTTCATATGTCTACTTTGCTGGACCATTTAATGCTAATCTAGTGTTAGATTACCTTCCTGAAACTGCTAATAAAATCTGTTATATTATGGTGTTTAGCTGAGGCCCTGCGGCGTCTGAGATGAGATCTCTATCCACCGATGAATCATGACTAGGTGAAAACTTAAAACAGATATTTTTTCTACATCAAGTGTGAAACCCACTTGCCTCTTAACCCTGCCAAATGATGCTGTAATGGAGAGCTATAGAAAAGGTTTGTTTATTCCACAGAAGAGGTTTCATCTTTGGATGAAGGCAGAGGGATATGTACCCTTGAGCTATATGTGGTTGCAGGAAGGCCAGGTGTGAAATGCTACTCCTCTGTTCTGACAGGGCTTGGCACCCAGGGAATGCAGATTTCAAGGTCTGATTTCCACAGTGCAATGTTGGTAAAGGCTGAAATCCTATTTGTGTTTCAAGGCCTGCTGATGCAGTCAGCCCGGAGAAGTGCATCTCTGAACAGAAGCTTGATACGAAGCTTTTGGCAGGGGTAAGTCAGCACAACTTTCTCATGTTTCAATGAAATTATGGCTGCTAAGCTTAAGGAGCAAGTACTGCAAGAGTGGTGAGTGAAATGGTCCCTGGAGAACATTTCCCCCTATAGCAGCACAACAGGAAGACTGAGATTTTTCCAAGACTGATGTGAACCCTCAGAGCCTCGTGTTCATGTCATTGATGGAGTAACCATTCTGCATTTATTGCTCAAATGTCTTTCCTTGTAATCCCTGACAGACTGTATTTTATAACTATAGGTATTCTTGGAAGATTCCCCTGGAAAACATTCCAATTGCTTTGTGTTGGGTGCTTTTGGGAGGTCTTGCATGCTATGGGTAGATAAGAAATGTGATCGAACGTGACTCTTTGCTGCTTAATACCTTGTACAGTTCTTTAAACCTGGCCAGTGAGAACAGGAGACAGATCACCTCCCAGACCGAAAGCTGGGACATCAACCTGAGTTCTGCCTCTCTGTAGCTTTGAATTGCCACCGAAAACTGGAAACTGTCAGGAGAATAAGACCTTTTCTTTCTGCTTTCCAAGTTACGTACCTGATTCCTTCTACCTGACTTCAGGTGGCAGCAGATGAGCCACTCATCTAGACTTTCTTTATAATCACTGCCAGGAAATGGGCATTCCCAGAGCATGATTCATCCGACCCGTTTCAGATGGCTGCGTTAAGAGGAGGTGGTGGAATGCTCTTGCTTCTCCCTACCACCAGAACGGGAGGCTCTGTGTGTCTAATTCAGAGGTAGGCGTCTAATCTTTGCTGACATAAATCCTAGCCCATATTCCTTCCTCTCCTGATGTTAGCTGGCCCTTTCAGAGGAAGAGGTCCCTTCTGACTCAGACTGCGTGTGTGTGTTTTTGGCAGGCGAGGCAGTGCAAAAATGCAAAGCTCAACGCAGGGACACAGTTGGTCCCCAAACTTACAACAGGCAATTTTCAGATGAAAATCTACGTATTTCTAAGGCTTGCTCCTCTTGGAGGAAGTGTGTCCCTGTCCAAGTGCCAGATGAATTAACCTTTGCCCAAGTGGGACTCCAGCCTTGGTGGGTTGTTGCTTCCTTATGGTCCAGGGACTGGACTCCCAGATATCTGCCCATGTGGCAGCAAGGAGCAGCTCTTCACGTGTGCATCTTCTGCAGCACACTTTGCTTCAGCTGCCCTTCCCCTGCTGAGGACACCTTGGCTGGGTGGCCAGACTCTCTGCTGTATTGCAGGCTTAGACTTTGCTGGAAGTCTAGTGGGAGAAAATAAAGAATGAATCAAAAGGACAAATTGAAAGGAAGATGCTTTGTTTATAGAGAAGGGAGGAAATTAAGGGTTGGTCTGAAAAAAAAAAAAAAAAAAAAGCCTGGAAAATAAAATGAAGATAAACTAGAAAAAGGCAAAGAATTGTTAGACTGGATGAGCTTTTTATTCTCTTGAAAACTCTCTGCTCTTATGAATACCAGTGACCCTTGAAGGATCTCTTTGATTGATTGGACACCTCCAGCTAACTGAGGAACACAGCTGTACATTTTTCACCAATCCTGGAGACAGACCTGCTAGCACAGGCTCAGTAGCAACTTGGATGGCTCTTTTCTAACCCTTTTGCACTGCTAATAGGTATTCTTCAAGCTGCCAAGGAAGGGATAATGAAAACCAAGCCAAGGGAGGTCTAAAAACCTCACTCCATCAAGGACAGTGTCTGCTCTATGAATTGTCAGGAAAGGTTTAGATATTGGCACCGTCTTCTCTCCTGGAGGCAGGACAGTCAGGCAACTGAATTCACCATAAATTTTCCTGTCATTCATCTGCCAGGACTATTTTTCAGAGAGGCTGCTGTTCTATCCAGGTACTCCCCTTTTGTAATCGAATGATGATTTATTATCCAAGCAATGAAAAATAATATATTGCCTTGGAATTTATGAATGCATAATAATATGTGAGCCACAATAATGAATTGCTCCTTTCCCTCCTCTCCCTTCCTCATGTATATTTGGATGTTTATTTCCATATAAATTTCCATTTATTTATGTCCTCCTAAGCTGGGATTTCCCAGGTTGGGGTGCTGGAGAGTCTGAGATATCCGAGGTAAAGAACAAGCAGAGCTTTCTACTCCTCCTTGGCTTTGCTGGCCCTGTTCTTCCTCACTGTCCTTGTCTGAACTATCGCTGTCACATCTCAGGCTCCTGCAAGTGTTGCAGCCTCCACAGGTTGTCCTGCTGACGGGAGGCAAGGGGAATATCGAGGGATATTGCAGATTTATATGTATATATATGTATATATATATATATGTATGTATTTATGTATATGTTTGAACAAGACAGTTAACTTGTTTAAGCAGATTCAGTGACACGGCCTTGGCCTGTCCTGCCCTTTACATGTTGGGGTAGATGGAGAGTAACTCCTTGATGGGCAGAAATGACTCCAACTAAAACTCACCCTGATTTTACCTCCTTCCCATCTCTCTTATTTTGCTGGAGAAACGTCTAGCTAGGCTGACTCTGTATTTATTTATTGTATTTGTTTATTTGCAGACACTTGTGTGACACCTTCAAGCTTCTCCAGTTGCTATTGTGCTGTGCTTGAGATGTGCATAACAAAATGTATTGATGTTGAAAGAGTTTTACAATGTTAAGAGACTAGAATCCACTGAAATTCAGGAGACAGGTATCTAGAAACTCCACTGAAATCCCAGGCCAGGCCATTTCGTGGTCCTTGGTCTATTCAAAGCATTTCATAGAAGGAAAAAAATCTATTGCCCAGAAGGTCTGTAGGGAGCAACCCATAGTTTGGGCTGCCCCATTCAAGCCTTAGAAGGTGGGAGAAGCTTGGTCCCTTTGGGGCTACAACATATGGCTCTGAAGGGATTAATAAACCCACAGTATTTCCAAGAGTGCTGTGATAAGGCAGCACTGCAAAAGCATCTCAAATAGAGAGCAGGCCTTTGGCCAGAGGCAGCTTCTCAGTGCCTGGAGCTGCACGCACACTGGCGCTCTTAGCTCGCTTGAGACCAAGGCAATCTTTAGCAGAATGAAGACATTACTGGAAAAACATAAAACTTTATCCTTCCTTGCAGGCTACATTTACATTTGAATGGTTTTTATTCTTTTCATGCTCATAAAAAGTGTTATATTAAATATTAATATGGTATTTTTCTCCTGTTACTGTACACTTTCCACACACCTGGAAATGAACTGCATTGTAACCACAATACCCCCCCTAAAAGAAGACAAAAGGACTATTTATACTAATGGAAGAATATTGAAAAAGCAGATTTAAGAGTTTTGTGTTTCCAGCGGCCTGCCAAATTCCTTGACTGACATTACTACAGATAGAGGCCCAGCTATCTCTGTGTTGCTTTATTATTAAAATGCAGCAGAGCAGCAGGGCAGGCAGGGCTTGGTCTGGCAGCGAGACGGGCCTCTTGCAAACCTGTGTAACAGGCTTGTTTCAGCTCGGGGAGGTTTGTTCTCAGGAGGGGAGTCCTCACAAGTGTGAAATTTGGGTTGGTGCCTCTAGATGAGCCAACCTTGACTTCTCCAGCAGCTGCAGCAGGACCCTGTGCAAGTGCAGGAGAGACAGGAGAAGGACCAGGTGAATTCCCTGGAACTGAAGCTTGAATTTGGAGCAACGCAGAACAGACGGAAGGAAATTTCTTCATAGATGTAATGATCTTTAGGCACCTAAAAGCACAGTGATTACACTTTTACGTTCTGAATATAAAGCCTACTAAGGTATTTTAGCTGTAGTTCCTTATTAAATTGCTATTTAATCTGAAGACTTGTCATGAAAAGTCTATGTCAGGCTTCACATCTAAGAAAGAAGCCATTCTTAGTCATTCAGAGGAACTAACTGATTTGTTTAGGCTTGCCATGTTTATTATGTCAAATTCTACTTGCCAGTCACTTGTGATTAAGTAAAAATAGGGGAAAGAGTCAATTGCATGGTCCTGGTTCAGTGGTTCATGTTGCCTGCCAGCTGACTGATCTTTTCAGGTTGACCTTACGCCGGAGGGAAGAGCTAAAAGACTGAGGACCATCCCAGCCCAGTGCACAGGAGCTGCTGATGCAGGTAAGCTGTATGTTTGAGTTGCACACGTTAAGCTAACAGGCTGTAGTATTTACGAAACTTGCCTAAACGTTGAAATCTATTTTGTGGACAGAAGGATTTTAAGTTAATTTGTTTTGTTGGGAGAATCATTTAAGCAAGTTAGCGTTTTGTTGACAGAATTATGATGGAGTGCGGCGTGTCCGCAGAAGCGCTCGGACGGTTAGCAGATTGCATTTGCTGCACGGAATCAAGTGTGTGCCAGGGCTGTCAAACAACACATCCTCCACTGCTTCACATCCAAATGCTTTTGTCCCCAACGTGAACTCTGGCTGTTAATTATTTACTGATAAAGAATGCAGAGCCAAATGATCCTCTGAGAATTGATAAAAATATACATATGTAATTATATAAAAACACACATGCATATATATGTATGCATCTATACACAGACACACACAGCTGTGTAGCTTTGTTGTTGGTGTCACAAAGCAAGTGTCTGGCAGGGAAGAGCAGCTAAACCAAGCTGGGACTTGGATACCCAGACATGGTCTGGGCATCATGCTTTTGTTGAGAGCACCAGGAAGAACACTACTTGGTGTAAAAATGTAGAACCTGAGAGCTTTGAGGCCACCGGAGCTGTTTCCAGCAGGGGTTCACAGCAGCCCCTGGTGAGTCTGGTACAAGCACCTGTGAGATGTAGTAGTTGTCCTGCCTTGAAGAACTGTCATGAGCAGAGGTAGCAGATGATGAGCAAGGAGAGGACATGTTGTAGTCAGGTTGTTATGACTCGGAGCTGAGATGTAATGAAGTGAGTTCATTTGTTTGAAGCCCTATGGGGAAACACCTCTGAGTCCTAGATCTGAGTCTCATGAAGCACGTAAACCATACTTTCCTTCTGGATAGGGACAGATGAAGGTTGTCCTCTGTGAGCTGTGTGCCCATTTGAGATGGCAATTCCAGTTATATACGGGTGTTCAACACAGTTGGGCTCATCTGAAGCCGGCTGATGGCAGTTTTTTTGCTGATAAAGCATGGCCAGGTGATGCCTGGGGTCAGTTCTCTATACCTCTTGGGTAATGCTGGGAACATAATGGAAAAATATGTGTTTTATTTTGAAAGATGGCCTTCTACTTGCATTTTTATTTTTCAAGCAATCTGCCCAGCAAGAAAAGATTAAGAAAAAAAAATCGCTCATTAAATATATTGTAAAAATGACACCAAATTCTTACATTTTTCCCTTTCCCTGTCCTCCTTTGTGCTTTTCAGAAGTTTAAAGTCAATGCAAAGCAGGAAAATATGAAAAAAAGAAAAAACTGTGAAGAATTATGACGGTGCCACAGTGTAGCACCAAAATTCATCCTTTTAATATGTTTTCATGTTTATTCAGGAGGAAGCGACCGACTGATCCCCGAGTTCATTTATACCATTTAAAGCACGCTAGCTTTCAGCTTAGCTAATTGCCAGAGAAGCCAAGAGGAGAGGAAAGCAATGCCTTTTCCACAATGTTTTCTCTAAATATTCCAGTGAGTGGCAGCGAGGTGCAGGAAGAAGTGCAGCGGGGAAGGAGAAGCGAGGTTAAAGGCATGAGAGCTGTTCCTCCTAATGAGGTTTGTCGTTTACAAGGGCATCATCAGCCCCGTTCCCCGCGAGGCAGCGCGTCTGCCGGGCGCGCTCTGCGCGGCCCCATTCTCACGTGGTTTTGCAGAGCAGCAGCTTTCCGAGACGTGGCCCCATGCCCGTCGCTCTGGAGCTTGGCTGGCCGTGGGCTGCCCCAGCTGGCTGCAGCCTCCGTGGTGGCACCAGGTGACAACCTCGGTCTGGCAAATTGGCCGTGCCGGTGTCCCTCATCGCTCCGTGCCTTCGCTAATGACTGCAGCATATGTGAGTGTTTTCCAGGCCGCTGGGAGCCCTGTTTCTCCTCCAGGACTTGAGCCATGATTGTCAACGCCGTGATCCTGATGTCCTTTGTTGGCAGCACTGCAGCAACAGTAGCCCTTACAGGAGCTGCTTCCAAGTCAGTAGCAGCGGAGCCCCAGGGGGACCATGGTGGTGCCGGGAAGCCCAGGGAAAATTAGGCAAGTTTCAAAAAATGAGGCATTTTCACTTGTTTGTCTAGCAGAATCCCAAACTAATGGAGCTGTCGTAATAACCTGACAGTTAGGAAACAAATAAAGGAGGCAAGATACGTGACTCAAGGCAGCGTTGGTTTGCAACTGCTTCATTATTCACATGCAAAAAAAGAAAAAAAGAACTGTGAGTGCTAGGGCCCCCTTATTGCAGTTAAGGGGGAAAATTTCACAGTCTGCATAGATGACCATTTAAGAGCAAGGCTGAAGAGCTTCTCTGGCTCTGAGGTGAGTTTTCTAGTATTACCACAGGAAATTTCAGGTGTGCAGGAGTTCACACTACTTCCCTGAACATGCCTGCTTGAAGATAGCACCCAACTACCTCGCAGAAGACAGAAAGCTATAAATGACTCTTGAGATGAACAAGTGTCAATACCTATTGATAGGGATTGAGGTGAGTTGGTATTGATTGTTATCAGTGTGTATTGATATCAATATCTATTGATAGTTATCATTATGTTTTGATATTGATCTCTATGACTAGGTAAGGAAATGAGCAAGCATCAGTGCCTTTCAGTATCAGGGTCAAATTGGCTGATGTCAACCAATACCAAAATTGGCCTGTGACCAAAAGATATAGATGACTATCCACACTGAGAAGTACTGATGTCTATCAGTAAGGATTTGTATCTGTAGATATAATTCCATAACCATGCATATGGAAATCTAAATTAATCAAGGGGTTTTGTTATTGAGAGCGGTCAATGTTAATAGCTGTTGATGCCTACAAGAGCAAAATTGCTATGAAAGCAAAAGGTAGAGGTGCTAGTGAGATCAAGAGCTATTGGTAGTTGTCAGCAGGGGTCAATATTGGTAATTACTGGTGACTGTTGATTTGTATTGGTATCAGTAGGCATTATTTTCTCTTGAAAATGAGAGGTATCGATGCCTATAGGTAGGGATCAGTATCTGGATGGCGATCCCTAGCGATAGGTATGGAAAGGGTAGGCAGAAGAGATGGGGCAAGCACCCTGCTTGGATGGATGCAAAGAGGAAGAAGAGCAAACAGTCCCTCTCGTCCCCCAGCCTTGCTTGTCATCTCATCTGGAGCTACGTGGCTGGTGAGGACTGGTTATGTCACCTGGCAATGTACATGGGTGCTGGAAGCAAGTTAAACTTTATTAAAGCAAAATGTATTTTCTGGTTCACCTTTAGCTTGGTTAAGGCCCCACTATGGCCAGTGCAGGAAGAGATTTCGCTCTTAATGATTGAAGGAAAACCTGGGTCTCTTTCCTGAAGTGAAGGCTCAGTTATTTTAGCTGGAGGGGCAACAGCAGCAGTGGAAACTTGTTTCCCTTTTTATAACCTCACAAAAAAAGCCTGGGGATGGAGCTTAGAAACAATAGGGTTGACTCATAAGGGGTGACTGTATGTGACTCATAAGATGTAGGATTATTCCAGAGCCTCAGAAGCACATGGATGTGTGCTGACACCTGCTCGGGGAGGGTTATGTTTGGTACCTGGAAGCAAAATTGCTTTCTGTGGATTTTGAGATGTGACTGACACAAAAACCCTGTGCCACAGCATTGTGTATGTGACTTTTTCAGTGGCCTTTCTAAAGTATCCCCAGCTTGTGAGACAATGCGGCGTGGACCCCGCTTCCCACAGGCTGTGATTCAGGCCCTTCTTTGCCTCAGCTCGGAGGCACAGGGCGGGCTGAGGGGAGTCGGTAGCGTTTAATGAAGTTGAAATCATCCATTAGTGCTAGAGGCGACCTGGGAAGGAAGGGTCCCAAGGGAACGTCTGGCTTGGGTTGATGCACAGCGAAGTCCTGGGATTTTGCACTGGGTGGAAGCTGGTTTTGAACATTTGCTCTGGAAACGAGGCAAAGCCTGTTCAGAAAGGTCGGTGCAGAGGAGATCACGTCCCCAGGATCACTGGCCTGTCCCTGGGAGTGTCTCTGTTAAGCGCCAGGTACTCCTGGGTGCCAAAGACAGGCATTTCCATTGCTGCAGCCTCTCCAGCACACCCCTGTGATCAATTAGCTGTCCTGTCCCACTAGGGAAGACACCGTCACTGCGGTGACCTGGTCCCGCTGCCGTTGTCCTTGCAGCCAGCGGAGCAGCGGCGCCTCCTGGACATCCCTGCAGCCAGCCTTGCTGCCCCCGCGGCCATGGATTTGCAGCTCCTCGTTCCCAGTGACAGCAACAAGAGGCAGCTTGATGGGATTAATGACACGAGGCTGTAGTAAGGTATCGATCCCTTTCCGCCGTCCGTGTGTTGTTTTCCTGGATTATAACCCGTGTCACTCTTAAAGCGAGGAAAGCTCTCGGGATTAAATGTGCCGACGCTGTTTTCAAATGCTGTGACACGTAGTAGCATCTTGTCCTGCTAATTTGCTGCTCAGAGATGATAAAGATCTTAAAAGAAGAGATCAGGATAAAAGGGAGCAGTTCATTCATCTGAAAAGGTAACAAATGTTAGAAATGTCCCTGTGTTAAAAAGCACCAGAGGCCCAGAGCTTGTTCTGGCTGCTTGGCACAGTCCCATGTTCCTTCTTTCATGGTTATACCAAAATCCAAAGCATGGAAGAGAGATGGCAATAAATCGAGAAGGTTTTAAGTCTTCTGCAGGAGTTTTTAATAACAAATAGAAAAATCGAAGTGGTTGCACAGAACTTTCTTTTTCAGGGAAGTTCTCTGAAGTCATCTGGAGTATTTGGCTACTTTCTGTTTGTTTTCAGTTGTGTCTTAATGTACCTTTGGAAATATGTGATGGGGAAAAAAATGAACTTTCATGATGTGGTGAAATTCAGATGATGAGAAAGTAAAAGTCAGTGTGGCTGTTTGTTTCCCAGTTGAAACCAGTACTAGAAATTTCTCTGTGTGTCACTGAGATGTTTTTTCCATTGCTAATGAGTATTTTTTGCTCCAGTTTTAAACTTGTGAAACTTTTTCCTGTTCCCTTGTGGGACAGCTCTATAGTCCCATCAGGGCCTTATTATATATCTATTTTCTTTCAGGAAGAATTTCCTGGTGCTTATTCCTCATTTTCCCTAGCTCAATACCAGTCCATCACTCACAATTAAAACTGGCTAAAACACAGGGAGGTCATTTCAGAGAATCTTTTGAGAACTGCGAGTTAAGAATTCCAGCAAATTTGAGAATTTCTTGAAAACAAACCACAGATCTCTGGTCCTGTGCAGGTCCTGGCCCCATGAGGGAGGAACGGCACTGCAGCCAGCCCAGCCAAGACTTGGCTCCTGCTTTTTATGGAGGTGGCAGGGAAAGGCAGCGGGATAAAGGTGGTTGCTTGGCAGTTCCAAACACATCGTCCAGGGTTGCGGCTTTTGTTTAGTGCTTCTCTGTCGCCGTGGAACGGAGGAGGAGGAGGAGGAGGAAGCACCACTGCCTTGGCTTCCTCATGGCTCGCCTCCTGTCCTGGGCACTCTGAGGTTTGGAGAGGGCACGTCCTGCCCTAAGGGTATGGAATTACCTTCATTGCTAAATGAGACTGGTGCACATAGGTGACAAGGTGGATGTTTTGCTTAAGCCAAACAGCTTTGGTTGCTGTGCAGGATGTGAGGAAGAGTGTGGGCGACTGCATGGATCACTGTAATGCATCCAGCGGCACTTCCTGGTACTGAGGATTCCTGGAACCCACAAGTCTGTTTTCGGTTGCTTCTAATTTCGCCAGACGTTAATTGCTTGGGTTGATATTTTTCTGCAAACACAGCTGTGGGCTGATAATTCAAGATTATTATTATAATTTTAGGGAAATCACCTGTTTTTTGGAAGCAGAGTGCTGAGATCTGTTCTTTGTTCAGTACCTAGCAATGAAACTCCAGAAATGTTTTCCCGAGAAATTTGTGTCCTATTCAAGTGTGGAGGGGGTGGGTGAGAAGGGAGGAAGGGCCCTGTGCTCAGGAGCTGCCGGGTGACGCTCTCAGTGTTGCAGGGCTGCGGGGCCAAGGCTGAGGCTACCACATGAGTGCCATGGGGGGCTTTCTCTTAACAGACTTCTCCCTGTGTTGTCCCAGGGGTGCAACGTGATGGAGGACACCCAGGTCCCAGCTTGGTGCAGCGTGCAGAGCAACAAGGACCAACAGGGGACACGGCCAGCGCGGCCCTATGAGTTCCTGGAGCTCCTGGTTCTGTAAGTGGTCTTTCCTGCTAATCAGAGAATCATTATAGTTGGAAAAGACCTTCCTGCACGGGAACAACCACAGGGTTATTTATTGCACACACAGCAGCAGCCCAGGGCCTGCTGCTGGATACCTGCTGAATGAGGTATCTACTAGAGGTTGGCTGCTGGAGCACTGAGGGACAGGAGCACAGCCCTGACCAGGACAACTGATGTGTCTGAGCAGCTGCTGCATGAGGAGATGAATTATCAGCTCCGATGTCTGGGGTTTCTTATCAGGTACCTGCATTTGCAGTACTGCCCACTCCCCAAAACACAGGCAATATTTTATTGCCACGGTTGGGTTTGGCAGGTAGCACTATCAGGGACACCGTCTGTGTCCCCTCACTTATCTGCTTGCAGTCAGGCTCCTCTTACCATGTTGGAGATTTCGCTGGTTAAGGGAGAAATAAAGCTTTAATTGCACAATCTTAGTTGCACCAGGGCCCCATCGGTGTGCACAATTCCTGCTGGCTCCCATTCCCTGCTCCAGCCCCTGGGCTTCTGCAAGCTCCTTTCTCCAGTTTCCTGTCCCAAACATTGCACAGGGTGAGCTGCAAGACACAGGACAGTGCAAATAACACACTTTCCATTTTCTGGTCTTTTCTGGTGAGGTTTGGGCTCAAATGTCCCATTTTTCTGATAAATGTGGGCTAGTTAGACAGCAGGTGGAAGGGATAAAATTCTCCATTTAGGTTGCACATTACCTGCTCCTTGTTGCAATACTTTGCCTGCTGGACTGTGCAACCTCTTGGGCCTCTGATTAGTTCTCTCCAAGGGCAAAAGACTTACAGGTGGTCACCAGTTCAATGAGGATGTTGCACACGTTGGCTGGTGGTGCTCTGCAAGCTTAGCTCTTGCCCTGTGAACTTGAAGGAAGCTGCAGGTCTCATCACTGTTGTATCTGCTGCATTTTAGTGTCCCAGGGCTGCTCGGGAGACAACGTAGACACAGTGTGAACTAGGCCCTTGCAAAGTAAAAGAGCAGAAGTGACATGAGGGTCATGCTTGTGAACCCCACTAATGCTCAAAATTGCCTTTCTAGTAGCTAGAATAGCAACAAAGAAGAAAGCTTTAGAGCTTTTCCTCTGCTTAAGAGCTAAGAGGGGAGAGTCCCCTGAACGCAGTATTTTAATAGAGAAGGCTGAATTAAATGTGAAGGAAATTTTGCAGTAATTCTCCCAGAAATTGTTCTGGACATGTAAATAGTGCATGATGCATATTAGCCACTTGGGAGCCTTTGTTACAGACTGAGGAGCTTCAGCGATAGAGCTGCCATATCTGGTAGGATTAAACCCATTAAGGATTAGTTACACCCATTCTACAGATGTAGATGCATAATAATAGAAGATTTTACTTGTTTCACTTAGGAAAAGTTGTAAGATTTTGGCCGTCTGGAATCCTTGCTCTTCCCAGCAACATCTCCTGCGTCTCCCTAGCACAGGGGCACACCAAGCATTTTGCCGGGAGATTGGCAAATCTCCAAGGAGATTTGGAGGAAATCAGAGGAAAAGTGGAGGGTTTAAACTTGCTAACTAGAAATCCTCCCTCCTCCCTGTTACCTGGAAGACCCTTGTGCATTAAGATATCTCGGCTACCAAGCTCACAGTGAGATTTAGAGGAGAATTTTTTTTTTTTTTTTTTTTGTATGGGTAGCAATGGGCTTTTCTGCAGCATTTCTCACACGTTGTCCCAGAGAAGCTGCTGCATGTGAGACCCATCAGCATTTGTTTGGAGTCACAGTGCTGCTGCTTGGACCTGATGCTTGGGAGCTTTGCTCTGTTGTCTTTACAGCCCACCATGGATTTGCCTAGAGAAGAGCACTGCACCAGCATGTATTGAGGCGTGACTCCAAAATGCTGCGTTTGATATCGTCAAAGACCTCTGGAAAATAAAAGTGGAGTGTGCAGCCAGCCCGTTCCCCTGACAACTGCACATTCCTTGGCCAGTGGTAGCTTGGGGCAGGTTGCAGCAGGAAGATGGACTTAAATATATTTAGGTTAAAAGTACTCGTGTAACTATAGAAGTTTCCCAGTTGGGCAGTCCCTTTTTAGCAGGGAAGCAAGGGAAGCAGAGGTGAGCAGAACAGCTTGGGCATTTGCATGTAAAAAGCTGTAGCTTCTCAGCATGGAAGATCACCTTATTTTATCATCCTCATTTGTAACTCGGCCTGTGTTTGCTGAAGAGATTGATGCAAGTGGGGCAGAGGAGAGGATGCTCTTAATGGTTGGCTCCACAACTGCATTAGTGCATGTAATTATTTGGAAGCAGGTATGATTGCAGTTAGCTTTGTAGTCCTAGGCAATATTGAACAAGTCATCTGCTAACAGGGACTGTACATAGGGAATTACTTCAGCTATGTGGATGACTGGGCACTTCTGTATATAAATCTGCAAATGTGGAGTAGGTTGTGAAATTTATGAACACTTTAGCCCTTATAAACTTTTATCAAGTGTGGCCTTTAAAACTGAGGTTCTTTATTAGCATTACATGCACATTTTCTTTATTGTTAACCCTCGGCTCACCCTTTGGCTCGCAGGGGAAAGAAAGAGGGAAACTAAATGCTAAAGGAAGAGGAAAGTGGAGATTTAGCTTGCTGGATAAATGTAGTTTAAGCAGTGTTAACCATTGATTAAGGCCTTATATTAAAGATTATATAATTCTGCCGAAAGGAATTTGGTGGCGAATGTTCCCATTAAATTCTCATTGCCAGTATTGGTAGAATAAAACACTTATCAAATAAATCTCTGTTTACTAGAGCTAGGATGAAAATCTATTACTTGACATAATGGTGCTGCAGTACACTGGATGCATGTGTTGAAGAAGGCAATAGGAACTGGATCCTTCCCTCATGGATCTTCATACCTTTTCTTCCCTCTTTTCTTGTTCAGGATGTCCCCTCTCCTCCCAAGCTTGCTTTCCTTTTGCAGAATAGAGACCTTTTCTCTCTTTCTCCTTTTTGAAAGAAGGAAAACTTGCTGTTAGGATTATGTCCTATTACCTGAAGTGCTTGTTCTGCTACATGTACACGTAAATTTAATTATATCAGCCGTATGAAAGATGCATGAAGTTTCACTTTTGGGAAGTATGCCAAAGACATCTTCCAAATGTGGAGCCGTTTGATGTAGGCTTCTGCATGGTAATTGAATTACTGATCAAGTGCTGTATCAATGAAATAATCTTGGTAAATTCTGTGTACTTAAGTCACTATAGCCTTGAGGCTCTGGTAACTGGAGTAACCCTGTTATTGATTTTTTTTGTTGAATGAGCGTATTTTACGTGTTTTAATAAAAATGTCCTGCTCTAGCTGTTTCTGTGTCCTTCAGAATGGAGGCTTTTCTTTTGGTCTTGCATGAGGGCTTTTCCTAATACTGCTTGTATTACAGGATGGCCCAGGCGTCCTTTCCATTGCCCCGTTGCTGCCTTCCCCTCAGTGCTGGGCAGCCCTGCTGCGATGCTGCTGTGGTGAAACCCCCCTGGCTTCCACCTCCTCTCCTGCAGCCTCACCTTGGGGTAGGAAGACAGGCCGTTCTGTTTCCATTGCCATTGCTTGCTGTACAAAACATCCCTGCTTTAGTTCTCCTGGGAGGTTGTGAGCAAATCCATCATCTCCATTGCATTTCTCCGGTCTCTCTGATCTGTCCCCCATTTCCCTTGAGGTGAGAACAGGACAGTAGCAAGTATTATTTGGGTTTGGACTGAATTGCTTTGACTTTTCCCTCCATTCTTGGAGGCTGATTTTTCTCTTCTCTACTAGACTACACAATGGTTAAGCTCTGCTTCAGAGGATCAGTTAAACTGGGAATCTGCATAACATTGCCATCAGATTGCACACAAAACACAGCTGAAGAAGCAGAGTGTGATCCTGGGAGCATTTCCCATGTGAGCACTTGTGGAGGATGGCCAAGATGGCAATGCATGACATGTTATCTCCATGAAGACATGGCCATGCAACCAACCCACTTATATATAGGGCTGTGTGTGGTTTGTAGGGGATGGACTTTAGCAGAAGTTACTGTGCAGACCTTTGTGATGGAGTCACCCTGAATCTCACAGTGAAACCTGAGCATTTATTTACTCTGCACTTCCCCTGGAGAAAGCTCTTTGCTTCACCTGCAGCAGTAGCGGGCATGACTTACAGTATAAATGGCAGCAATAGGAACGGCTGTAGGTCCTTCACGCTCCTTTTTGGACATAAGCATTATTATAAGCTCCTAGGAGCGGCACTGGTGAGAAAAGCAATCTGAAACAACGGGCCCAAACCTCCCACAGGGAAATGCATGATTTAATGGCACAGTCAATTCCTTCTGGAGATTTAAAAGCAAATGCCTGGCTTGCTTGAGCTCCATCCCCGTTTGCTCCTCTCGCCCCTCTCATCCCTGGTGGCCTGAGCCAGCAATTCCTTCCCCTGCCGGTCAGGAGGCTTTCCAGGGAATGTCGAGCCCTGGTGCCCTGCTCCAGAGTTACAGCATGATGAAGGTGGCTTTGCTCCGTGGTGGGAATAGCCCTGGGGGACGTACTAAGAGCTTGGCTTGGCCATGGCCAACACATGGGCAGTTAAGCTGTGGGAACAAAAGCACGTCCCTGGAGCAGAGCCTGCATGATCCCAGCAAGGATTCCTCAGGATCAGCCTGCTGGCAGGCAGGAACAGCCAACACTTTGCTTCAAAGGGTGCCGGAGTGTCCTTTTTAGCAGCCACATCTGTTAGCACCAGAGGGCCCGTTGTTACTCTTATTTTCTAGATAGTTGTCATTTCCAGCCCTTTGCTTTATATTTATTTATTTATTTAAAGCAAAAGCAGCAGCAGCCTGAGCAATTAGCAGGCATTACTGTGCTTCCACTTGACGCTTCCGGCCACATCTTTGAGGACTTGTACGCAAAGTCCCCCCAGCAGACCGAGCTCCTCGGCGCCTCGCTGCCGACTGCTCACCCTTTGATCCTTATTCGGGCTGATGTGTGAAACAAAGGAAAGGAAAACGCTTGATTTCCTTAAACTCAGATGACCCTATGAAAGAGAAGCCAGAAACAACTTGTCTGCATGAGTAAACTGAGCAAACACGATATAAATACCCCCTGAACATCATTTTTCAGATTGCGATCTAGCAAGGTGAATGCTGTGACTTGGTTTTTTGCCTTTTTATGTTGGAGGCAGCAAAAGGCCACGTTTGACCCCCACATTCATAAAAATACCTCCCGTAGCTGGTCCCTGGGCACAGGGGGCCGTTTCATCCCACCTTTCCATGGGTGCCACAGGCAGGGAGGGATGCGGGCGCTGCAGCCGCTGTCTCTCCCTGCTTATTAGCTCAGTTCAAAGAGGCACGACTATGGTTTAGGGACTGGCACCTAAACTGGAGGCTGAAGGCAACAGTGCTGCAGCCAGTGAAATTGTGTGTGTCATGCCTTTTGCCTGGGGTAAGGGCCAGCTGAACCACCCCCAGGTTCAGCACTGCTGCTCTTCCTTTTACCCCTGCCCTCCTCCCGCTCTCAGTACTTGCATCTCCCTCCCCACCGTGGCACAGTGTGGCTGCAGTTGCACTGAGAGCCCGGAGGCCAACTCGTGATAAAAGAAAAACCCTTCCACGGGATGCAATTTTAACAGCAGCCAAAGATCTGTTTTAAAAGAGGCCTCTTAAAAGCATGTGTTTTGAAAAGCTCTTTAAGATCTTCAGTCCTAATAGCAAATACTCCATGGTATTTCCCGTCGCCTGCTACCCTGGAGACTGGCTAATGAACATATTTGGTTATCAAGTCCCATGCAAGCAATCCTCAAAATGTTTTCCAAGGCATATTTAATTCTCTAGGGGAAGAAAAAACACACACACACAAAGAGACCTTAGCGTGTAATTTATAAGGTGTCTTTTCTTGGAGAGCATTTAAAATAAGCAGTTGCATTCAGAAATCTGGGTGAGCAGAGCCCTTTAAGTCACCGGTAGGTTGTCCATGGAGAATCCCATAGAAAATACTGTGTGGCAACCGCTTTCTTCAGCAAAACGTGACCACTTCAGCCCCTCCTGCTCTCATGGATGAGCATTAACTTCATTGTCTGCGAAATAAATAAGCGGCAGTGGGAGTGTTATTTAATAAGCCTGGTAAACAGTTTGGCTGGCCCTCAGGGAGAGGGTCCTGCTGCAGAGCCCAGGCTGCAGAAGCGGGTGTGTTTAGGGAAGGGGGGCCATCATTACAGGCTTCATTTTGCATGGAGATTAATGGTCTCATTTTCTATTCCTTACTCGTGGCATTAAAACTGTAACAACAGCAAATAACCTGTTTTTTTTAGAGCTGATAAAAGGGGTGGGGAGTAGACCCTCGGGGCACATGCAAGGATAAAAGAGGAGGAGGTGGCTGTCTCAGAGAAATGCCTGCAGAAGGACACAATATAATGCAGCAAGCGGAATCATTTACTGTTTTCCTGGCTCTAGATGTGACTCAGTAGAAAAACCTCAGCTAAATGTTTGCTTGACTCTGTGCGTGTTTTTAATACACTTTCTTTTTTTTTTTTTTTTTTTTTTTTTTTTTTGCCTATTGTTCCTCCTTGCAGCTGCGACTCAAGGGCCAACATTGCTGATACACTGGAGAAGCTCAGCACTGTAGCAGCACCGTGCAGAAAAGACCTGGAGGTGAGTGAAAGGAAGCAGATTCCCAAGCCAAACAGTTTCCCCCAGGTGAAGGAAAGTTCAAGAATTGTTAGGTCACCTGTAGGCATACTTGGGATTTTCCAAAGTAGCAAGTCCATGATGTTGGGAATGGCCATGTATATTGAGTGCTTGGGAACAACTGATGGAGATCCTAACTGGTATTGGGGCCCATTTTGGGCAATGCCATGTTTGACCCTGAAAGCTTTGGCTCAGTCTCTGATTTGCAAGGCAGATCAGCTTGTTAAAGCACCTGAGGATTTTCTTTGAATTCAGTGAGGTTAGAATTTAGGACCATCCATTGATTAATCAGCTTCAGTAACTGTTGATCCATACAGTATGTGGTTCTAATGCACCGTCTTGCAGGGTAATAACAGCTCAGAATGAGTCTATCTCCATTCTTGATTTTGTGGCTCTAAAAATTAATACAACTTTCCACTCACTAAATGCTGTATCATCACCATCTTCTTGTCAGCGCGCTTTACGTCTGGAGTAGATACATGTGCAGAAATGTTATTAAAAATCTGGCATCTTCAGAAGCAGACTCAACAAGAACAGAAGCAGTCATAAGCATTTGGTTTTTTGAATACAGTCCTCACAAATACACTTCTCAAACAACATTTTGCTGTAAAGCCATAAACCATGGTGAAGTGCAAACTTCACATCTCTCCCCAGGTAATGAAAGGAGAAGAAGGAGAGAAAGGAAGCCAGTCAGATCTGACAGCGCGTGGTGAATGATAGCTGAGGTTCAAGGCTTTTAAAGTAGTGTAATAACACAAATCCATCATCGCTCTCCAACAAGTAATCTGGCCCAAGACAGGCTAGCTGGGGTCTTGCGACACGTCTGAAGTTGATTTGTTCCTGTGACACTTGGTGAGAGTGCAGGTGCTCTTTGCAAATATCTTGCAGAGGTTGATCCTCTCCCTAGGAGAGGAGGGAATATTTTAATCCATAGTTACTGAATCCCTAAGGCTGTACATGTTATCACCAGCCAGCATGCAACAAGACTTGCTTTGCTGTTAAGTTCCTTAGTTGACATGAACCCATTAGAGAGGGGTCTCCTCCTGGCAGTGTGGCACAAGATGACCTTCTGTTGTTGCTGTTTATTCTTTGAGATCCTTAGGGATCTTCTACAAATTAGTAATGATTACTAGTCATGCCACCATATTAATCATGTTGCTTATGATTAAAGGGAGATCCTGCATCTGCAGACAGTTTTAAGGCCCTTGTAGTGATAATTTAGCAACACTGAAAGGCTTTCTACCCAAAACTGCCTTCCCCTCTTGTGCTTTCCTTCACCAGCAGGAGCTGGGAGGACAGTGATAGTGCTGCTGTTGGCAGGTGATGAAGTACATGGTCATTCCCAAGATAAGGACAATCCCTTAAAAAAGATACAATGAAGAAAGTCTCTAGGCACTGTAAAAGAAGCGGTTATTGAGCAAGAGGGGAGGAATGAGCTTTTCCATGAGTGTCCATCCCCTGTCTGAGGCTCCTTCCTACCACAGAACTGGGATCTTCATTTGGTATTGTGGCTGCCTGCAAGCACTGCCCTCCATAGTGAAATTGAGGAAAATCGAGTTTGAATTTGCTCAGAAACTGCTGGATTGCAACAGACTCCTCAGATTGAGGACAAAAATCATGGTCCATGCAAAACATGCCCCGGGCAACTGGTCTCTGTGACTTTGGCAGCATTTCCTTATGGCACCAATCTTGAAAACAAATTATGTTATGCAAGCCTGAAGCAAGAGGTACCATTTCCAATGCGTTTTGCATTGCCACTGCATCCAGGCACTAAAATGCTAGGCATAGTCTTTAAATGTGGTGTGAAAGGTTTAGTATTGAAAGACTGTAAAAATAAAAGGATTCATAAAGATTCTGCCCTCTCACATGAACTTATTGACTTTGTGATCGATGCGCTTTACCTCTGCCACATACAGTAGTAGTTTGTAAACATTGGGATTGCTTATTTGACCAAGCGCATCGATCGTTGCTGCCTGAAACGAGAGGGCTGAGCAGGTTTGTGCCAGTCCCCCTGAAAAAGGAGAAGCACAAGCTCTGTGTGGGACTCCTGGGCTAGGTGGCATGGGCAGAGGAGCGAAGCTGAGGGGCTGTCGGGACACGCTGGGGCTTGGTCATGGTTGGAGAGAGGCAGGATGGACTTGGACCCAGAAGGAGCAGCCAGAGGCCTTGGGCAGTGGCTGCAGGGGCCACGAAGGGAAGCGCTGCTCTCCTGTCCGTCACCAAGGGAAGGTGATACTCAGAACACAAACTTCTCCAAAGAGCAAGAGAAATAAATGGTAATACATGAAGAACTGGGTCTGGAAACCATCTTGGCAAGGCTTGAACACGGATGGCTGCAGGGTAGTTAAGTCCTTCTCCTCTGCCCACAACCTGACAGTGCCTCTTTGGAGCCTCCCTTGAAGTAGCCTCCTCTCATCCGTGGTTTCACTCCCGAGGTGTTGGAAAGTGCTGCTTTTGCTGTTACTGCATGTGCAAAAAGGGTTTGTTCTCACCTGAAAATGAGAAGCTGCAGGCCTGGCAGTACAACCAGCCTATTTACAGTGTGTGCTGGGCTCCCTTAAAATATAGGAGCTTTTTTTTAGTGTTGGTCAATAATAAAAAAAGCCCCAGCATAACAGTATTAGCTGCAGCTTGGAGCCGAGCATTATTGGCTGCGGTCTAGACAAGCTCGCAGACTTCCCCAAATCAATCCCATTCACTCCCGTGCTGTTTTACAATGAATCTTGTAGCTCCCTCGGATTTATGTGTTTAAATCTGCTTTCAACATGCATTAAAAGCTGAACACAGCCTGCGTGAAGGCAGCTGTGCTTCCCGATGAAGTTTTTGGGGAGTGCACTGCTTTTGGCTGCACTGTGCTTAGCCAGATGTTTGTAATACTGTAAAACAGTGGCTGCAGCAAATCTGATCCTGTTTTATTTAGGAAGGTTGCTCCTAGGCAAGCAGAAGGCCAAGGCGCTGCATGTTCCCTTTTCCTGTTGCCTCCATGCTTGGCATGGCTTGGCTTTCATGGCTTTGGTGGGGAATTTCTTTCATCCGTGGGCAAAAGGCTGAGAACTGGCGTTGGCGGGTACCTGTAATACACCCCACACTTCGGAATAGCTGCCCCCCTGTCTGCCAGAAATCACTATTGGAGGTGATGGAGTCTCTGGAGTCTGACCACAGGCTGAGTGGCTGAGTAATCATGAAGTGGGTGCATTTGATGCTACAATAAAGAATTATTGGGCCAGCATGAATCACCGACAAGGTGCAAGTGGCAGGCAAAGAAAAGTTCACTACTTCCTTCTCCTTAAAGATACAGGCTTTTCTTGTAAAGCTGTTATGCTAAATGTGTCCAGTGGAATGCTGGATGATGCTGTGACAATTGCCAGGCTTTACATGAACCTTTCTAGAACCCCCGGATTTAATATCATGTAGCATATAGGATATATGTATCCTATATATATAACATGTATCCTATAACACGTAGGAATGTATCTGTGTGTGTGTGTGTGTGTGTGTGTGTCTATCTTATTGAGGACAGTCTCTCAGTTGGGGGGGATTATGCCATTTCAGTTCTCACACAGCTCCGTGGCCGGCTCTCCTCATCAGTGGGCCGACATCTGAGGCAGAGCCCTTTGCTCTCCGTGTGTCCCTGGTGGCCACGCGGCCCGCACTCCTGCCCACACAGCCCCAAACATCAGCCAGCTGCTCCATCAGCTCCCGCATACTTCCAAAGGGGGGAATTGAGCTGCAGCAGCTCTCCCGGCATGCCGTCCCCAGGGGCTGGATCCACGTCCCGGCTCCCTCCATCTGCTCGCAGCCCCGTCCTGCTTCCCTACGTGTCACCACGGACATCTAGCGCGCTAATTGTGGGGAGCAGAGCACGTGCAAGGCTCCTCATTTGCTTGAGGGCTGGGACACCAGCCTCCCTCGCCGGGACGCTGCTCAAAGCGCTTGAAGGCAGCGAGGCTGCTCTCGAGGAGGAGAGCGCCGGGCGCAGGTGGCCGGGTGCTCTGCGATTCAAAGGCGCTCGGGAGGGCGACCGAGCGGCTCTTGGTGGCAGCTTTGAAGTCGCTGCTGCAAACCGAGGAGCCTGGCTAATGAAAGGCGCTGCATCTGTCGGCGTGGCAAACGAGAGGCTTGTTTTTGAGCTACCGAGCTTTGAGTAGCATAAACATGTGCTACCAAACACTTGCTTTCTAAGTAAGCAAGTAGCGTGATATTGCCCAGAAACAAACATGACTTTCTCAAAGTTTTGTGCCCTTCACGTTCTTCAGCCAAAGTCCTTTCTCTTCTCAGGCTTGTGTTTTTTGCCAGCCTCTTTGCTAGGCCTTTGCTGCTCAGATTCTCCATGTGCTAGGGGCCCAGCTATTTTACAGCTAATTTTCTTGCTCAGAGAACTATAATTTGTTTAAACTTGACTTTTGCACGCAAATTGGCATCTACTGGACTTCTTGCTGATACAGCTAGATCCATTTTTTTTCTGCCAGCTGTTTGTCCCCCTATTAACACAGGCTCTGTGCTAAGGTAACAGGTCTTGCAGCCAGTTCAGAGGCTCAGTCCACGCTGGCCACTTTGGTGGAAGGAGGAGGCCAGGAGAACTTTAATGGCAGGGGGAAGAAAGAGGAAGTTAGATGTGCCCATGAGTATTTACTACAGATGTTCAGGAGGTGGAAAGGTGGCCAAAAATTGTAGCCCGTGCAGGGGATTAGTGAGATGCTCAGGTATATGGCCCATGGCCGCGTACTCAGCAGAGGTCAGAGCTTCTCCTGCAGTCCTCTGGCTTTCCATGCTTGGCTCATTTAACTGCCTTGCAGCCAGCCTGCAGTTGCCCGTGGTGCTGGTGGGAAATGGCCTGTACAAACGATGACACTGTCATTTCAAACTAGCGACACGAGCTGGGGCTTGTGTTTGCTTGCCGTGCCAGCTGCCCCTTTCTTTATCTGGAGGCTGCAGTTCAGAGAGAGCAGGGTTAAAATCAAGGCTAATTGCCAGGTGTTCAGACTTTCTTTTCCCCTAATGCAGTCCACAGTGAATGATGGACAAAATGGGTAACATAACAGAGTAGGACTACTCACTCCTAGCAAAATGTTAAAGCAAATAAGTCTAATAGGTCCAAAGCAAATGCTCTGCTTGTTACATGTATTAGAAGAATTGGGCTTCCAGGAGTGCTTCTAGCATGGAAGAACATATCTGTTAGCATTTGATCATCCCTTTGAGCGTCCAAGCTAATGTATATTGACCATATGCTGGGTAAACACTGGCTGTGGTGAGTAGCTTGCTGGGGGAGTGTGGAAGCTGCTGATGAAAATCAGTATTTCTAATACACTCGTCCCTCTTCTCCTCTATTATGTGATTCAACAGTTCTGAGAATTAAATGGCTTTAAACAATCTCCTGGTCTGCCACAATCCATAAGAATTGATTAACCATTTATTAAAACATCTGCTATGCATGTACTGCCCCTTCCTCAACTAGTTACTGAGGGACACCTTGTGTGCTGTGTGATTGTGTTGCAGCTGCTGTGCTCACACTCCCCCAGACTTGTTGGGAGGTGAAGATGCCCTCACAATTAAAAGTCTTCTACCATAGCCACATCCATCTTGCTTGTTTCTTCCATACGGAAGAGGACTACAGGCGGTGTGGTTTGGAGAGAATTTTATTTCCTGAGGATGTGTGACTTTTCTCCTGCTAATGCAGACTATGTTTGTGCAATGAATACCATCATACAATCTAATAATGCTATGGTGTATTTTAAAGAGTTAAAAGGTAATAGAAAATCAAACTGTGAGTTCTCACCCCATGAAAATATTGCATTTCTACACAATCAAAATGTTGGTTTTCTCCTGTGTGTTAGTTAATGCAGTGAGGTGTTTTGTAAAGTTATCCTGTCCCATTTTAACCATTACTGACTTGGTCTCCAACAGGAACCTTTGAAACATCTCTTGTCAGAACCACACAAGAAGACAGCAATCCTCTTGAAGCAGAAACTTGAGGAGCAAAAGCTGCAGTCACTCCCAAGAGTTGATGAGAAGACAACTGAAGACGTAGGTACTAGGGTCACCACAAGGGGTAGGAGTCACCACTGCAATGATTTAATGATTTATAGCTCAGCCACAGCTGGGATTTATAGCTCAGCCTCTGTGCAAGAGGGAGGACTGTGGTACTGGGCAGATCAAGGCTCAAAACACGTCCACTTGCCTGCCTTGCTGCAGCAGCTCAGACAGGGAGCACAGAGGAAGCCCAGCTGAGGCAACACGGCAAAACATGCCCCTTCCTCCACCAATATTGGAGCCTAATCTCTAATAGAGGATACGAATGAATTTATTCCTGTTTTCCTCTGAACATCTACTACATAAATACTGCCAGAATGCAAATGGTTCTGTTTTGAAGTATATAACAATGTAAGGTAGTGAATACACTCTGCGATGAGGCCAGCATGGAATATTTGCAGGTTTGAGTTGTTATTATTTAAATCTCCACTGAGATAGCTCTCTGAGGAAGCCAGCTCTAATCTGTCTGTATCCTAGTATAGCCAATTCCAATAATAATAATAAAAGAGGTAGAAGCAAAAGTAATTAAAAAGATAGTTATAGCAATGCTGAAGGTACAGGAAGTCATGTGCCTTCTTTTCTCTAGAAATTTTCCTTTTGTTGCTTTCTTCCCCCTCATTTCAAAGGCCTTTTAAATGGAGGGGATTAGTGCTGCTCCTGAATTATCCTCCAAGCCAGGCAATCGACTGGGATTTGTTTCACCTGGACTTCCTGAGCCTCTGCCATGCACTAGAGTGTCCGTCCATATCACGGGTGCTGCCGTCTCTTTTCTCCCCTATTCTTGTCGGGGTCAAATACCTACTTCTCTGTACTGGACAAGCCTCTTCCAAAAAAATACCCAGAACAAGTGTATTATTGTCTCTGTATGTTCAAGTCATGGGTCCCAAATCTTCCTCTCCCCTCACCTCCTCTACAATTAGAAAAAAAAGGCAAAATACTGTTGCCCTTGGCTTCCTTGTGGGGGCTGTCCGTGCGGATAGTACTGGGCTTAGGGCATGGCAGTCGGTAGGGAGAGGAAACAGGCTGAAGATTTCCTTGGGCTTTAGGACTCACTGTGCTCTCAAGGAAAAAAAAAAGGCCTCGGCAGAGCAGAAAGCCAAGTTAATAGACTGTGTTTGGGAGGCTTGCCGAGTACAAATTATCCATCGCGCCAAATATCTCATTTGATTGTTCCGTCATGCACTGGTTTCGTATTGTTATTGCCGTTACCAAGAAGGAAATAAATGAAAACAAGGATGAAAAAGGAACATTTGTGCTCAAATTAATTCAGTCGCCTCCAAAGATAAGCCTCTCCTCGCACTTCGGAAACTCCACAAAGTGCTTGAATTTTCTTTTCCCCCTTCCTTCTCCAAGGTGACCTCAGGCTCCTCTCCACAGAGGAGAGCACTGGTTGGAAAGCACTGGCCACTGTCACTAATACCAGGTTTAAGATTATACGAGGCTGATATGTATGGAAATATTAAGAAATTAAGGAATTTTTGTCTTCCAGAGGCAGGTAACGGTGCAGGTGTCTCTTCATGTCTCTAACCCCCTCTTCCTTGTTCTCTTTCAGGGACAGGTAACACTAACACTACACATTACATGTCCTCCTTACAGCTAGATAACTAATGATTGTCATTACATCTCTGTCAGAACTGGGTAACTGCAAAACTCTTCATTATATATCTGTCTTAAAGCCAGTAACAGCAGTACTCTAAATTATGCACCTTTCTCCCTTTTTCTCTGTCAGGCGGGTAATTGTTATGCTCATCTTTATGTGTCTTTCCTGGAGCTGTAATAGTTTTCATTGTATCTCCTCAGAGCTTATTATGGTAATATTCCTTACTGTATATTTCAGAGTCACAAGCTGAGATTTTTTGGTGTCACCTCTATAGTATTTTGCCTTCTCTTTTTCTTACAAGTTGAGTAATTAAAACAGAGTCTTTTAAGTGAACAGCTGTGAGGAGCGCTGTGTGTTTGGACCTGGCTTCCAGGTCCTGTGGTGGTCACCTTCATGCCAGGCTCTTGCCTGGGCTCTGTGGTCATGGTTGTCCCGCTCACCATGCAACTGGTACTTCAGGTGTGGGAGCTGCAAGAGGGTCAGCAGATGGAAAGAAGTTGTCTCGCTCCTCTGCATCCCCCTGCCCAAGGTTCTGCACGTCAAGCTTGTGAGTTATTCAGAGGGACAGGCTGCTCCTTCACAGGGCCTGGCATGGTTAGTCCTGCTCTTGAGCTGAGCCTTGCGTTCTGTATCATAATGCAAAAACTGCCATGCACTGGCAGTGGAGGCAATTTTCACAAAATTGACCATGGCTCCATGGTTATTATTAAGAATGATCTTTTTGGGATTTCAGTATTTGCTCTTCATTTTTCTTCCAGCAGTCTGATGTCTTCTGTGAGTCTGTGATGGAGCGGAAATAATACTGTGTGTTTTCCATGATCGTCCTTCTTACAGCGTGTATTCTAAAGGAGTTAATAAACCAGTAGTTGGTGATCAATTTACGTAAAATAACTCCAAGCAGCAAACCCAATCTGAAAATTACTTGATAAACTATTCGGTAAATGTATCTGCATAAATAACACACAGGAATAAATTGGGACTGGTCTGTCGGAGAAATGGAGGGCTTCGTTTGCAGTATGGTTCAGAGGCAGTAAATCAAATCAAACCAATTTTGTCTCCTGTTTCAGCTTTTATTAGAGAATCAAAATTCAGATCAGTCTCATGAAAAGATTTCCTTGTACTGCTTGAATCTCATAAGTAAGCCTGTCTCTCCTGGCAAGTGAACACCACCTCTAAAAAAGAGAAAAATAAATCAAAAACTGCCTAGTGATAACCCCCATGCAAAGTAGCTGAAAAATGAAATATGTTTCAATAAATGCTTTGCTGCTTTTTATTTTTTCTTTTCTTTTTTTTTTTTTTTTTTTTTTCTGTGAGGAACCAGAGTAGAAACAGAGTGCTGGCAAGTGGCTCCAGTTGCAAGCATAACGTGTGGAGGAGTCTTCAACTTCATGGCAAATTAAGGGGTAGAGCTCAAGCCTGTAATTTCAGGAGCGCGGGCACAGAAGTTGATGCCGACTTGTGAATAACATAGTGTTTAAGAACTGCTTTGGTAACAAAGAGAGCTTGTTGACTGCTAGCATGGGAAACATCTCTGAAGGAATCAGTCAGCAGTTGTAAGGTCTAATCCTGGTACGTAGCTGCCTGCTGAACCCAAGGGCATCCTGTGTCCTGCAGGACCTCGAGGCCAGCGTGGGGAAAGGGCCACTGCAGGAGAAGCAGGTCCATTGCAAAGACCATTGCCTCCAGGAGAAAGCTGCCTAGCAAAACCAGTGCAGTGATGTGACCCTTCTGCTTGGAGGGGAAACATACTGCCAACCTATATTGACATATATTTTTTTCATATAGAAGAAAGTTGAATTCTTAGCCAGAGTAAGGAGTTAAAAAATAATATCTAGGATGACTTTGAAATTCCCTCTGTGGTAGTATAGTCCGGAGACCATTGGCCAGGAGAGGACTTTTCCATCATTGCAAGATTTCCAAAGCAAATTTTCACCAGGAATCAGCCAAGGTGGTTGCTGTCAGTGGTGGAAGTCTCTTAACTTTTATAAAGGCAGAACTGGAGTAATGCTGAGTACCTCCTGTGGCAATCATTTCTGCATAAACTAATGTCATTAGAAGAGAGATTTTTGGTGCAAATTACTGCTTTCATGTGTTTCAAGCCCCTGTTGATTTCAGTGGGAATGAAATCAACTGTGTGTGTGTTTTTCTAATGAGTTCAAAACACTTCTAATACTTTCTTTAAATAACTGGAAACTTTTACAGATTTTATCAGGTCTTCAAGGTACCTTATTCTTTTGCAAGACTTGCAGAGGGCTGCAAATACTTATGTTCTGATGGAGGTGGTACTAAACAAAGAAGAGTTACATAAATGCCTTGTAGCATAGGCTTCGTGTGTTAGGAATATTAAAAATAACTCCTCAATGCTCACAGGGTCTTATTTCAGGAAAGCGTGCTATGTTTTCCATCCTTTTATGCATGGCTTAAACTACAGAACCATTATGGAATTGAAATGTATCTGAATATCCAATCTGTGATGCCCCTTGGCAAAACCCAAGTGAAAATAAGAGGGCTAAAGAGGGAAAACACATTTAATATTCATATATGAATTGACTACATAGTCAATACACTGGCTTGCCTTTTTTGCTTGCTCTCCAATTAAGTGTGACTATTTTGTGGCCAGTTTCCATCAAGCATCAATGAAGCAGCAGGCAAAAAGAAATGACCAAGAAGGGATCCCAAGGCAAATGGATTTCCCCACATGTGCAATCAGTAAAAAGCTCAGGATGGAGCCTTGTGCTTCTACAGTCCTCAAAAAATCCAACCCCAAGACTCAGATTGCTGGTGAAACAGCCACATATTGGAGCGACATGGGGGTCTTTCTGCTGCTGTTGCCTTTGCTGGAGTCTGGGCCTATGATGGCCCTAGTGAGGCCGCCCGAGTCCTCTAGTCATGAAGGAAATGAAATAATTTTCTGAAGAGTGAGTTTGGTTTGTTTTTTTCTTTTTCTTTTTTTTTTTTAATCTAATTAATTTGCAGGAAGAGAACAGAGAATGAGATCTCTTAGGGCCCTCCAGCCCTCTCAGGAGAAGTGGAAAAAAAAATCCCACACAAATAAGAAATCTTGATTATTAAAGCCATTTTTAGGCATTGCCAGGAAATTTGAATACCATAAATTACTTACGTGCAACGCAAATTCCCATGTTTTCTTATTCACAGAGGCCTTAAGACCAATGCAGGAAACTAATTTTCCTTAATCTCCCATAGAGCATGTAAATGAAAGAAAGGGCTTCCTTTATGGAAGCCGTGTTTGTAGGTCCTGTAAAAGCTCCGATAACTTCTGACTGCTGCAGATTTCCCAAGCGCGTGTGCACGTGCGCTCCGGGGGGACCTGATATCGGGCTCCTCCGAAGGGCCAATCCTGGGAGCGAGTTTCTGGTTCCCACCAGGTTTCTCCGATGAGCGAGTCCTCCTGGATTTGAGGGATGGGAAATTCAGGCTCTTACCTTACAGGCTCGTGAGGTGCAGAACCCGCAGCCCAGGGTGCAGGGTGCCCCTGTCTGCACCTTGCACCCACCCAGTTCTCTGTGGGTGGTATCTATATATCTGTTTATATGTGTATCCTTTAATTTGTACCCAGTTTGAGGCCTGCACCATAGCTGGGATGTATTTGGGGGGCGGTTCCCACCACTTGCACCTTGGGCCCTTTGCAGAATGGGCCCTGCTTGGCCCTCTGTATCCCCTCCATCTGGGAGATAAACATTAAATTTTAATGCCTGGGCCACCTAGTGCTTCAGATACAGCCCTGATCTCCACATTGCCATCACACATATCTTTTTTTTTTTCCTAAAAACAAAACAAAAAGCCTCAGTGCTTGTTCTGTTTCCCCTCTCTGAGCTGGGGAGCTGCTGCCTGGTGGCGAGATGCGAGCTGACGTGCCGCAGTAAACAGCCAGTGGGCTGCCTATATATTTAGACCGTTCTGAGGGCCTGTCACGCCAGGCTCCGCTCCCCATCGCCTTTGCTTAGTGCCGAGCTGAAGGAAGAGCTCAGCGCCTCCCAGGCGAAGGCAGGAAAATGCCACGGTGGCTGTGGGCACCCAGGCCGTTTCCAAAGGCTCTCCTGTGTGTCCTAGCACGAGGTGGCCTCCAAAGCAAGCAGCTCCGTGGGGAAGGGCACGTTCTGCAGCATGGTGACTCTACCTGGGAGCCTTAGTGTTTGCCCTGGGTACAATAGCAGCTTGGGAGGGTTTTCTTGGGAAGGTATTTCATTTTGTTCTCCATACTTAGCTGTATTTTTGTTCTTTTAATTTTTAATAGGCCCTTTAGAGCTTACTGCAAAGATCTAGATGCATTTTTCTGTCCTGTAAGACCAAAATATGGTCTTTGTTGGTAGCCAGAACAGTTCTTCCTACACCTCCTTCATCTTCCTGACCCTTCTGGAAAGCACCTGCTGCCAAAGCATTGCTAAGACCTGGCAAACACTCTCCAGCCAAACCTACTAAGGGAAAACTCAAAAATGTCACCGAGATTGTTCAACCAGTCCCATTCCTTAGGGCAAATCAATGGTGGTAATGTGGCCTCTGGGGTGGTGGTACCAGCTAGGGAGGCAGAAAGAGCTCTGCAGTCTTGGGGACGTTTGTTTTGTTTCATACAACCTGAACTTTTTTATCGGGTGATATTTGGAGCCCCGTCGGTTAGTAATTGGACTATTAGAACTGTAGGCGAATGAATCCTTCCATTTATTTTTTTAATTAGGATTTATTTTGGAAAATAAAAGGAGGAATTCAGCAGGCTGGTCTGGTTTTGTTCCTTTGGTTTTCCTGCAGGCGTATTTACTTCATAAGGGGAAATTCAATTAAGAAATCAAGCAAAAACAATAATCCAAGTAATTTTTTTTTAACTTAAGAATGAGAAGCCAGTGGAATGGATTGGGGTGCTTTGCTGCTGCAGCAAAGGCCTCCAGTGCCATTGGCATCGTGCCTAGCACGGCACAGCAGTTGCCTCTGCGAAGGCAGCCAGGGAACAAGGATAAATGATGGCTTGTGACTTGGGAAGTGCTTATTTTCTCCTTTCCCTCTGCCCTGGCTTTCCCGTGCGGAGCAAAATGTGAAACAAAGCACTCGTTCTGTAACATTCCTGCTATTTGTCTTTGTTCCTGAGTGGAAATCTCCACGTTTCTGCTCCTGCCGCGGTACCGTCGGTGAGGCTGTCAGCGTGCGGAGGGCCGGGCTGGGAGCAGCACCGGGGCCTCCCTCTTTGATTAAACAGCACCCAGGCTGCGGGCCGGCCACGGCTCCGTGATGCTCCCCGGGTAGAGGCTGTGCCACCCGTACATCCTCCAAGAAGATGCCTCTTATTAATGGGAAAATATTAAGAAATAGAAAGCCCGGTACTCACCATAGTCATCTCTAATAGTGCTTGAATACCATAACTGTTAATGCTGGGTCCATTTGCACTTTGAGATTGCTGGAGTTTTGTACTCCAGGTTATTGTTCTGCTTTTTGCTGTTAGCTCAGAGAAGCCCCTTCAGTGCTGCAGGTTTGCTTCTCATTCTGCTGCTTTTCACATCTCTGGCACGACTGGGCAATGAAAGGAGGGCTGGTTTGCCAGGGCAGTCTCCTCTCAGGGGGTATGCTGGTGACACAGCACCAGAGAGGCCCTGTGCCCAGTGGAATGACAAAATATCACTGAATCTGTCTTGTAGTAGGTCTTTTAGACCAAAGGACCAAAACCAGAGTTTGAAGCCAGCCCTGCTCTGAGCAGGGTCTGAACTGCAGGCCTCCAGAGGCCCCTTTCCAGCCCAAATCATTGCACGGTTTCGGGCAGTGCGTGCATTGCGCTACAGCAAGGGAGAACCATCTCTCAAAAGCAACATCGTCGCCCTTCCCACTGAATCCTCCGGCTGCGTAAACATTTAGCAAACGTTCCTTTTCCTGTTACATTTCGCTAAGGATCTCTGCTTGGGAACGAAAGCGTGAAGAGCTCCCCCGCTCCTGCTTAACCACGGCACTCTCAGCTTGCTTGTGCAACCTGCCCGTGGAGTGCCCATCTGCATGCGCGCTGTCCTCCCCGAGTGCTAATCCTGTTTATCCTCTTGCCATAACCCCGCTAAGTCTATTTATTTGCTGATTAGCTCTAGACTTGATTATTCCCTTTAGGCGTTGGCACAACATGCAGCAAACAAGGTGTACACATGACAAAATTGAGATAAACAGAATTATCAAGGAAGTGCTCGAGGAAGTCGAGGACGCAGCGCTGAGGGAGAGGTGTCTGTTGGCAGCACTTGGTCTTGGCTGGAAACCAAGGGGATATTTAGGTGAGTAATGTGGGAAAACGGGGAAATATATAGGCAGCTCTGATAAGAGACCCAGATTTTTCATCTGGTGACAACTCATCAAACTCCACTTTGTTCAGTGGAACTGCACTGATTTGTTCTAGCTAAGGATCCAGCCTTGTCGTTTGTAAAATCAATTGCAAATATGTAAGGGGTAGTGGTTCAGTTCCTTAAAAAAAAAAAAAGAAGCTGAAGTCGAATAAATAGTACAGAACTCTTGTGATCTGTTGCCAAAGGAGGACTAGTTGCAGGAGAAACAAAATTTTACACCATTTCCTAAATTGCAGCTCATAACAATGGTGCCTTGTGGCTTTAGACTGACCTCATGAGTAAAACAGCCCATAGCATTTCATCTATAGCTCGTTCCTGCATTAGGCTGATAACCTTTCCTAAACCAATGCAGAGCTTTTAAAAAGCAGACACTCTGTCTATTTTTAAAGACATCAGGTGATTATATCAAGTCCCCAGGCCAATTGTTCCGGTGGTTAATCACTCCTCACTATTAAAAGAAAATAACGCTTAATGTGGCCTCAATTTATATGGCCTCAGCCGCCAGCCATTGGATCTCTTTTTACACCTTTATGTGCTAGACTACGGAATTGCTCGTGTCTGAAATGTTCTCCCTGGGTATTTGGTTAAGGACCCAAAAGATCTGGTTAAACTCTGTCAGTGTCTTGCAAGGCTGCACGGCGAGAGGCTCAACAGATTTCAGGTAGCCTATGCAGCCCATGTTAACCTGGACATCTACCTCACCTTTGAGCTCATCTCTGAGATGTCAGGTTTAAAGTGTCTTTCTACTCTTCCATGGTTTAAAAATGACCAGATGGGTTAAAATTTGACCTACAAAACCACACCACCTCCAAGATTCATCCCTTAGCAAATATAGCTTTGTGGCTCACAGAGGATTCAGACAAATTCTGAATCATCTCCAGTTGGTCTCCTCATTCCTCAGTGTGCTCTGCATAGAACCAGGGTGTGGGCACATGAGCAAGACGCTCTAAGGGTCAGAGACAGGCAGGGAAAGGGTGAAGATTGGCTCCTGCCTGCCCTCATGCACCAAGCTGCCTCCTAAAGATGCTCACGGAGCAGGAGCTTAAACCAGCATTGCAAGAGAGACAGGAGAAAGAGGATATTGTGCATCCCGGAGACCACCAGGCCTAGTGTGGCCATCTCTTCTTTAAGAAGTCCCCCTGATAAACACCACGGCTCCTCCTGGAACTGAGGAGGCACCACGTGAGCAGCTTGTGGCTCTGCGTCCCTGTATCCATCATCCGCCTGCCAGCACTGCTGACACATCCCGGAGCAGCCCGGCCACCTGCAAAACGCAGCAGCTTCTCACACGTGAACGGGGCACCGCGTGCTGCAGCCCTGATGCTAATTGCTGATACAGCCTGAATTATGGAGCCATAAACAGAGAACTTCTACTACTGCAGCGGGATTATTTACAGTACAGAAGTAGGTGAATATTGAATTCTCTGAGTGATTTCTGGGTGGATTTCACATTAAACTTACGATAACTACCTTGATAAAAGCCCAGGGAGAATAATTCCATCTTGTAGCCTTTTTCGTGATTGCTTTTGTACAGGTTATAGATCTTACACTTTCCATTTAGATATGCTAAGTAGGTTTTTTCTCCCGTTAATAATGAGAAGAAGAAAAACCTTTTTTTGTATGCTTTTCAGAATTAAAATCAGTATTAACATTATTTGACTGTGAAGGGAATTTCAGTGACGTGAGCAAGCAAGTTAATTTCAATTTTAGGAGCTTATTACTGGGCGGGGAGGAACAACACAAAGGAGAACACATTGTGGGATCAGTCGTTTCCCTTGCAGACACATGAGTGCTCTGCCCTGCTAAAATTCCTTTCTTCTTGCAGAAGAGAAGTAGCAGAAGGCCCCAGCCACCTCCTCGGCGGCCTAGTAAGTAAAGTTCTCACTCTGCTTGACCTACACTGGTTTGAGCACAGATCTGTAGACTCATGAGTGTCCTCACCTGGCCAGAGATGCTGCTGTTGATGCCTTCTTGGTGTCCTCGTCCCCTATGGAGACTAGGACAGTGCCCTCAACAGTCCAGCTTCTGTGACGGGCCTGACCATCGGCCCTTTTCCTCTAACACCAACCCTACAGCAGGCCCAAACGAGCCTTCAGCCTTAACTCTTAGGGGAATATTGGTAAAGGGCAACTTGCTTAATGGCACTATTCCTTGCAGGTGCTGTGTCCAGCCAGTGGAGCGAAACCCTGATCCTCCCCAGAGTCCAACGGGAAGCAAGTGGTGAGGTTAACAGCAAGCGTGATCCATCCAACATAAGATAACTCCTAACCATTACAGATATGGAAAACTCACACAGTTTTTTACCACACTTGAATGCTGTTATTGGGTCCTCCCTTAGGTTAAACCTTTCAAATCCTTGTAGGCCTTTCCTTGTCAGGAGTATTTTCTGGACTTATGATCGTTCCGTCTATGCTTTTTCTGGCTGGCATCTCTTTTCATAGAAGCACAAAGCCCAAATCCAACAGACCCACTGTACCTGGGCCTGGGGCAGAGCAGGAGGGTTGTGTTGTGCGGCTCGCCAGCAGCGTGAGTGCTCATTTCCATTAAACAGCATTCTGGATGTGGGGCTAAGGCTCATTTGCTAAATCATTTTGAATTCCAGGCCTGCTTTCCCAAGGATCTGTTGATCTTTCTCTGTTGGCATCAGCTGCAGACTTAATAGGTTACTTTCCCTTTTATCATCCAGATCATTAATCAGAGTATTGAGCAGTCCTAGAGCCAGGGCAGCTCCGTGTGGAATGTGGCTGTTCCCCCCTGTTTGAAAGCTGAAGTGTTGGTAACAGCATTCCAAGTTCTGCTTCCCAACTTACATGACCAGCCCCTGTTCCCCATGCTTCCTTAATTCAGCTAGGAGCGTGCTCTAAGAAACAACAAGTGAGGATGCATGATATCTGCTCCTGTTCTACCTACAAAACCTCTTGTGTACTCCTAAGAAGAAACTAGATTGATCTGACATGGTTTCTTCTTGAGAAATCCATGGTGATGGCTGCTTCAAGTCCTCTTCTCAGTGCCTAGACATGGTGTGTTCCAGTGTTTATTTCCGTTTGTGGTGGTGTTTGCTTCCTGGCCACGAGGTCGGTCCTTTCCTGGTCCTCCAGGTCACCAGCCACCCTCAGTGAGCTCCCACCAAGAGCTGTGGTTGGGCCCGTGGCTCACCAACGAGCCCATTCAGCCTATTTGCAGACTGAATGTATCTTCTGCTTGCCTTTTGCTTTCAGAGAAGAAGCCAAAACCAAGTGCTGTGGACTCAGAGACGTGGACGCTGGTAACCCCTGTCCCACACGTGAGTAGCGGTCGAGGCTGATGGTTTTGTGTGAGGGCCTGAGCCAGAAGAGCTCCCTGCACGAGGCCAGGTTGTGCGTGGCTCTGGGTGGCACATTTTGGTGACCCAAAGCTCTTTGCAAAAAGATTGGTTTCCTTGCACATACAATTCTCATCAGCATTTTCCTTCCTTGCACTTGCACTATGACTCAAGAACCACCAGCTCAAGGACTCAGGGCTGACCCTGAATTTAAAGTGTGGTTTAGTTTCAGGTATAAACTTTGCAGGCAGTTATGAGATGAAAGCTATCTGTTGCAGAAAATGCTGTTGTTTTCTCTCTTTTCCTCAATTCCCTCTCCTGTAAATGAGGTCAGGGATGTTATGAAGCGAACATCATTAATGGTTGCAAAGTGTTTTGAGATCCCTGAATGGAAGGGCTTATATAAGGGGGAAAGTCTTATTAGGATAATTATAATTGCCAACTGTAGTGGCACAATATAGATCACTTAATGAATTATTTGGCTTTTCCTTCCTCTCCCTCTCCCTCCCTCAGCTCCCCAAAGCAGCATAAACAGCCTGATTTTAATTGGCAACCTTCATTGCTAGCAAATGGATTTTTCACTGAAGTTCGAACACAGCCGCAACGTTTAGGATCAGTTGCAAATTTTAGGGCAGTGATAAAGAGGGAGCTCTCGCTGCCCTTTGGACCAGAGAGGGAAGCACCAAACTTGCCTTTTGGACTGCGAGCACTTCTCTCTGGTACCTTCCCTTATATTCAATGCTGCATGTTTGACAGATGCTTGTGACTGATGTGATGAAGCTAAATTGGTTCATCACCTGGTTAGTCACCAGGCTTACACTGGTGACTAACACGATCCAGCTAATGGGCCCTGCAGAGGACAAGAAATCCCTTTTGGGGGTTAATTTTCCCATGCTGAGATGTACTCTCTGGGTTTGGCCATGGATGGGTGGTCATGTAGGGCTGGCCTAAGGGAGAGGAAGAGCAGACCAGATATTGTGGCTTTACTGGGGATTAAAGGACTATTGAAACTTAGTGACCTGCCTTCCTGTAGGACATTTTCCTCCCACCTGCAGTAACCCCTCTGAGGTTTGGCCCTTTGAGTGAGAGGTTGCTCCTCAAGGCTTGATAAAAATGGCCTCAGACAGACATTAGGAAATTCTCATCCTCCTTGTAGGTACGACTACCTTACAGTCAGTATTTCCAAGGCTTAAATCAGTGGGATTTCCTTGTTTCTGGTCCCTCACAATTATTTAGTGTGTGGTGTGGACCTGTTCAGAAGCACCTGGTACATCGGCTGCCCGATTAAAGTGTCTGCACTTTCTTTCCTGGCTTTCTTTGGTGGGCTCTTCACAATTGCCCCTGGAGGTTTAAGACCTAGGCACTGCAAAACCTAGCATTTGGCTTATCAAGCTGCCATAATCAATAAAGCAATGGTATATTACTACTATTGAACAGTTAGCTGGAAGTCATCACACCTGCAGATCCGTCCTGCTCTGCAAAGCCATGTTTTTAATATAAGCATATATTTCCAGGCAAACCTTTTTTATCCATGCGCTACTTTCTTCCTGCAGCCTTGGAGGTGGCTTGGGGTAGTTCCCGCTGTTCTTGGCAAACCCATTTCCTTGCAGCCCGAGAGCAGCAAGGGAGGACATGGAGCCGTAAGCAGTAACAGCGGCAGCCCAGCGGTCGGTGCGACGGGCGCTTTTGTGTGCCAGAGATTGCAACTCGTTGTGGCAGCCCTCGGGTTTTTTTTTATCCCAAAGAAAGGTTATTTTTATGGGTTTCCCCTACAGTTAAAACAGAAATCATTAGCATTGAAGGTACACTGCTGTTTCCAGGAGTGGAGGAAAAGGGAGCTGCACAGGGGCTGTGCTGGTTTCCATTGCCACCAGGCTGAGCAAACGGGCCCCGTTTTTGCAGCATCGCTCCCACCCCCTGCCCCAGTTCTGGGGGGCTCCAGGGGGCTGGAGCAGGCAAGGCCAGGAAGGTGATGACAAGTGGCAGGTCCCCGCGTCCCCTGCCACCACGCGGGGCTCGCAGCGCCGCTGCTGCCCTTTTCATTAGTTATTGCCAAGCAAAGTCGCTTGCAGAAGGGCCCGGTGGCTCCTGCCTGTGGGGAGCAAGCAGAAGTCGCTGCCTGTTTGCTTTCCCTTCAGAAAGGCATTTCCTTATTTAAATATTGACCTACCTATTTAAAAGGAGAAAAGGCTTAGAAAAAGGCCTGATAATCTGAAAAAGGAGATGAAGGATTTTTGTGTTGGAGGGAATGAAGCATTTTACCCAAAATGACATTTTGAGGCTGTTTTTTATTTGGTTGTTTGCTTGCCAGAAGATCATTTTTGTTTGGAACCAAAGTTAATTCCTTCCTTTCTGAAGCTCTGCAAGTGCAGAGAGCAGCAAGGAAGGGGCCTGTAGATCCTGTTTATTAGTGAGGAATATCCATGAGAAGGGAATCCAGCATTTCCAGAGCCGTTTTCCCAAGCCTTGTGCTTCGAGGCTGATCTTTGACATTTTAGCTCTTAACCTTTGACATTTTAACCCTCTGCCTTGGCTCTCCAGCAGCCTTCTCCATACAAATGCCCACGATTTGGGCAAATTGCTGCATTTTTTTTTTTTTTTTTTTTTTTTGCATTTTGGTCAGCAGGGGCCGGGGCTGCTGGCCGGGATCCGCAGCAGGCGGCCGCTGTCCCACTCCGACATGACAAATTGCCCTTCCCCGAGTGGCAGCAGAGTAATCAGCCGGTGACAAATGGTTTACTTAGAGCAATTTGTTCTCATTTTCGCTGAAAATTTCCGCCGTCTTTTTGCATGAGGCTCCCTCGTTGCAGCCACCTTCGCCACCGATATTTCCCCCATGGCCAGCATGAAAATCAAAGCAGAGCAGCCCAGGGTGCGAGGTGTTTGCTCACACAGCAAAATGGCTTAAGTAAGACCATTATCACAACACGCTTTTCATAATGTATTAGCAAACATAATAAAGCGGTGGCGAATCGCTCGCGCTAATCGGACATCCATAAATAGGCTCAAATAGTGTGTTTGACTCCCAATCGGAGTGAATAATTTATCAGCTGATTAAATCTGATCATTTCGTGCAACCTGCCGGTAGTTTTCCAGTGCATGTTTTTACTGTCCATATATCTCCATTAGACTGATGGATTTGGGTGGTTCGGGCCAGTAATAGTCGGCAAAATGCCACGTGCAAGTAAATAAAGTCGATTTATGGCATGGCACCACTCTTAGGGATCTAACACCCAAACCAGGACATGTTACATATTTACGTAATAGCTGCTCTGCCTCTCACAGACGATTTCTTAAGATCTAGGGAGATCTTAAGATCTAGATCCTTAAGATCTAGGGAGAAAGATCTTAAGGAGATCTAGGGAGAAAGAGAGGGGGGAAAAAAGGGGAAAAAAATCGCAACCACAGAGTAAAATTTTGCAGCATTGGGGGGATTTGTCTGCAGTTTTGGGCCCGGGCTTTCCTTCCTTCATGTAAAGCTCTGGGGTCTGCGTTGCTGTTTGGAGATGACACATATTTCCCTTGATGCTGCAGCAAAGTCTATATTTGGGCCCCAAGCCCCACGTGGCTGCGAAATTTCTAAAGAGATGTGATTAAAAAGGAGAATAAGAAGAATATTAAGTGACTGAGGCGTCCTTGGATGAAGGCTCCTCCGGGCTCTCCTTCACCGTGCCTGCCTCGGCTCCTCCTTATTGCTGCCAGTGCTTTTGCAGCACCTTGACATGGGTTTTCACTCCAGCCCTTGCATCCCCTTGCAGAGGGGGCAGCTCGGCCACATGAGCGGCTGCCCTGCGGTGATTCGGAGGCATCAAACCACGACCTGCTGATGGGAGGAAGCGGAGAAGCCCGTGGGCTTGGTGGTGGGATCAGGTGCCACAAGGTGCCACGCAGGTGGTAACAGCAGCCTCTTCCCCCCGTCCCCGCAGCTGCACTGCCCCTGCTTCCCGCAGCGGCCGCCCGTGCAGTTCCTGACGGCCGAGGAGGCGGCCGGCGCGGCGAGGCAGAGGACGGACCTGCAGTTCCAGCTCAGCACTCTGGTGAGCGGCTCCTGCCAGGGCAGGATGGGGGTGACGGGCACACGGGGATGCAGCACCCGCAGGTGACGCGGGCGGTGACGCTGGAATCAGTGTTTTGCCCTGGCAATATGTCCCGTGTCTTGTGGCTGGCTCCTTGGCGTGGCGGCCAGCTGGGACCCAGCATCAGCACTGCTTTTTCCATACTGTAAATTTCCATACTAAATTGCCACAAAATTAGATCCCAGCCTTGACTGTCAGAGGACAGAGAGGCCACGGTGATTTTCTAAATGGAAAGTGATGCTGTGAGAGCGTGGCAGCCCCTAGCACTTCTGTCTCTGTCTCTCCCTATCCCAAACAAGGCGACCAAGAGCTGATAAAAGAAGAGCATTGCACTGGCCTTTTAAAAAGAGCAGCTAGGACTTGACCCTTCTCCTACAGCCTTGCACATCTGGTCTACACTTGATGTACAGCCTGGTCCCTCCACTGACCAGTTGATTTTAATGCAATGTCAGCATCGCTGCACATTACTTTTACCGTCCTGGCGGTGTGAGAGCACTGGACGAGCATGGAAAGGCCTGACTGCAGAAACCAAAGCTGGGTTTTAGCAGGCAGGCCTGGCCCTGGCAGTGCTGGAGCCCGTGAGCTGGTGTCTCCACACGTGGCAGGGACGGCAGCAGCCGGCAGAGCTTTGCGGCTTCCTAAGAGGATGCTCAAACAAAAGCAACCGTCAAATCCAGAGGAGCATTAATAACCCTGGAAAATGTGGCCAGATATTCGCCTTCATTCCCTGCAGAGTGGGGAGGCCTGAGAGCATGAATCTCCATCTGAGAGGGAAAAAAGAGCTCTTCCTTTTTGCTATTTATTACAATAAAAGTGAAGGCAGCCCACATTGTCTCTGAAATGGGAGCCGGGGCACAGTCACTATTACATTTGCTTTCTGGAGGCAAGGAAATGACCTTCATAGCTCACTTGAGGCTTTGTCTCTGCAGAGTTATGGGCCATTCCCTTGTTAGTGGTAATAAACTGCATTATATCGCACTTCCCACTGATGGGGCCTTTCTGCATAAAGCCTAAGAACTTCAAAAAAAAAAGAAGAAAGAAAAGGTCCATGAGTTTCACAGCAGGCTTTATTAAGAGGCATATAAAAGAGCACTGCTTCTCAGGTGGCACGTGTTAAATTAACAGACTACTACCTTACAAACAGTGTTCAGAAGTGCTGCGCAGGGAAGGGTCTATGCTCTGTGTCAGGGAACTGCTGGTCACCGAGGACAAGGGTCTCCCTGGCTGCTGAGCACCGTGGAGCCGCTTCCACACAGCCCATGGAGTCAACAGTAGCTCCTGCTGCCTTGCGCTTCCTGAATTTCTGGCTGTTCTTAACTAACCCCCTGGTTGGCAAGCAGGATGCTGCGTTAATGCAAGGCCAACCCCTGGCTCTGCTGCTGTCACTGCCTTTAAACAGCTCCCTTTCTTTGGTAACAGGAAGCCTTACACGGCACCGGGCATGATGGTATCCAATGGATCCATCTTTCTCAAAGCGGGAGGAGAGAGCTGGGTCAGGAGCCAGCTGGGCTCATCAAGAGGGCTTTAAACGAGATTTGAGGGGGTATCAATGGGGCAGCAGACGAGATGGTGGCTGATGGCCTGTTACGCCACCCACAGCAGCCTAGTCCATGGCCTGTGAAGGGCGCTCTAGGGCTGAAGAGGCCAAAGGGCAAAATACAAGGACTTCTGCAGGCCCGTACAGTCAGGCTGCAGCTACCCCAACAAGGAGGAGAGGCACATTGGGAGTCCCACTCAAATGCCTCTACATAAACGCACGCAGCATGGGGAATAAACAAGAGGAGCTGGAGATGCACGTGCGGCTACAGGGCCATGATCTCATCGCAGTTACTGAGACATGGTGGGACAGCTCCCATGACTGGAACATGGCCATGGAGGCTACAGGCTTTTCAGGAGGGACAGGGCAGGAGGGCGAGGTGGCGGAGCTGCTCTTTATGTGAGAGAGCAACTTCAATGTATGGAGCTCAGCATAGGGGAGGATGGAGCGTGGGTAGGGTGAGGATTAAAGGGTAGGCCAACAGGGATGACACTGTAGTGGAAGTTTACTACAGGCCCCCTGAACAGGATGAGGAAGTGGATGAGGCCTTCTATTGGCAGCTGCAAGAAACCTCCCAATCACAGGCCCTGGTCCTCCTGGGGGACTTCAACCACCCTGATATCTGTTGGAATAACCACACAGCCAGAAACAGTCCAGGAGGTTCCTGCACACCACTGCAGATAACTTCTTGATGCAGATGGACCCCCAACCAGGCAAGGGGTGCTGCTAGACCTGATACTAGCAAATACAGATGGTCTAGTTGGAAATGTGAGGATTGGAGGCAGTCTGGGCTGCAGTGACCATGAGATGTTGGAATTCAGGATCCTGCGTGGAGGAAGCTGGGCGAGAAGTAGGATTGCAGCCCTGGACTTCAAGAGAGCCAACTTTGACCTCTTCAGGGAGCAACCTGGAGCAGTCCCCTGGGTCAGGGTCCTAGAAGGAAAGGGGGTCCAGGAGAGCTGGCTAATATTCAAGCACCACTTCCTCCAAGCTCAGGGTTGGTGCATTGCCACAAGAAAGAAGTTGAGTAAGGGGAGCAAGAGACCTGTATGGATGGGCAAGATGCTGCTAGACAAAATTAATGAGGAAAAAAAGAGCGCACAGCGTGTGGAAGAAGGGCCTGGCCACACGGGAAGAACACAGGCGCATTGTCAGAGAATGCAGATGTGCAACAAGGAAGGCCGAGGCCTGTCTGGAAGTAGAGTTGGTGAGGGATGTCAGGGACAACAGGAAGGGCTTCTATAAATATGTCAGCAGCAAGACGAAGACTAGGGAAAACGTGCTGCTGAATGGGGAGGCTGCCTTGGTGTTGGAGGATGCCGAGATGACCGAGTCACTAAATGCCTTCTTGGCCTCTGTCTTCTTTACTGCTAAGGCCACCCCTCCATGAACTGCAGGGCTCAGGTGAAAGAGGTATATGGGCAAGAGGAAGACCTTCCGTGGGTTGAGAAGGATTGGGTTAGGGATCACTTAGACAAACTGGCCACCCAAAAATCTATGGGCCCTGGTGGGATGCACCCAAGAGTACTGAGGAAATTGGCTGAGGTTATTGCTCAGCCTCTCTCCATCATCTTTGAGAGGTCCTGGAGAGCAGGGGAGGTGCCCAAGGACTGGAAGAGAGCCAACATCACTCCAGTCTTCAAAATGGGCAAGAGGGAGGAGCCGGACAATTCCAGGCCGGTCAGCTTCACCTCCGTCCCTGGAAAGGTGATGGAGCAGACCGAGTGAGCTGGATCTGTTTTCTCTGGAGAAGAGAAGGCTGGGAGGGGATCTGATTAACAGGTATAAGTTCATGAAGGGGGAATGTAGGGAGGAAGGGGCCAAGCTCTTCTCAGTGGTGGCCAGTGACAGGACAAGAAGAAATGGGTGTAAGTTGAAACCCAGGCAGTTCCATCTCCAGGTGAGGAGGAACTTCTTTACTGTGAGGGTGCCAGAGCCCTGGACTAGGCTGCCCAGAGAGCTTGTGGAGTCTCCTTCTCTGGAGGTCTTCAAAACCCGCCTGGATGCCGCCCTGTGCCACGTGCTCTGGGTGTCCCTGTTGGAGCAGGACAGAGGTTGGACTAGATGATCTCTAGAGGTCCCTTCCAACCTCAACCATTCTGTGAGTCTGTGACTCAGAACCCCCCTCATCTCTCCCCTGTGCACTTGTGGCCTCGCTCACAGGCTGCAATTAGCACGGATATTTCACATTCACGGCTAGGCTGGAAATTTGGAGGCACTTAATGACAAGGGCCTGTTACCTTGACCGGGAGGAAATTGTGGCTAGAGGACATTTGTGGCTGCCCGGGCCGGCAGCGCGCAGACACATGAATATTAACACGTGAATATTGCACCAATGCAAAGGACATTCAGCAGCATGGTGTCCCACGTGCCAGGAGGGACACCAGGCCACACTGAAGCCCAGGGACACCTGCTCGCCTACCTCAGACATGTGTCCTCCATGCCATCTTGCACACGGCTCCATAGCTGGAAACCTGGGGCTCGGCTGGAGCACCAGGTCCAGGTTAACTAGCAGTCCAGGTTGAAGTTCTTGCCATATGACAGAGCTGCAGACTGTGGCCAAGCCACAGGCTTCTTCCATGGTCCGGTGCTCCATTTGTCCCCACACTGCCGCTGCCCTCTCTTCTCCATAGGTTTGGGCTTGGGTGGCTGGTTTTTGATGGCAAACATAGTGGTGTTTGGGTTTGCAGCCAAGACAGTGGCCGGAAGCTCCCAGTGGGAACCTCTGTCGTGGCTAGAGTGCTGTAATGGATGGCTACAGGTTCTTCAGAAGGGACAGGCAGGGAAGGAAAGGAGGTGGGGTTGTCATGTAGGTTAGGGAGTGCCTAAAGCGCCAAGTAGGTGATGGAAAAGTTCAGTGTTCATGGGTCAGGATCCGGGGGAATAAGGCTGATATCCTGGTGGGAGTCTGCTGTAGGCAGCATGAAGAGACAGACGAGGCAATCTGCAAGCAGCTGGCAGAAGTTGCACGATCAGCAGCCCTTGTTCTTGTGTGGGACGTCATTCTAGGAGATGTTTGTTGGAAATACAATACAGCAGACAGGAAACAGTCTGGGAGGCTTGTGGTGTGTGTGGGACAGAGCTTCCTATCACAGCTGCTGAGGGCCTACCGGGGAGGAGCCCTGCTGGATCTGCCCTTTGCCAGCAGGGAAGGGCTCCTGGGCCATGTGGTGCTCGGAGGCCATCTTGGGCATGGTGACCACAAAATGATACAGTTTTCGATTGTTAAGTCAGGAGCGGCATCAGCAAAATAGCTATGTTGACTTGAAAGGGTCCCTTGGGAGACAGTCCTGAAGAGCAAAGGGGTCCAGGAAGGCTGGATTTTTCGCAAGGAGGAAAGCTTAATGGCACAGGAGCAGCCTGTCCCCGTGTGCCAAAAGACGAGCTGGAGGGAAAGAAGAGTGGCCTGGCTGACTAGCCAAATATTGCTGAGAATGTGGGGAAAAAATGAGGGTTTTTTTGCCTGTCCTACCGCTGGCAGAAGGGCAGGCAACTCGGGAAGAGTCCAGGGTCATCACTAGGCTATGTAGTGAGGAAATTAGAAGGACAAAAGCTTGGCTGGAATTCGAGCTGGACACTGCTGTAAAAGACAGCAAAAAATGTTTCTACAAATACCTAACAAAAAGAGGAGGGCCCAGGAGAATCTCCATCCTTTATTGGATGCAGTGGGGAACGTTGTCACCAAGGACGAGGATAAGGCTGCGGTACTTAATGCCTTCTTTACCTCAGTCTTTAATGCTCAGATCATTTCCCCTCAAGGTACTTGACTCCCCTGAGCTGGAAGACACCTCTTGAATGTAGAATAAACCTGCCCATAATTCAAGAGGAAACAGTGACCTGCTGCTCCTCTTAGACAACCACAAGTCTGTGGGGCCCCAGGCATCAGTACAGATTAGGGGTTGACCTGCTGGAGAGGAGCTCCAGGGAGGGGGACCTGGGAGTCCTGGTTGATACCAAGTTAACCTTGAGGCAGCAGTGCCCTCGTGGCCAAGAAGGCCAATGGGATCCTGGTTGCATGAGGAGGATGTTGCCAGCAGGTCAAGGGAGGGGATTCTGCCCCTCTACTCGGCTCTGGTGAGGCCACATCTGGAGACTATTGGGGGCAGCTGTGGGCTCCCCAGTATGAGAGGAACATGGAGCTTCTAGAGGGAGTCCAGCGGAGAGCAACAAAGATGATTAAGGGACTGGAAAATATCTCTTGTATGAGGAGAGCCTGAGTGAGCTGGGTCTGTTTTCTGCGGAGAAGAGAAGGCTGAGAGGGGATCTGATTAACATGTATAAGTTCATGAAGGGGGAATGTAGGGAGGAAGGGGCCAAGCTCTTCTCAGTGGTGGCCAGTGACAGGACAAGAAGAAATGGGTGCAAGCTGCAATACAGGCAGTTCTGTCTCCATGTGAGGAAGAACTTCTTGACTGTGACAGAGCCCTGGCACAGGCTGCCCAGAGACCTTGTGAAGTCTCCTTCTCTGGATATCTTCAAAACCCGCCTGGATGCAGCCCTGTGCCACATGCTGTAGGTGCCCCTGCATGTGCAGGGGTTGGACTAGATGACCTCTAGAGGTCCCTTCCAACCTTAATGATTCTATGATTCTATTAAGTGGACAGGCTGGATCGATGGGCTGAGGCCACCGTATGAGGTTCAACAAGGCCAAGGACTGAGTCACTTTTCAGTCACAGCAACCCCATGCAGCGCTACAGGCCTGGGGCAGAGCGGCTGGAGAGCTGTGCAGCAGAGAAGGATCTGGGGGTGCTGGTTGACAGACAACTGAACTTGAGCGAGCCGTGTGTATCCAGCGGGCCAGGATTGCGAACGGGAACAGTGTAGCCAGCAGGACCAGGGAAGTCGTCATCCCCCTGCACTCGGTGCTGGGGAGGCCGCACCTCGAATACTGTGTTCAGGGTTGGGCCCCTCGCTGCAAGGACTTGGAGGTGCTGGAGTGCAGGGTGACAAAGCTGGTGAAGGGGCTGGATCTCAGAGATTATGAGGAGCAGCTGGGCTTAGTTAGTCTGGAGAAGAGGAAGCTCAGGGGAGACCTTCCTGCTCTCTACAACTACCTGAAAGGTTGATCTCTTCTCCAGACTACCTACTGATAAGACAAGAGGAAATGGCCCCAAGTTGTGCTAGGGGAGGCTCAGGTTAGATAGCAAGTGGTGAAGCACTGGAACAGGCTGTTAGGGACGCGATGGAGTCACCGTCCCTGGCCGTGTTCAGGAGATGTGTAGATGAGGCACCTGGGGACATGGCTTAGCAGGTACCGTGTTGAGGGGCAGGACTCGACACCTCAAAGGCCTTTTCCAGCCATAGCAGTTCTGTGATTTGGGTGTCGCGTGCCCTGCTCTCACTAGGCTGGCCCAGCGCCGCTGCGGTCCATGGGCTCGGCCACACCGTGGAGGCCGGGGCTGTTCCGTGACTCCTCCTTGGTGCATCGAGGGGGCTGGGGCAGCTCTGGCCTCAGGGCAGCCTCCGCCGGGGCGTTATTTTGTACTGCATTTGCCCCACACGGCAAAAACACTGCTCAGCCTGTTTTGGGATGACAAAAAGGAGAGGTTGGGGTTTGGTAGGGGAATCCCTAGCGGGAGAGGAGGCAATTCCTGGTAGTATTCACACATCCTGAATTGGTGTTTATGAGGAGTCTTACAGGGATGTGCAAAAGGCCATGTCCTGTGCTCATAAAAAGCCAGGCCTCTTAAACATTTATTTTTACTGTGTGTGTTTAAGACTAAAAGCAATTATAGCCCGTGTCTCTTCCCCTTAATTATTTGGTAAATGTCGCCCTGCAAAGCGTGTCCGGGGCCGGCCCTTGCTGCAGGAGGCTCGCGGGGCCCCATCGCCCAGCGTGGTGGGACGTCACCTCCCACGCGTCCCTGGGTGAGGAGGAGCTGCCTTCATCCCCATGTGTTCCTGCCGGGGCCGGTGTTGGGCTGTCGGGACCGTACGGGGCAGTAAGGACAGGGCTGCGTCCGGCCGCCCTCGCTGTGCGCCGAGGAGGCCGCGGAGCCATGAGAGCCTCTCCCTTGGCAGGATTTCCGCGTGCGGCGCAGGCTGCGCTCGCTGCTGGACCTCTACCTGCCCGGCTTCCCGGGAGCCGCCGCCGGCGGGACCCCCACAGGTAGGGGGGACATGGGGGGGCGCATCCTCCCCGCTCGCACATTCCCAGCTCCCAAGGAACCGCTCTGGGAGAGATGCTGCTTCCCAGCGGCGCCCTGACCCCCTTTCTCATCTCCCCATCCCCAGCCTTGAAATTAATTAAATGATGTCACGCTTGATTTTATCTGATTTGGAAGCAATTCATCACCCTTTCGCTGGTTCTATTAGTCCAAGCGATCAGCATATTAATTCATTTGTGAGACGAAGCTCAAGGGTAATTACAGTGAGGAAGCTTAATGCCTGAACGTGTTAATGTCTGTAATCAGAACTATTTTCTCGGCGCGGAACAATTGTTAGACAATTACACTCGGATATGATTGCCCTGCTCGGCACCAGCCGCGGTGTCAAGAGGGGAATAGCGGGAGCTTGTTTGGCAGGTCCTGTGTTATCAGCAGATCCGGCTCCTCGCGAGCGCCGGGCTGCTGCGGAGCCTCCCCGCGCCGCGCTCGGCGGGCTCCCGGCTAAGTCGTCGGCTCTGCCTCCCCTTCAGGCTGGCCGGGATGGGGCACAGAGGAAAAGCCCCATTTCTTTGGGGTTTTTCTTCCTTCTGACTTTGCTGTCTTGTAACACAACTACTGCAGGCTTTGGCCTCCACTGTTATGCCGATGGTGAGGAAAGAGGCCGCTCCTTGCTTCCCAGCAGATGCGGATTTTCCTCTGGCTGCTCAGCGGGTGCTTTCCAGGCCGAGGCTGTCTAGGGCTGGATGATCCTGGGGCTGGGAGCTTCTCCTTCTAGTGCCGGGGAGGCAGGAGGGGGATGAGATTGGGGCGCTCTCCCTGCAGACGCGGTGCAGCCGGCGCCAGGGACGGCCCCGAGGAGAGGCGCCCGCCCAGACGGCTCCAAGAGGCCACCCGTGCCCGGAGGAAGGTGAGAACGAAGTGCTGGATTCACCAGTCACCTTTGGTAAGGAGCTGGGGGCTGGAAAGACTCCTGTTTGTATGGGATGCTGGGCCTCTTGTATCACCCTAAGGACGCAAGGGACGTTGCTGCTCCTCTAAAAAGGAGCCTTTTGTGACGGGCACTCGGAGACTGAGTGACCTGAGCAGTGAGTGCCCAGGGGGAGCAAAACCTGCAGGAATCGCTGCAGGGCCACAACCCGCTGGCTCCTGCTGCTCCCTCGGGCTCGGGAGGAGGCGGCTGGGGCGGCCTCTGCAGCTCTGGGCACTTGGCCCCCGTGGCCACAAATTGCTGGTGGCTTCAGTTCAGACTGCGAACGCGCACCTGCAAACACCACCGGTGATGGGTTGGAAAGAAAGGGTCTGTGCTGCAAAACACCGTGAAAAAGACATCAAAAGCCCTGGCCGTGTCTGCCTTGCAGGGTGCCGGCCCCGCGTCCCGGCCTCGCTGCAGCCTTGGAGGCTGGTGCCCGCACGGGGACGGGGCGGATGCGGCAGCGGAGGCCGAAGGAGCCCTCGTGCCGCCGGGGCCCGGCCCTGCTGGGGGCACGGGGCAGGATGGAGGCCTAAGAACCCACTGCACGAGGAGGGAAAAAAATAAAATAATAATAATTAAAAAAGTTTATTTGTTTTTTTTTTTTTTAAATCAGCCCACCTCCCCATGGCTGCCCCGTGTGATCACTGTTCCGCTCCCCCGGCCGCTCCGTGTTGTTATGGCTGGTGCTGGCGCTTCCACGGGCCGCTGCCTCGTGCTGCCCCTGCGCGGACTTCCCTGCAGTGCCAGATGAGCCGGTCCGGAAAGGCGGCCTCGTGCCTGAGCCGTTCCCTACGCGCTCCGGGTAGGAGCGGAGCATGGAGCAGCCTCCAGAGCCCTGGGCCCACGGTCACCCCGGTGAGGATGGAAGGGAAAACCAGAGCAAACAGCTGCCCTGGGGGGAGATGGGGGCACTTCCAAAGGGACATTTCCTCCCCATCCGAGCGACCTTCACTGTTCATCCCCGCGGCTGAGGGGCTCCCTGGGGCGCGCGCGAGGAAGCTCACGCGGAGGCGGCGACGTTTGTTTCGTATTTTATTGAATTTCATTTATATTAAATTAAAAATATATTTCTGACAGATTCATGTAACAAAAAGGCAGAACCGTTTTCAAATCGTTCAGCTGGGAGGAGCGCGGGTCGATGCACGGTGGGTCGCAGCCTACGTTGCCCTAACGAACAGGGGAAGCTCTAGCCCGGGCGCGGGGGGACTGGGCACTGCGCGCGGCGGGGACCAAACCACACGGGGAAGAAGGTCCACGGGTTCCTCCCCGGCCGCCAAACGGGGCGGACGGGGAGGGAAGGACGGGAGGAGAAAAACAACCGAGAAAGAAGAAACCCAAAACCATGAGGAGAAGGGAAATTATGCTAAATTATGTACCTAACATTAACCCAGGTCAGTGTTCTAACAGTGCATAATCCTCGGTGGCTAAAGGATGAGAAAAGGAAAGGTTAAAGTGACGTTACGCCACGCACAACTGGCAAACCCTACGGCAAAAGCAAGTGCAGAGAGGCTGAACACACCACGACAGTGCTAAACACGGAGTCACACGAGGGCCCGAAACGGGGCTCCGAGCCGGGCCCAGGGCGCGAGGGCGGCGGAGGCAGAATCACAAGCAAATTACCTATATACAAATCAACCCTAAGGACAATTATGTTCCAAATAATGGTGTCCACGAGGAGAGGAAAAGCAACATTATCCTTATTTACAAACGCAACTAGCTGTGTCTTTAACAAGCTATAAAAATACTATTCACATTTTCAAAGTAACATACAGTAGTTTTTGTGGGTTTTTGTTTCAGAAAGGCAGCTAACCCTGAATGCGGCGCGTTGCCTCGCGGGCCACGACGGCTCCCCCGCCGCGAGCCCCTTCCTTCCATGGCCGAGGGACACTCGAGGGGCCGGAACGGGGCCCGTTTCTGCACCCCGCGCGTCCCGGGGCTCCCCGGCCGCCCCTCGCGGCGGCTCCGTCCCGGCACCGGTTTCGGGCACGGACTCGGCGCCGTCATCGCGGGGCAGGGGATGTGTCCGTGCTCAGGGAGCCGCGGGCCAGAACAAGTGCTTGGGATGGCTGCAGTCTGGGGGGTTGCAAGGAAAAGTCTACCCATTTTCCTTCATTTTTTTCCCCGCCGCCATCAGGCCTGCAACTGCTGCCGAAATTCAGCATTATAAATTGGGGGAAATTGCAAAAAACGCGGGGAGAGCAAAACCGGATGAAACCCCTGAGGAACGATGCAGCGAACGTGCACCAGTTCCCAGCGCTGCCATTCCCAAGCCGCCCCCCGCATCCCGTGCCCGCGGCGCGGCCGGCCCCACGGCGCCCGGCCCTTCCCGGCGCATTCACCGTTAGCTGCCCCCACACAGCTGCTCAGTTAATAATCGACCCATTTAACAGCAGGACCAGTTTATGCTACATATGTCATAGTACCTTACTTCAAAAGAACGCCGACGTATCTACACTTATAAAACGCCGTTCACAGCTTGTTCCTGTGGTTATCCCAAAAGGGCTCGTCCAGTCTTGGGAGTGCGACGGAGGCGAGGGGCGGCCGCTGGGCCGCTCGCCCGTCTGCAGCACATGGCTTTAGTAGCGGGGAAGGGAGGGGGCCGGGACGTGTCCACGCTGCTGAGGCAGCCCCGCGCTCCACCGCAGCTCTCTGCAGCCACCCAGGCAGCTCGGACTCCGCTTACTTCCTAACCGACCGGGATAACGCGCTCCGTTTCCCGCCATCCCGCTCGTTGCTCTGGCTCCTTGGCACAGGCCTCGATGTGGAGAGCGCCCCACAGGGAAGCTCCATCCGAGAGCTCACACGGGAGCACAGCGACGTTCCCAAGGCAGCGCGCAGCCCCACGGCTGCGTGTGAGGACACAGGAGCAGCTCCCGTGGCTAAGAACAGGCGGCGGATGGGCCTGGGCACCGGCTGCGCTCAGCCCTGCGGGATGCCGCGGGAATCGTGCTTCCCAGCAATCCAGAGAAATCAGTGGGAGCGGCTTATTGCACACAACTCTTCCCACCAGGAGAGGCATTTTCCATCATGGGTACAAACCACCACGCTTCTCCCCCCAAAGATTCCTGGGCTGAGCACAGGGTACCTGGAGCAGACCCCAGAGCAGCTCCCGCTGCCTCTACGCTCTTGGATTTATTCCCTTGGTTTATTTCCATCTCCCTGTGAGGGATGCAGACGAGCTGTGAATACCCTGCTACAGCTGAACAGCCGACCAAAGCAAAAGCCTAGCCAGGCTGTAGGAAAAAGAAGCACTGAGAGAGCTGAGAAAAGGCAACACAGAAACAGTCTGCTTTCAGTCAGCATGTCATAGCAAATCAATCAAATCCAGCATCCAGCCACGTCTGCTTGCAGTAACCCACAGGTAGATAAATAACCTCTAAGTTAAATATCCCTGAGGGAGACGAGGGGGGAAAACACCCTCAGCTGTTGTTCTCCTTCATTTGTGCCTTGGGACAAGGGCTGGTAACGACGCAGGAATCGGCGCCTGGGAATTCTTCACCCGTCTGCCACCGTGCTTGCTGTGGCAGGGAAAGGGAAACATGTGCAAGCAGGGGAGTGCATGTGAAGTCCATAGGGTGGAATGAAATCCATGCCACCACCGTGGGAACAGAATGAACTGGCGCTCGACACAACACTTCTGCTGATGCCCTTACATCTCTGCTGCTCCGTGCTGGCCAAAACACAGCTCGCGTGTGGAAAAATACCTGCCTTCTCCCCAGAAACCTGTGGGGGCCACTCGAACAGCCCGACCTTCATCCCTCCTGACTTGGGATGGCTGCACGTTCGCCTCCGAGCCGGATTTTCCTGATTTTTGCCACAACAGCAGCTGTGACCCCTAATGCTAATGCACGAGTTCAGGCCACCACGTATCAGTGCCTACCAGGCTAAGGAAGCCAAACGGCTCTGCCCTTCGTCTGGGGGGATGCAAACCATGGATCCACTCACGGATCCAAAACCCTGTCCAAGGAGCTCAGGGGAAAACTTCCACAGACAGCGCACCCACCTAAGGGCTGATTTTTGCTGTTCTTAGCGTGAAAAAGTGATTTCTCTTGGCGACTGCCCCTCAAACTAGAACTCACACAAAGCAAAAGCTGAGCCCGGCCGATGCCCATCTGCTGCGCTGCGGGACGCCGAGTTTTCCATGCCCACGGATTCCTGTTGCTGACTCCCGCTGGCCCTCGGGACACGCGGGCACTGCCCGACCCGCCGGCTCCTCCAGCCCGGGAGCGTCGCAGCCGGAGCTGCCGGCTCCAGGGATCTCTGCATCGCCCCGCTGCCACACGGAGCACGTCACGCCCAGCGCCAACAGTGACAGTGAATAAATACTGCAAGTTTCCTAAGAATTAGTTAAATTGTTAAGGAACACAATTATTTCTATCCTGATTACTCAAGGGGATCGTTTTACTGGTGGGAGGAGACACAGGGGCCTTCCCCTCCTTCAGGAGCCGCCTCCTGGCGCCAGCGCTTGGACTTGGGCACCTCCCTGTCCAGCAGCTTCTGCCTCCAGCCCTTGGAAGGCAACGTGGGATGCGGGACGGGCCGCCCTGCAGCTCTGCCCCAGCTCCCCATCCCGCCGCTCCCAAAGCCGCCGGCCTGGAAAAGCGAGCCTGCGAGCAGCACCGAGATGGGGGCAGCTCCACGTGGCGGGATGAGGAGAAAGAGGAGCTGCTTCCTCCTCCCGGGCCTCCTTGGGGCTGCAGGAGGCCGGCTCTGCTCCAATGCCCACGGTATTCCCAGACCGCCTGCGGCTGCTGCCGCTGCTCTTGCCGGGTCGCCCCAAGGTCCTTGCTTGACTGCTCCTAAAGTGCATAAACTGCATTCCTGCTGCGTGCCCTGCGCTGCCGCCAGCCTTGCTGCGTCCCCCCGGAAAGCCCTGGTGACTGGGAGCCCTCCGGGGTTCTTCCTGCCTCAGCTTTTCCGCGGGCGCTGGGAGAGCAGCCGCTCCTGCCCCGCGGGTCTCGGCACAGCAGGAGCAGGACACGGCATCGCTGCCCTCGCTCCTTCCTTCCCGACTCCGTCTGCTTGGGTTGCTCAAAGCAGCCACAGCTCTGGCAAGGAGCTACTGGCCAAGAGGAGGAGGAGGAGGGTGAGGGAGGGGGGTCTACGTAAAAACCGAGGTTGATGAAAGCGGAACCAAGTGCAGGGAGACTGACTCGCACTTGTTTACACTTCTCACTGCACGCTCTGCAAGTCATGTACGTTTTGACTTCCAAACCCTCCTAGGCACCATCTTCCGTGCCACAGGAATCCTCCTCCTAGCAAGAGGATGCATTCGGTGTCACACTGCAAGGCCGAGCAGACGTTTTCCTCCTCGGATCCCTCGCAGGGCTCGCTGTGCCCGCGCGGCGGCGGCAGCAGCAGCAGCAGCAGCAGGTCGCTCTCGCGCCGTATCCTCCGACATGGTCAACGCACTGGCCTCTCAGAACTGCTGGACACTGTTCCAAAGACTTGATTTGCTTCATTTTGGCATTTCCACAGTCATCCTTTACATATAATTCACTTTTTTTTAAAATTCAAAAGTATTATTTTGTATTTTGCTGGTCGCTTCCATATTGCTTCATTCAAAATCCAGAAAACAGTTCAAATAAAATCAGAGCTTAAGTGCAAACTAACTTTCCAGTGAACCACTATGTGCGTTTTCTCCAGTCCAGTGTCTCTCTTCCAGTTTAAGGGACCCTTCCCACCACCACCCCACAGACCACCAGCAAGCTCCGTGGACCACAGTGAGCTCTCCACTTTCCACCTTGTCCTCAGCGTTGCCTGGCAGCATCCCCAGCTACTTTCACGCTCACCAAGAAGGAAAAGAGGGAAGAATCTGCTTGGGTCTTTTTATATATCTATATTCAGTAGGTATAAAACAGGAAAGCAAAGCTTTTTGCATACAAATCCTGGTTTCTTGGCCTTGTAGCTTCAAAAAGAGCACGTTGGAGGTGTGTTTTTGTTAACTTTTTCTGAAAGGACTTGTATGTTCAAAGTATTTGTCGTATTGATGCGTGTACAAAAATGGTCATGTCATGCACCCATGTTTTGAGTTAAAGTCTCTGTTGTTAGGAGGTGGCACAAAATCATGGTGTGGCTCAGAGTGAGGGGTTAGCCAGATATTAGAGTCACATCATAATTTCTTGGAAGGCCACAATGAGGATCTGAATGATTATGAAAAGCCAGGTTAGCCATTTTCAGGTGCTGGGGTAGAAAGTGTTAGAGAAAGGAACTGGATTCTCAATCTCAATTATTACGTTACCCACGTGATATAAAAATTGTCCATGTTTTTCCCTCCCATTGGAAACTGCATCAAGATTTCCAGGAATGCTGAACAGACTCTCACGAGCTCCTGCCGAAAGAAAGAGGCTCTGCGTGACCTCCCGGCAGCGTCGGGCTGGATCACTGGGCCCTGCTCCACAGCAGGCAACACTGTCCCGACTGGCTCCACTGGGATCGTCGGACCCGCCGGATCTGCGGCGAGTGAGAAAGGCCAAGTTGCACCTCCTCCTTTCGGCCTCTTCCCTTCCTTCCTTCCAGGTTGCCAACCCAATCTGCAAATGACTCCAAGCCATCCTTTCACTTGGAAATATCAAAAATGAGCGGAGGGGCGAGAAGAGGAAGCTCACGGGAGGAAGAAGGGGACGGGGGCAGAGAGCAGGAGCGCGGCGGCTGGAAGGGGCGGCCGCGGCGCGCTCCTACACCACCGTGTTCCGGTGTCTGTAGGGCGGCGGGGGCAGCACAGTGCCAGGCTTCAGGGAGAACTCGGAGAGGTATTCGGGATTCTCCGCCACCACGGGCCGGATGCGCCCGTTCTGCTTGTAAAAGTATTTTGTGCTGTACTCTTGCAGGTAGTCCGGGTGCTGGAGGGTGCTGCGCGGGGGCAGGCTGTGGTTCCAGTAGTCGGGGTTGTCAAAGGCCTTCTTGGCTTTCTCTGGCAGGTTGCTCTTCAGGTACTCGGCGTTTTCCAGGGTGTTTGCAAACGTGTTGAGGTACAGGGGCTCGTTCACGTACTCGTCCTCCGCTTTGGGCTGCCCGTTCGGAGCGTTGTGGTACTCGGGGTTGTCCACAGCTTGGAGATCTCCATTCTTCCGCCGGGAGACGAAGGGGTTCTCTTCCACGGGGTTCAGGTAATCTGAGAAAGGAGAAGAAATCAATGAGCAAGCAGGTGGAGTAGCCATGCACACAGCAAGGGCCATTCTGAGGCCACACCGACCTGTCCCTCCTGCCTCCGCTGCTGCAAGCACTCCCAGACGAGGTCAGGTGCCAACTGCACCGAACAGGCACCGCGCAGAAGCGCAGGATTTACAACCCAAGCAAACAGTGAAGGTTAAAGCAAAGACCTGAGCCTCCAAGGGATCGTGTGAGTCATCGAAAACAGACTCAAAGCTGGAAAAAAAACCAACTAAACTGCAGCCCTTGCTAAGCCAAACCCACTGACTTGCCTGATCATGGCTCTCCTCTCAGAGTATGATCCAGAGAGCTGAACACGCAGAGCTCTTCTCTCTCTGCTGCTGACTCCCTGTGCAACCTTGGGCCTATCAGTCAAACACCCTGCTCTGCAGCCCTTCCATCCAGAAAGCTCTACAGAAATCTTGGTTAAGCCTCTCTGCACAAAAAACATCCCCAAGGGCTCGCTTCTAAGACAGCTTCATTTCTAATAGAACAATTTGCCTGATTAAAAACCTTTCATCCCTGAAGGACAAAAGGCCTCGAAGCATTATGAAAAAAAAACGATTCAAACGAGCCCTGGGAAGGGTAGGAGAGAGCCGTAAATTTGCACTGAACCAGGAGCTGCAGCAAGCTGCAACCGCCTTAAATGACTTTCTGTGGATTAACACCACAAAAAAAAATGTAGCTGAATTGTGGAGAGGCTGTAAGGCACATGGAGGTTGTGCAGAAAGGAGAAGGGAGCCAGTGGTGGAGGGAAAAGCGTAAAGAGACTGGCTGCCAGGAGCAGCAGGTCCTAGGGCTCTTCACTGAGGGCTCTCAAGTGAGGCTGGAGAGACCTGGGGCAAGGGACGGGCTGGGCACGCCGGCCTTGTGGCTCCTGTAACACCCCATCACACTGCAAAGGCCAGCCTTCAAATCTGCTCTTCTCAGGGAAGGTGCCACAAACACTAAATGCAAACGTTTGGGTCTGGCTTAATGAGAATCTTTTGCACCCATGGCTCAAACTAAACGTTTGCTTAAGAAATATGCTGAGTAGAGAGAAATTCTGTGCTACTTTGAAATTAAAATGGTGCTCAAATTCTTGATCTGAAAGCTGAAACGCACACAAGAGCGTGCAGAACATGCTACCTTTATATTTACACTGGTTTATTTTCTTTGAAGTCATAGCAAAGGTTTGAAAACAAATGACTCATGACATGTTCCCTTACTGCTGTTGCTGTTTGAAAAGAAAATATATATATAAAGAAAAAAAAAAAACGCTATGAAGGAAACCGGGAAATGTAGCAGCCTAAGCTGGCAGATATTTAGGGAGGCTTCGCCTTGCGGTGATGCTCTTTCTGAAGCCCGTCTTGCATTTTCAGTCCGAGACTTCTGGAGGGTATAAAATGCCAGCTTTGTGTATCGCTTCTGTGACACGTTCCACATGACATTTACCAAGCACAATACCACGACAAAAAACCCCAAAATGATCAATAAACAAAATAAAGTGCAGGCTACAGTTGGTCAAAGCAGGATCCTTTTCTTGAAAACTACAACTATTTGTGCTTGCATAAGCTGGGGTTTTGTTTTCTCATTCCTCTCCTTCGTTCCTCCCCAGCACCAAAGAGTGGGGGAAAAAAAAAGAAACTTGACAAAAAGGGACACCTGGAACTTTTAAACAGAAAAAATAAGTGAAGACAAATGAATCCCATTGCAAAGAAATAGAAATGAAGTTGGAATGTGTGAGTTGGCTGAGGAAGCCATTTTCTGTGGAGAGCAGTGGAGGGAGACGGTGGTGCGAGCGGAGGCGGTTACCTGTCTTGGGCTTGGAAACTTGACAATTAGGGACATCTGGAACTTTTAAATAGAAAAACTAAGTGAAGACAAATGAATCCCATTGCAAACAAATAAAAATTAAGTTGGAATGTGTGAGCTGGCTGAGTTGGCTGAGGAAGCCATTTTCTGTGGAGAGCAGCGGAGGGAGACGGTGGCGCGAGCGGAGGCCGCGGCCGGAGGCGGTTACCTGTCTTGGCCTTGTCCCGCATGGGCGTCATGTATCCGTCGTCGGCGAGGTGTGCGCGGGCGGCGCGCTCGGGCGCCAGGGCGGTGGGGTCAGCGCTGTAGCGCTGGGCGCTGCCGTCGTCGCGGGCGCGCGCCGGCTTGCGCAGGGTGCCGTTGCAGCAGGCCTCGTC
>NW_020454205.1:5569741-5674860 GCF_003342845.1 Nothoprocta perdicaria
ACACCGCTCCCCTGTGCTGTGTTACCTGGATTCCCATCGGCACCTCCCGTCTCCATTTAGTCCTGGGGGTCCCCACAACACCCATCACACCCAAACTCACTACGAGTCCATTAACAAGCACATTAAGTGAGCACCTACACACGGGCACCTCAGCTCAGTGCCTTCATTCAACCTACCGTTTCGCTTGTCAACAAGGATGTGCAAAGAAATTCCCACATCGGAACCTGTGACAGGATGGAAAAATGGCCACCCGTCCACAGCCGCTACCTACGTGCTTTCTGAAGGCAATGTTGGCTGACAGTTTAGGTGTGGGGCCAGAGAGCTTGTACAAGAACTCCAGCTGACTTCACAGGTCCCTGTTTGATTGCTTCCATGCATCCTGCAGTCCCTGCTGCCTTTTGGGCCATGTATGTAGGAAGACAGGGTTGGAAACAGTACACATGTAGAGAAGGAAGGCGGAACACCTAAGGATGAAGGTTGAGGGTGAAATACTTAATCCTGACATAGGGGTGTAGGCAGGAGGAGGGCCGTGTCCAATTTCGCTCTAATTGGAAAGAAAAATGGATGGATGGGTAGAGGTCACATAAATGAAACAAGCCACACGAGCTGTTTGAGCTAATGGGGAGAAAAACACACGACAGTTGGCTTTTCTAACAAGGACCAAGCTCGAAGCACTCAATGCTAGCACGAGTCTCGCCAATGAGCTGTCTGTATCTCTCGCCTTGCAGAGAGCTAGAGGTCTCCTCTTGGTCGGTAAGGACAAGTGTAACGCCTGCTGACAGCTCTAGACCTGCACAGGTCTTGTGTCTGATTCAGGGGAAGGCAGCTTTGAGGAAAGGGCAGTGTGCTCACACTGAGCAAGAAGCTGCATTTGTACCTGTTACTGCTGGTCAAAAACAACAGGTCCCTAGTAGAAGGATCAACGATTTGGGGAGGAAAATCGAAGTGAAACAACCCTCTATTTTTCATAATTCTTTCTTTTTCTTGTTTTACTGAAAAAATGTCTGTTTTTTGAATTTAAAAATCAGCTCTTCATGTTTACTTTGGTGCCCATGTTATTTCAGGATTTTCATTGTTTTCACCTTATCTCCTATTGGGGAAAAGAGAGTCAGGTAAAAGAAGCTCTAAATTTGAGACAAATGAGGAGAGAAAAGCCTGTGCCTCAAGAAAGAAATCCAACCATTCTGAGAAAGCTCCACTTAGGAAGATACCTTACTCATCAAAAATCCACTTCAAAAATACGTCCATCCTGAGCAACTTATCAAACTCCAAGGAAAGACAGACACACTTCCTCCCAGAGCAAGAACAGCATGTACCTACAGTCAAGCTCTCCTTCATAAACACATTGCCAAAAGGCCAAGAGGATGGGGAAGATGGTACCTGCCTAATATTTTTCCTCATAAAAACTTGCGTATCCACTTGCATGCAGTTTCATCAAGCACGAGCAGTTTTCGGTTGGAATGGTTTAAGTTATACCTGCTTCAGGCAAAAAACCTTTAAGAAAAGGCACAAATTTATTTTAAATGCATTCTGGTTGCCTGAATGAACACCTCTCTAGTGATCAAAAATATGCTGATTTGCTTATATTAGAAATATCCTTGAAGCCATTTTGTTGCTCCAATCGAATACCTTGTGTTTCCAAAGTGTAAACTTGGTGGGTGAACCGTTGTAATGGATAAATGTTTCTGCGTCTCCGTGAACATTCATCCATATTTAGCTGCCTTATGACCCTCTGAAAAAGCCTTCAGGTTGTAACACTGCAGAAGAAACCTGGACACCCGGACTGTCCATCTCAGCCCCACCAGCCAGGCAGGACTCGCTCCACAGCTGCTCTTCCCTGGGGAACCTGGAGTCTGGAAGGGAACGGAGGGCAGCATCGTCGCTGGTTCCAGTCTCCCGAGGAGAGGAGGGTGCTGTCCAGACGAGATGTACAGGCTCTCCATAGAAATTAAATAACTGAATATAATTACTCCTTTTCTATTCAGTACTACGCTGTGGACAATTACTCACTTTTAAAGTAAAGTCTTTTTATTTCCACAGAAGCAGGACTGTGAGCTACAGCTCACAGCCTTTGCATGAGCAAGGGAAGGGCTGTCTAGATCTACTTTTAGTTCAGAGCCCAGAGTGAATTTAGATAACTTAGAAAAGCAAAATGTTTGCCAATGGGCTTGACTTCACTAAACAGAGCTGGGCAACTCCCTTCGTAAGTATTTTACAGGATTAGCACCTTAAAAAAAATACCATTTTTAGATGGCCACATTATCTATCCATGGACATACTTTGTTCCACCCTCCTCACATAAAAAACAAACCCACCACCCTATCTTTAGATATTCTTGTCTGCAATTCCAGCACTTAAATACATACTAAGCAACTGTAAAAACATAATAACAGGCACTCTTAGAATAGCCCTGTCCCAAGTTATCAGGAGAGAATGGACCAACATTCCCGCATTTACTGCTATTTTTACTGAAAAGACCCTCACCAGACAGCGACCTGCCAACTAAGATGACAGCAATGGTATTTTCCTCATGCCTCCCCTTTAGCTCCACACTAAACATAGCTGCCCTGTAACATGCATAACACAGACCTTTACAGCTCGCCTCTTCTCCAAACACTTCTGTCTGCAGAGTTTTTTGTTCCTCTGCTTTTTTTTTCCCTAGGAGCTGGAGCTCTGCAGTCTCTGCTCCAAAAAAGGTGGTGAAGAAAACAGCTGTGGGGCCAGCCAGTGGGGCTGAAAATGGGATGCAATTGTTTGAATGCCTTTAATTTGCCTGCTAATTGCAACATGATGTCATCGCTGGGCAGCTCCCAGGGAAGTTTTAGCGCTGTCAGCCCCAGCCAACTTTTACTGGTCTGTAAATGAAGCACAGTGTGGGCACAGAATGCATTTAGACCCCGACAAATAAAAAATGGCTCAATTTGTGTGTGCGATCCAAGTTTGTTTGTTGCTTCACTTTGTGATGAGAACAGCAGCTTCGCTTCTGCAGCATCTGAGCTGCTTGCTCAAAGGCTTCACTACAGAAGCCTCTTTTAAAAGCCTTGAGTTGCATGCTAAAAAAAGGGAAAAAAGAAGAATCAATGCTCTCTCTCTTTGCAACTGTAACGTACATTGCATCCGTTGGCTTTACATTGCTCACATCCATCGATATCCAGATTATAAGCATCATCCAGAAGACATCTAGCATTTTTAACTGCCCATGAGCAGTCCTACACCATAATGGCCCAAGGTTTCATTCTTCCTACTATATGGTTGAATTTCATGCATAAACACGACACCAGGGAGAAAGATAAAAACAGCAAAAAACAACAGCAACCCACCCCAAACCCCAGAAAATGTCCCCATAAGCCCCTTTAAAGGGACTTTGCTATTTAAATACCAGTGACATATCAGCTACTGTAACTGCTAACGCTTGTGTAAAATGAGCTTTGATAAAAGAGAGGTAAATAACGCCTCTGTGAATATTGGCTTGTGTTATTGCTTGCTATTCATTAATTCCGCTTTCCAATTCCTTGCCTCTCAAAGTCTCCCAAAGGTAAATATCTGCCTTTTTTTTTTTAAAGCAGGCACATAACACTTTCCTGGCTGCACATTAGGCAGCAATGAAATCAAAGCCGTGCTGGCCCTGCCGCTCCTGTTTATGTGGCAGGGTGAATGTGGCTCTGCTGTGTCCCCTCACTCGAGCCCCATGTGTCCCTGTGGATTTTGTGCTGGAGCTTGTCCTGTGTCTGTGGGGCCCCCAAAGCTACACCCATGGCCGTGTGGGGGGACACTTTGCAGGCGGGTGACACGATGCTCTGCGGGACGTGGGCGCTTGTCCCCACGCAGGTGAGGACTCCCTGACCAGCTTGTCTGTCTCTGGCCCTAAGGAACCTCTGTGAGACCCTGCGAGCTCTCTGCTTTGTGTCCTTGCTCACCTGCTTTTGGCGTGGGGCAAAACCTGTTCACAAGAAATGTTCTGTTCACAAGAAACGCTCCCCGGCTTCCCAGGCCTGGCCCAGGCTCATCTCCTGCAACACCTCAAAGCAATGTCACCTGTCAATGCACTCAAAACAGGCAGCACTGGGAAAACCTGGTCCAGCCTTGCTTCCCTCCTGGACCTTAGGAATGCTCTGCTGTTCCTGGGCACTTCCACATCCCCGAAGGAGCCTCTGCCAAGCTGGGCATGGGCGCAGGGCACTGCTGAGCCCCTGTGCAGCCCCCACGTCAGCGATTTCAGGCACAGAAGCAGAAATACAGCCCAGGAGAGGTAACGTGGCAAGGCAGGACATAAATTTCTGCAGTGAGAGGGAAGGGGAGCCTGTTATTCAACAACAGAAATAAAAGGTAGGAATAATATACACAGGTTGCGGACAGTAGTTTTGCAGCAATTTACAATGTCCACAGCTCAGTGGCAGTAAAGTTGCTTTGGGGATCAATGAATCTCGATTAGAAATTATGAGCTCCCAGGCCTTTTTGCAGCATTACCCTTTCTCAGAAAACGTGTAAACATTTTAACTGGAATGCTGAGCCACCTCGTGCGTAGAAATGACCGGGAGCACCTGCCTGGGAGAGGCAGAGCACTTGCTCCAGTCTCTGACGACTGCTCCTTGCAAAACCAGAGCACAGGCCACAAGACACTTTAAATCAGTGAGGGGAAAAAATAATAAAAGAAACAACGAGTAGGTCTTTTCTTTATAGTTTTTTTCAGCCCACTGCTGTCAGCAAGAAAAGGGGATATTTTCAGGCAGCCTGAGTGTCATCTCGGCTCGTAAGCGCCATATGGACATGTCGGCCACGTCCTTGCATTTGGGAGGGCTTAGGCCATTCCTGCTAGCTCCAAGTCGGTGCAGGCACGTCACCCGTGACCTGGCTCCAGCCAGTCCTCCTTTACACCACAGCTCTGGGTCTCCTCCTGCACGAGCAGAGACCGTCTGCCCTAAGCGTACGCAGGACAATCAAAGATTCCCCAACACGTGATGCCAACAACCCCTTAGGAGACCCCAGACGTCCCGTCTTTAGACACAGCAGCACAGAAAGGGAGGTGAAATGCTCGGCCACAGCCCCTGGCCTGAGATTAAACCTGGTTCCTGCTGCGCTGGGTTAAAACCCCTCCCTGGAGACCCCATCCTACAGACCCTGCCCTTCCACCCCTCGGAAAGGCGGCCAAGGGGCTGCCCCTCGCACAGCGCCGAGCGGGGCTGTGCTCTGTGACTGCACCCCAGCAGACACAACCACACACCCACACCAAATATATATATTAAAAAAAAGGGCACAAAAGGAAGCTGATGAGCAGCAGCGGGAGCCGCAGCCCCCTCGGGCGCCGCGCGCCACATCGGCAGCCTCCCCGCGCCGCTCTCTGCAGCAATCAGAGGATATTCTGAGCCTCTCCAAATGCCATCAGCCCTCATTGAGAATGAAATAGAGCACATCTCCACTGAAGACTTTACAGCAGTAATCATTACAGCGCGCTGGCCTGAACAGGGAGCTCTTACAGACAAAGATGGGTTTTAAAAATAAAATAAAAAAAGCCTTCCCCCAAATCTGAATAGAAACTTGATGATAATCTGCCCGTTTTATTATGCAAGGGGGAAAAGAAACCCGTAATTGGGCACTCTTGGTCTTTTCTAGCAAAGAATAGGCTTCTTGATGAAATGCTGAGTTGATTTTCAGCAGGGCTGGGCTTCTGCTGGCAATAATACTCTCAAAGAAATAACCATCCAGCTGATCTGGATAAAATAATCATTTTTTAACATTCTAAATCTAAACTTCAGCTGGGCTCCCTCCCACCACAGTCTTTTTATAGCTCCAACAACCTTGTTCGTCCCTCCCGACACCCCCTGTCCCCCACCCGTGACACGAGGCAGGGCAGGATTAACAGGGGCGAGGAGGTGGATGAGGCCGTGGGGGCTTTTGCCCCCTCCAAGGGAATGTTTGGAGAGCCCCAGCGCTGCTGCCGGGGGCCTTCCCGAATCCCCAGCCCCTGCATCTTCAGGTGGGCTTTTTATTTTAATAAAATCATGAAAATGGGTTCCACGGAAAGTGATGTTTTCTCGCTAGCAGCTTCTGTTTTGCAACCAGTCACTCAAGGAAAAACCTCCCCCCCTCTGCTCTCAAAATTATTTCCTGACTCTTAGGCCATTTCTTCCATCTACTGAATTATGCAGAGTTGTTTAGCTTGCCTTTTTTTTTTTTTTTCCCCAAGAATGCCTCATCAGTGCAGCGTGGAAATATTTATTACTTACTTTCTTTATATCTATTGACTTTTTTCTTTTCGGGAGAGAAAGGAAAGTGGATCAGCTGCGAGCTCTCTTGACTGTTAACACAGCCAGCAGCTATTCACGGATTAAACAGATGCTGCTTGATTTAAAACCAGTTTGTACTAAAGCTGGATAAATGTGTGTGTCGTATGTCAGGTGGGATGCAACACGCAGCCCTTCCATCGCTGGCTCTTCTTTGCAGGAGGCACTTGTAGTAAGTCCTACCAGGGAGTCCTGTGACCTGCTGATTTGTTTTTAAATACATCTTAAATCTGTAGAAAGGATACGTTCAAAGCAAAATGCTATTAAAAAAAAAAAAGAGAAAGCTTTCAGAAAGGCTCATTAAGTCCATATGCCTGGATTCAGGAGCATGAATGTGATGGAAAACAGTTAACATGCTAAAAAAACTCTTGTTTTAAGGCACTTCACCAGCAATAACATGAGGTGATTTAGCAAGTTGGTCCTGATAATCTTATTCAGGCTGAGAAGGGCTTGAGAAACGCTACTGATTTCAGTCAGCCCCGTTAGAAAGCAAGAGACTAATTGCCATAAAGCACTTTCAAAGACTGCTCTGTCAAGAGCTCAAAATCATATATTCTGTTTGAGCCCTACACATGAATTTTCTTCTTTTTTCCTCTGGCAAACTTAGCACATTTGAAAAAGGTATTTCAATACCATCCTCTAAATATATGTATTTTTGAGAGGCTCTCCTTTTCATGTAAATCATTAGAATTGATTTTTTTTTCTATCTAATGTATTTTACAGTGTATTTTTTTTATGTGTATTTTTTATTCTCTCTACTTCACATGCCCTGAGCAATGAAATTAGCCCAGCAAATACCAGTCTGGGATCCTTTCCTGCTTCTCATGAACAAAAAGCATCTTTATGCTATCTACTTCTCCACAAAGCTTAGAAGCAGACTCACCTTATGGAGCATTTCCTAGGAGAAGAGCGTTACAGTAGGTGGAACAATTTTGGCTAGAGCCTGAGCAAGCACTAACAGCTACTCCAAACTTTCTTAATGCAAAACACAGAGCACAGAGGATAGGAGACTCCCAGCCCCAATATGTCACTAAAACCTAAGGAAGCAGAAAAAGAGGATTTAAAGCCCTGAAAGGGGACTTGGAGCAAGTCCAGAACTGACTGCAGCAGTTGCACTATCTGCTGCTTTCTTAAATAGGACTCATCTAGGAAGATCCACAAAATATTATCATTTAATGAAAGGCACAGAGAAGAGGCTCATAAAAAGTTAGAGCGTTCCCAACTAGTCAAGCAGTTTCTGAAGAAGCAAAGGAGCTAATGGGGAGATGCTGTCAGCATAATTTTCTGAAATGTTATCAAGCCCTTTGATACAATGTCTAATTAACTTACAACTTCATCTGTTCTGGCATGGGAGGTTTCACTGCAGCACTCGCAGAAGGAAGCAACGGGGACTAGCGGGAAGGCAGAAGAATGACTACTAAGGTTTTCAGATAATTTTTGATCACCTTTTCATTAGGAAGAGAGGGTATTAATGAAATGGGACAGCAAGATAAAAAAAAAATGACTTGCAGACTGCAATAATAAGCATCAAATTTAAGGAGAGTCATATAGTTAGTTGTATAAGTTTTGGGAAGATATTGCAGAAGCAGAGAGCTGACAAACAATATAAAGTGAAATATTAAGCCAGGAAGCATTTCCAGGTCTCCTCCTGCACCAGAGCAGTCCGGATGGGACACCAGAACCCATGTGGGCAACTCAAAACTGGCTTCTGTGGCACCAGATCCTGCATTAGCTGATCAGCACCATCTCCCTAGACATCTGCTTCAGATCCCTTTCCTAAAAACTGAGCTTGATATTTAACTGCAGAGTTGGCAGCTGTTTCAATAATACATAGGGTAGAGAATAAAATGACAGGAACAGCATCAATGAGTAATAAGTGGAGACAGTTTTCAGTGTGGACTAGCCAGGGATTTAGAGCAAGAAAAGCATCCTGGGGTACATAGAGTGCTTGCTGTATTAGTGTTATCTTGGCATGCACGGGGCTGTGCTCGTTACAAATACCTGAATGAATCACCTATGGCTCTGGATGCAGGACGTGAGCACTGGCTGAGCTCCTGAGCTCATGGACATGTTGCTGAGGATCCAGCTTATCTCTTGGAAGCACAGAGCTTCCAAAACTCTGTATTTCTAGAATAATTCTAGACAACAGAACATAAAAGCTGGGGAAAAAAAAAATGAAGGGCTGAAATTGCAACTGAGTGCAGCTGCAATGAAAGAACTCAGCTTAGCTTAAGAGAAGAACAACAAACTTAAGTTAATCTGAGGCAACGGACAAGCCTCCAAGTTAAAAGTGTTACTAATCCTGTCATGAGAGAGGAGTGAGTCTCCAATGACTCCCAGAGCTGCTATTGCAAGTCAGCTAGATGTTCATCAGCAACTTCTCGTCTCCTCCGCTGCTCTTAAAAATGACCCCTCTACAAAGAGGCTCCTGCAATAATTAGAAAAGCACCATAAAGACAGAAGAGGTCCAAAAATCTGGGCCTCAAAGCACCATGGTGCAAGCTCCTGTGCCCAGCAGCCCTCTCTGACGTACCACAAAACTCCACACAGAGCTGGAAAACTTTTGGCGAGGAGCAATCCCAGATTTAAGTGCTAGCTTAGACTAGTTTAAGTGCTAGACTAGGCAGAGGAGCCTTCCCATCAGGAGTGGCTGAAAGGCAGCCGTGGAAATCGCGTGCCGTGGCGAGGAGAGGGCGCGTGGGGAGCCCCCGGGAGCCCCTCCGTGGGCAAAGCCAAGGGGTCTGGCTCCTTGCGCTCCCTGTGCACCAGCAGCTGCTGTGGTGGGGCTGGAGTTGGGCTCAGGCTTGGGAAAGTTGCTTGCATTTTTACAGGCTGAGAATAAAAAACACTCCTGTTTGCTTTCCATGAATAGCCCAGCGACTGTGTCGGCCGCCCAAACAGCACATTTCAAATAACTCTTTCAGAATATTTACTCGGGGATTTGTGTCGGAATGAATGCCCTGAGCTCCAGCTGAGTTCCCTGCTCAGCCGTCTCTGAAGACCGAGGGCAAATGGAGCTGGGGCAAAAGCAGGCCTGTTTTCCCATTAAACCCTTCTCCTTTAAATCTGCCCCAGAGTTTCTGACATAACTATGGGTCCGAGATGAATCTCGCAAACCTTAGGGGCCTGATTCTGCTCTCTCCCCCCATATTTCTGTGTAAACGGTCAACCTCCACGGTGTGACATGGGATTACACTGCCTTACACCAGTGTGAACACAAGCAGCTTCAAAGGTAGCTCTTGCTGCTGCCTTCTTTTCTCAGAAGTTGGCAGCAAAGAAAACAGAACCTCTCCAGGGGCAGCTAAGAGTAAAATTAACTTATTTCAGTTCAGCATCAACACTAAAAATTAACTCTTGTAGCTTGTTGCTAAATAATGCATCATTCCTGCCTTGAAGGCTGGGGAATGCAGAGCACTGGAAGCGAGAAGGAAAAGGCTACATCCTAATTCACCATTGCACAGGTTTCCAGTGATGCAGGAATAAGGCTACATGAATTACACTCAGCTAGGAGGACCACAAACCTTCTCCAAAGGTTTCTAATTCCGGCATCAAAGGACACTGATCCTGTCAGGATTCCCTTGCACAGGACTCCTCACTTCACTGTGTTTGCCTTCCCTGAAAAAGGAGGCTGAAATTCAGAGGAACCCATGGATTCAAGCTTCAGGCTATTATTTATCTGGATTATTTATGAGCTATGGGCACTACAGAAGAACTGTGAGCAGGATTTCAGCTCACTAGCTCTTCACTTACCTCATCCCTGCCCCTCACGGTCTACTCAGTTCAGGCCAGGGTGTGAACTTGGAACTATTTATTAAGTGTCCCAAAGATTTCCAAACCAACAGGAATAAACACGAAAATCTGCATGGGACTGTGCTTAGTCTTTACAACATGACTTTCTACTCAAAATAATGTATGGAAGAAGAAACAAACAAACCTAAACTCGATGTCCCTGAATGATAATAACACATGGCACCTGTTTGCACCTGCTCACCCACATAATGCCATTTCACCAGGTCTCCCTTTTGCAGGAAGGGTGGCCAATACTCTGCCAGGAGGACAAAACCACGAGCTTAGACTACGTCCTTCTCATTTGGCTGGTCAGGGTTACATGAGCTGAATTCCACATAAATCCTCTCTGTGCACCAGTTTCTCCTGTAAAATGAATGCCATTTTCTTCCGTGACAGGGGTGGTGTCAAGATAAACATGCTAAAAACCGTGATGTGCTCAACCAAAACACATGCTTGTGAAGGAAGGCCATGAAAGCACTGCATGCAAGTGGGTAAAGGCTCTGAAATCTGGCTTGAGGCACAAAAGCAGCATTATCTATATATTCCAGCTGCCTCAGCTGCATCAGTGCCAGCCCTGCCCAGATAACTGGATTGCAGGGGCAGGAGAATCAGAGCTGGGTGCTCTCTGGCCACGACGGCGCATGATGGAGAGCAACCTGCCTGACCTGACGAGCACCAGCTGTGCAATCAGGAGAGGCAGGTCAAGTCAAGCCTCTGCTCGCCCAAGGCCGAGCCATGAACCAAGTAATTCATTAAAACACAACAAACAGGGAATCCAGTGACCTCAGCTCCATCGGCAGGCTCCTTACAACAGCAGCTTGTACAGACCAAGGCAGCTCGGGCCTGTGTTGGATCAGTGTAGGTAAATTGCTATCTGTGCTTTTGTAATAACCGGCATTTTCTATCAGAACTCGCTCTTACCCTGTTGGAATCAATTCTTGTCCTAGAAGTGTAGATGGGAGGAGGAATGTTGAAGGCTTGAGGAACAAGATACTCTTCAGCATCCATCATATCTTCCAGGTCTTCTTCATCAAGAAGGTTTTGGAAGAACTTGCTGTCGTTTGGACTTGGGAGCTTCATACGATCGTCTCCCTAAGTAGGTTATTTGGAGAGAAGGAAACAGCAAAAAGATGGATTAATTTCCCAACTGGGAACTTCAGGCTTCTTCGTGTCGTGGCAGGCAGGCTGTGGGGACCTCACATGCTGCTTTGATTGTTCTAAGGCATCACATTCACATCATTTGTTTAGCTTCCTTTTTTTTCTTTTTTTTGCTAGGAATATGATGACAGAAAGGGAATAACTGAATAAATCAAGCAAAGTCATTTTTTGGCATTCCTGTGATTGAGCTTTTATTCTTTCTTCTCCCTTTTTCCCACACATGCTTAGTTTCTGACCCCAGTTCTGTCATGGCGTGATGTATTTTATGAAATATCTCAGCTATTTAGGCTTGCAGAGGGGGAAAACAATATGGAAGTTGCTGGGCCTGGGAATTTGCTCTGTTTTCATTTGTGTTTTTAGGGGCTCGGGGGCTAAATTTCTCTCTCTCATCCATATGGAAGGCTCTGCAGAACACAGGAGTGCTGAAAGCAATACAAATCAAACCAGATAACAATAAACAACAACAAGGATTAATATTTTTATTTAAAAAGCACCTACAAGGTGGCAGTGCAAGTCAGGCCTGTGCTTTGCTCAGTACCAGAAAACATAAGAGAAGGCAGCCAATGCCTCGAACACCTAACAGCCTGCAGAAATAATGCTAAAATAACTGGATGGGGAAAGAATGGCATCCCAAAGATGGATATAGAGCATTATAAATGCCAAGAACTGTTAGGCCATGTACCGAATATACATATATACGCTGAAAATACATATAAATATATACACACACACACACATACATGCATATATATATATTTATAGCATGTATTCAGTGCAAGTACTAGAAGCAGTCAGGACACACACAATCAGCAGCAACTGTACTCGGAGGTGCTTCAGCTAGGAAGTCTTCTACCAATGTGAAGCTAAGGAGCAGCTGGGTCCCTCTCTGCCTTGTACTCCACAACGTGGGGCAGATGGAGCAAAACAGCATCAGTCTCAAACTAGTACCATGCTTTGGTCTCTGGTGTTTCAACATCCCCTGACTTAGTTTAGTTTTCTTCCATTTCCACTTGCAGGGCTCACATATCTGCACCACCTAAGGACCTTAGCAAAAGATGGATCCAATTTTTGTGGCTTGAGTTTCAGTCACAGCTCTGGGGCTTAAAAGCATGACTTATCTTTCCCAAAGGAATCAAGCATTATGATACTATATTCTCTGAATGAAAACTTTTGGGGTGAAGGGAAAGGGCTAAAGTGAAAAAATTCTCCTGATTCTTTTTTTTAATCAGTGGCAGGGAATCTGACAGAAGCCATATTTTGAGAAAGAATGCCAAAACTCTAAACTCTTACTTTTTTGGGTGGTTGTTAATCAGCAGCAAAATATTAACAATGAAACTCTCTGTATCTACATAAACAACTCCAGGCTACTGTGGAATGTAAGAGCTAAAGAAAAAGATCTCCAGGGACACCTGTGCTCAGCGTATATACACCTTTAGCTGGAGGTAAACCACAGCTACTGCTCTGCTAGTATTCCCAGGGTGTCCCCGGAATGCTGTGAGTATCTACTGCAAAAAGTGTGAAGCACTGCTGGCTGTGCAGAGCCTATACATAGAAGGAGAATATAGGATGAAGCTCCTCTCTAGCAGTAGGGAAGCACCAGTGTCACTTGACTCCCTGTCTTCTGAGAAACTTCCATGGTTTGATTACGCAAAATCCTTTGTTATGACTTTGGCAGCACAGGGAAGAGTTTCTTCAGGAGAGTCCCTGTTGATTAGCCCAAGCAATGACAGACCAAGAAAGGCCTTGGTCTAAAGTAAGTTCACTGATGGACAGACATCATCCCTCGTGTCAGTGGAGGATGCAAACACTCAGCAGCCTGCAAAGCAAGGCCAGGTAATGTGCTCATATACAGGCTGAACAGATTTCATATTTCCCAATGTTGCTTACCTGAATAACCAGGTATCTTTGGGGGTCTCGTGCCATTCTAGAAAATTCAGCTGCCAGCTCCTTGAACTTAGGCCGACTGTCGGCATCAATCATCCAGCCTGGGGACAGATCAAAGACAAGAAAGGAAACACTTAATTGTCAGGGAGGGAAAGCCTGCAATTTGTAAAAATGCACAAGTTGGAGGAGAAAAGATGTTACTGATAGCTCTGACCTAGAGAAAAGCTGAAATAAAGAGCCCAGGAAAACGGGTGCATCCGCCATGGAAAACATGTGGTCTTGATCAGAGGAGACTGGGTGCTGCTCATGGCAAGTGCTTCTTCTTAATCTGCTCTGAGCTCCTGCTCCCCATCCCCAAGACAGTGACAGTAACAATGCCTGCAACGGTTCTGTGTCTTGCTTACTCATTCAGGTACCAGCTCACTACTGAGTTACTGGTATATACAGCTTTTAACTCATCTGCTAGTCCACTGTGGCTCAGATGACAAAGAGCTGTTGAAAAGACCTGCAGGACTGCTGACCTGCCATGCTGGTTTGCGGGCAATGCTGCATTCACATGTCTTTAACACAGCCCACAGCCACTAGATACTATTTGCAATTACGCCAGGATGCTTCTTGAGTTCTTCATTCTCCCAGAAATGTTCATTAGGAACAACAGTCCTCAATCCCTTTGAATGTTTTCTGCAAAACAAGCAAGCAGTGCGGGCGCTCACCACAAGCAGCTAGTTTATCTCGGTGTCAGCCTCCTCTAATGGAAGATTCTATCAGCTGCTTCCCAAACACACACTCTCGTTTGCCAGGGGGGCTAAATGAAGCTGGCCTTATCTCCTCCATCCTGTTTTACTGAAGAAATAGCTAATACAGAAGGAATAAAGCCACTAGAGCTTGTAAAGAACTTCCCACACTTGGCACAGGACTGATGATTTTTTTCAGGGTAACATTTGAGACAATGTCAGTTGTCTTGGTATTGACATGTAAGAATAACAGAGAACTGATCCTGAAAACCAAATCCTTCAATATATCCCTACCTCAATTGTTGGTAGTAATTCCAGGGGGGCTGCAGGTAGCAGATTTGGGGATTTAAATCCTGTTTTGAAATATGCACCCCAAAGTACCTTAGGCCATATTGAAAATCCCTCCATAGTACTGGGCCTAAGTGCCTGACAGAGCCAGAATATTCCCTAATCTCTGAACTAACCTGAGCACGACTGCCTTTAGGGTACTGCCCATTCTCTACTGCCTCAGATTTCTACATGCACTGAAAACTCAGCAACCTAATATTCTACCTGTGCTGCTCAAACTTTGCACCACCACTAAGCAGTGAAGTCCTCAAGATGCCAACAGAGGACTGGGTTAGAAGGAAAAATGAAAACACACATATTCTAAAGCCAAAGTCCTGAGTTGGACACCTGGGTTCACACTACGGGCTTCAGGAACTAAAGGCAACTTGGAGCAGAATTTTATTCAAGAGATATGTATTTACCTCCTCCAGTTTTATCTTCTCTCTCCCAGTATTTTTGTGTACAAAGCAAAAGGGAAAGGCCTCTCTCAGATGGCTGTATGTTAATCTCACTTAAATTAAGTCAGAAACACCAGAGAGATATTCCTAATTCTTTTTAAATTAGAAGTCTAGCCTAGGAGGATACAGTCACTAGTGTGGGTACCTTAGAGATAAAAGTGTGGGAAAAAAACATGAGCAAACTTAAGTAAAAATATTCATAAATTATTGCACTGGACTAAGAATGACAAAAAAACAGAAATCCTCCTGTCCACAGGGTTTCTTATAGTAAGGTAAGGTTGCTTTTTGTTATTACTATTGCAATTTTCGATGCTGTTATTAACAATAAAACATTATGCTTTCTTTCCTCAATATTTGGAGCGGCATTTCTCCTCACAGCCTTCACTGGCTGACTATCCATGGACCATAATTACATTTAAAACCATCTTTTTTAACATCAGAATCAATTGTCATGGAAATGACAAGGGTGTACAATAACAATCACACAATTTTGACTTCACAGCAAGAATGTGAGATACCACCTGACAGTAATAAGAAGTTGAGCTAACTCAGCCCTTCATGGCTAAATTCGTATCTTTTGCAACTGGAAAAAAAAAATGTGCATGCAGTGTTTAAATGTAATTTACAGCATCTTTGGAAGCTTTAGTTTTGAAACAGCGTGCATTATTAGCAAGCTCTGTCAGAGACTGTGGATGTATATGGTGTAAAATAGAATATGTAAATGTTCATTTGCTGCTGAGTATGGGGATATTAAGAGCTACAATCACTTACATTTCACCATCACCATATAAACATCAATGGTGCAGATCGGAGGCTGGGGCAACCGCTCGCCCTTCTCCAAGAGGTCGGGAATCTCGCGAGTCGGGATTCCGTCGTATGGCTTTCCACCAAAAGTCATCAGTTCCCAGATGGTGACCCCTAGATAAACAAAAAAGAAAAAAAAAAGATTTTTTTTTTAGATATTTAGCGGTTTTTTTCTTAGATATTTTTCAGATTCCTTTGCAATTTCTTACAAATCCATGTTGTGGCTCAACTCTGGACCAAAATACGATCACCCATCTCCTTTCATTGCCTTTAAAAAGACTTAAGTTTGGTTTGTCATATAAAGAGCTATGGAAAGTGGTTAAATAGTGCTTTGCATTAATCTTTAAATGCAATTTATTTGTTTTTATTGGCATTGAGAGCAAACATGAGAGATCCAAGACACAAGAGACAGGCCTAAGCCAAATAAATGGTGAGCAAGTAAATGGATGCAATAATCAAGGAATGTATCTTGCTCTTTTATCATATCAAAAGGAAAAATGAATGGCTGATGTACTCTATTATTTTAAGGGGAAAAAACGCAGATGTTCCCTAACTTGGAGCATCAATTTCCCACAAAGGCACCACACTGACTAATGTTATGTCATTATCTTTGCTTTGCAAGTCATTCACACAGTCACTTGTATTATTTTCTTCCTTAAATCATCTTATGGATTTGAATTATGATATTGCTGTGCTTCAAAACCAAGATGATCTTCTTGAAAAACCAATAGAATTTGTTTTGTCACTTGAGCAGGTAAATAAAGAGCATATACTGTTAATAACAGAATATGTCCTCAAACATAATCCTAAGTATAGAAAATGCTGCTTTTGCAACAGCTTGTTTTCCTTCGCTTTTATTTTTATTGCAAAGGTCATTTAAAACATGCCTCCAGATCACTAACTATGTTATGCCAACTGTCACGCTAATCTGCAAAGTGACAGGTAAAAATACCGTATGCATAAAACACACGTTTAGTTCACTCTCATTCACCTCCTGGCTGATGTTCAGTAACTATAACTTGTCAATCTTCCCTGGTTTTGCTCTTCAAGATTACAGATATTCTGGGCTTACTGCTTTAAAATGAGTTTCATAAATGAAAGCGTATTTTCTTCCTAAGTGCAGTGATGCAGAATTTGAGTTAAAGAGCAGGTTTATATGATCAATTTAAGTATCATGTGTTTTTCTTAGCTAGATAGAAGAGGATGGGTACTCAGCCAACGCAAACAGCATCTTTTGCTGCTACCCACAGGTAAAAGTGAGTAGTGAATAGATTTTTCCACCTTTTTGTTTCAAAATTACAGGATACAGGAAATGCAAATGGAGATCTGCAACCCCAGCTACTGCCAGGAAATTCCCCTCACAAAGGTAAGCATGGTTTTATTAGGAGTAGCCTTACTAGATAAACACGCAGACAGCTCAACAGATGTGGCACAGCAGCTCGTCTGGGTAACTGAATTAAGAACATTAAATAAACACCTCATTTATCAGATGTGATTTTTTTATGTGCGGAGTCCTCCTCAACAGACCTGTCTAACCAGTTCCTAAGTTATCTGCCAAATTAAACAAATTAATGCATGTTTTAGGTAGCCTGGGCTCATCTTTCCCCTCCTCCCTTCTCTCCTTCTCTCGCTGCATTCACTCTGTGTTATGACAAATTCCCTTTTATCTGACTTTAGGTACCAGAAGTCCCATAAGCCTGAAAATGTTTTTTGACATTCATGGCTTTTAGAGTTAAGATTTTCAAAGGACTGCTGAAAATTATGACCTGCGGCCAGATTTTTACGAGTCTGTGGCTAAGCTGAAAGGGGCCTTTTTCCGTCATAATAATCAGCCAAACTGCTACCAAACCAGCCCCCACAGCAGTCATCCCAGCAGGGACACTGTGATAATGTATTTTACTGAGCAGCAAGGTAGCACAGGAGACAAGTAACAATTGCTGTTTAGTGTCACACACTCAAAAAAAGAGCAAGTACCACTGGAATTAACTCCTGTAGGAAAAAAAAAAAAAAAAAAAAAAAAAGGAAATGTGTAAAATAGCAGAACTTGGTTTAATGCATTACACGAGTCCAATTTTCAAACGAATCACATCAAGATTTACCGTAGCTCCAAACATCACTCTGATGGGTAAATTTCCTGTAGTGTATGCACTCCAGAGCCATCCACTTAATTGGCATCTAGGGAAAGGAGAGAGAGAAAGCGCAGCTTAGAAATAGAATATTAAAATAATATGACTACACCCTACTTAAATGCAGGCATCAGCTTCCTCCGCGTTTCCCTTCTCAGCTGCAAACTTACTGAAGAGCAGGGAGACCACAGCACGGGAGATGGCTATTGCTGCCTTCTACAGCTGAGCAGAATTAGATAGGCTTGCATATCCAAACATACCGAGGTGAGAAATCTAAATTAATTGCGTGTATAACTTCTCATACCACTCAGATAGCTGTGATTCAGATTTAACAAACACTTCACTTTGTTTTTGCCATGCCAGGAGTTGGTTTCCCAAGTCCACCAACTAGTTTCTCCAGTGTAAGCATGGGACATATACAAAAGTTATATCCAACCTCCCTGAATCTGGAGCTCAGGAGGTCTTTTTGCTTGAGAGCCTGCAAAACCAGGCACTGGAAGAAATTCCAGGTGTTTCCCTCTCCTGAGCAGGGCTCCTGAAGCACAGCCTTGCAGTCCATTGATTTCTGATGGACACACATGCAACCAAACGTTCTCCAGCGTGGCCTTGTGCAGGTCCTGCCTAACTTGGAACTATGGAACTAGCAGTGGAGGAAACCTTGAGCTGAAGAGAGACATTACTGCAATATCTGAGCAGATGGTGGGCGTAAAAGCAGAGGATGCGTCTTCGTTCAAACCCTCATGAAAATACCTTCCATGTAGTTGACTCATAAACATAACCTGTGCAGAGCTATAGCAAAAATAGCACTCTATGTTAAAGGGTGGCTTAGCACTTGCGAAGATGGTTCATCCTCCTCCACTATGCTCTCCGCAGCTTTCATTCCCATCAAATTTAATAGGAATGTTCCAAGCTGGAACTCGAAAGGATCTGGAAAGCGCTATCAGTCATCATAGCGTAAATCAGGAAGGGGCTGCAGGACGTCTCTTGTGAGACCTCTGGGTCAAAGCTGAGTCAGTGACGAGATCAGACCAAGTTACTCAGGGCTTCACCCAGCTTGGTCTTGAAAACCTCCAAGGATGGGAGACTGCACAGCCTCTCTGGGCAATGCACGCTACTGCTCGACTGTCCTCATGGTGAGAAGGTTTCTTCTTTGAGCCAGGCTGAACCTCTCGCAGCGTGCTCCCATTACAACTTCAAACTGCAAATGCCTCCTGGCTTCAACAGGACACTTCTCTGGAACAGGGAAGTGACATCTTCAATGTGCAAGTGGTTCTCCAAACACCCACGAGTGTGGCCACACAAACCCGAGATGCCACCTAACAGCTGCTGGGGAACAGCTGGCTTGCAAGGAGCAGCTCGTTTTCTGTCATTCACTGGCTCATGGAGGGAAGAGACAGAGAAGAGGCAGACGAGGTGCTGAGGAGGGAATTAGAAAACCAAAGGAATCAGGGCAGCCTGCCAAGCCTCCCCGCTTCCCGCCAGGAGGGGCAAACGGGAGAGCACTGGTGACTCTGTTCCAGCTCTTTGCCTCATCCACTGCGATGCTGCTGTGATCCACACAACAGCTGCCAAGGGCAGCAGTGCCACAAACGAGGCAGCAGCCCGTCCTGGGGAAAAGCACAGCCTGGCAACAGCTGCTTTTCCCAGACATGTGTGTAAGCAAGCAGAAAGGAAACACAGGTAGCAAGGAGATGGAAAGCGAACGGAACATTTGGGAAAAGGAATGACGAGAGAGGCAGAGCCCCTTGGGATTTTGTGACTCAGGACAGGCTGAAATGTAAAATTTGGAGCTGTTAAGGGAGCAGAAATACATATTTATGGCCTTGTGGATTTTGTCACGCATCAATCGGAAGACATTATAACGTGTGTGGAAGTTCCCAGGTATGCTGAGAGGTGGTATGAGAAAATGTCTGGCTTCAGAACGATCCTGAAGCCCTCCTTTGTGTAGGCCGGCATTCCAAATGGCCCTGGAGACTCGGAAGCAGGATACAGTGCACGCAGGCCCTTTCACTGCCACACAAGAAGCGCCTCGTTGCAGAGCTTAGGTAAACTATTTCATGTGCTTGCAGTCCTCTGCCTCTTGAAAAAGAGGCCTGTCTGAGAAAATGGGCCTGTAAACCACTGAAGTCTACACTGGTTGGCCCCTGAGCAGTGCACTAGAACAGCCATCACTCACTGCACTGACGTCACGAGTCTTCAGGACAAGACACAAAATGGAGCATGAGAGCAAAACCTGACTCTGAGCGTGAAAGCTGCTCAGAAGATGTTATTGATGGACCTGTAGAAACTCACTGAGCAGAACAAAACACCTTTTATGCCTGGTATCTCAGCACAGTCCACTGCTAGAAAAGAGGGCTTTGCTGTGTCACTGAACATACTTCCTTACACATAGTCCCTTTGGGACACTGCCCTAAAGCTTCAGGAGATTCATAAAAATGGGATAGATTTACCTCCAGAGATGTGTGGTACTCACCTTGCCTCCATCAGCATTGTATTCCTTCTCATCTCCTTCCAAAAGCCTGGCCAGGCCGAAGTCAGTGATCTTTACGTGGTTTGGGGATTTCACCAGGACATTGCGGGCTGCCAAGTCCCGGTGAACAAGTCTCCTCTCTTCCAGGTACATCATTCCCTGAAGGGCAAAGAACAATAAAATAACCCCAATGAGTCATACATGAATTTTTAGAACTACTTGTCATCGCTATCTTGTAAAATTCCTCATATTATTACCCACAGTAATAAAAGAGCCCAGAGGCCTGAACTTCAGCATCACCTTGCTCTGAGCAGGAGGTGGGATTAGATGACCTCTGAGGTTCCTTCCAGGCTGAGTGAGACTCTAGGAATCTGATTCTTTGGCAGATGTCAAAATAAGAAAATAACAGACACAGATATCCTCCTTGCTAAAGCAAATTTAAAATATAGAAATGTCTTTGTCTACTGTTTTTTCAGGTAGGGGATCTGCAGCCTAGACATATTAAGATACTTAGCCAGAGCCCCACAGAAACGCAGTTTCAGGCCAGCAAGCTGAACTCGATGATGCTTCTTTGCCATCTCCACACGTTGAAGTTAGACACAAATCTTCAGTACTTCACCCTTAGTGAAGTAGGAGGAAAACCAATTCTGTGTTCCACAGGCTGCAATCCACTTGCCTTTTCACTCCCTTAAAATTTTGCATGTAATATTATAATTATATATTAGATCACTGGCCACTGTCATTTATGAGCATGAACACACTGTTGAAAGTCCCTTTCTTAACAAGTCCATGCAGCTGCCTTTAAAGATAAGCTTAACATACACCTGAGCTGCCTGGCCTTAATCTGTTCGTACTCTGATGAGAGACTAACCCTCTCCCATCCGTGTGGAAGTTTACATGACGCTCTGTGACACAGGGATGAATGCTGAATCTCGGTCTCACTAATTATATAACATATAAAGGATAGTCAGGCAGGGTTACAAGCCTATAATTTCATTAAAAAGCATTTATGGCATTAACCGTCATTATAAGGACCTGCGGATGAAATTACATACTTGATAATTACCCTTAAGGCATCTCTTAATATATTAGCTCTATATAATATATATGGTAATTGTAAAAAAGCCAGTGTTGAATATCAAGGAGATCACAGCAACACACAGTACAGGTGATAATTCATGGAGTCCTGGATGATGATTAAAATGACTAAATTATTGTACGCCACAGGCCGGGTTTGATTCCCTTTCAGGACATGGGATGCTCCCAGATGTCCTCACATACCAAAGAGCACGACGGTGCATAAGCCACCCCCAGACATGGGGCTTGAACGTTGCCCTTTCCGGACAAAAAGCGGACGTCTTTACCAAAAGGATCAAGTGGAGCTCTGAACCGCTCGGGCTTTTCAGTGGGAATTTCAGCGCAAACCCTGCTAAAAGGTTTGGAAAGGCGTGGGAGGCTGTTTGGCATAAACACGGCTCCCTCTGTCACGCGCTGGGCTTTGCTGCAGTCAACACGAAGGCCTCTGAAAGGGGCCACGGGGCTCTGCGGCGTGCAGCAAAGAGCATTATTTCTGAAAAGCGCTGCTGGTGGAAGCCAGCGCACCCTCCTGCCAGCGCTGAATCAACGCTGCCCGCCGCCGAGCATCAGACCTGCGGGACCGTGAGGGCTTAATGGCTTTTGACATCAAATTAAAGCCTGCAGAAAAGGGGACAAATAAATCTCGCGGGTCAAACCATCGTGAGACAGAGAGCAAGGGCCCCAGGAAAGCGCAGGCACCAGCCCTGTCACGTGGAGAAACCCGGGCAAGGGGAGCGCCTCAGCCCACGGCAGCCACGCGGTGGGACACAGGAGTGACCACCACAGGAGGTCCCATAAGAGGCAGGGATCCCGAGGATCCCGCGTCACGTCTCCATGGGGAACCGGGGAGCTCCTCAGGGTGGCCTCGCGGTGCCCTTATAAAGGTGGCATCGTCACTTGTCACACGTCTAATGCCCATGTGGCTCGTACAGCCCCCGGCGGGCTGGGCTGGACGTGGGTCCCAGCAACAATCAACAGCAGCTCCAAGCACTGGGGTGCATGGAGTACGTGGGGTACGTGCCTGGAGAGGGGCACTGAAAGGTCCAAACGTGGGGAAACCTCTTTGCGGGCAGAGCCTCACGATGGCCCAGGGAATTCAATGAATATTCTGCTGTTATTAGAACATGGTAAGGCCCCCCAAAGCTGTGATTTCTAACAGACTGATTTCTAACCATCAGCACTGCAATTATACAGAGATAGCGCAGGTGCAGAAAGCAAGTAGCAGAATTTCTATGCTGTTAAACCCGAACAGATGACCTCCACCAAGGCTCCTGCTTCTCACTGCTAACTAAGGTTGACAGGAAAGGGTGGTAGGGTGCCCAGAAACGTCCTTCACTGAACAGCCTAAAATATCATACCTGTAAAATGGGCGTCTTGGTCCTATTTTACATCCTTTAGATATTTAATTTCCAAGCATTTCTTAAACAAGCAGGCTAATGCTTCAGGACGTTTCACTATTCTGAGTACTCATTTCCATTTATTTCAAATTTCCACAATCACTATAATTTTTTAATAAGATTACAATATTTTATTCACTGTAATCTCACACTCTGTTACAAACTCAAAAGATTTCTAATAGGCAACCTGAATATTTCAGCAACCCAGTAACTCCTGGGTTTCTTTTCTATCCAGAAATAGGGTAACCACAGCCTTCTGTGCACCATCATACTCACGTTTACTTCACCCAGGTCTAAGAAGCTTTCTGAGGCATTTTTTCTACTTGTCCTTTGCAAAGCTAACAGCAACTTGTATATGGTCAACAGCTACCAAAGTCCTGCTGCTGCTCCAAGACCTGCCGAAATGCAAACCTGCCAAGGAATACCCACGGGAACCACGTTTGGTTTGCCTCATGTCCCATTAACAAAGTCTAAAGATGGTGTATGTATAAAAGGTGTGTGCATACACACAAATATATACATGGTATTCTCCAATAAATTAGATTATACAGTCAAAATCAAAACAACCTGAACAGGAGAAGCCCCCAGTATTCACTGCAGCAAGGCTATCTAAACACCCACTGCACTGACAGCCAGCACCCCAAGGCAGTTTCCAAGCTGGCAGCAAGTGCTATGTGTGCATCTCTAACCTCGTTACGTGACGCACGCAGTGCTGTAATGAAAAAATATTCTCTGCATTTCACTGCCGGTGCCACCACCACCCAACAAGCTGGTGATCAAACACCAAGAGGATATTGTCTCTGAGCTACGGGAGAGAGCTGCAAGGGACCCTAAGCCACCAGCACGTGTCATTTTTAGCAAGTGATTCTAAGAGTCACATCCGAAAGATGCTGCTCTGTGGCTTTTGCAGTGTGATCTGTGAGACTGGGGCGTGAAGTGCCCCCTGGGACTTTGTTAATCCAAATTAAAGCTATGCAGATACCACAGAAGTGTCAAAAAATTAAACTGTGGGATGTTACGATGTCCTAATGTGTGGACTAGAACGAAGAGTCGCTGCCATCAGCTGTACCAGAGAGAAGCTGAGCGAGTCCCCTAGGAAGCTGTGCAGGAGGGAGGACTAACCTCTCATCTTCCTCAGGACAACCCTTACCCCAACCCAGGACCTGAGGCACGGACACAGGGACCAGTGCTGTGCAACCCCTTCTCCTTGACACAGAGATCATTCAATGCAACAGGGAAAGGAGGAAAACCCTCCCTCCCGACACAAACGCCCTTGCCAGGCATTTGGAGCGAGTGGGGTGGAAGGAAAAATTGCCAACGGAGATTTTCAATAGCTCTTTGATTAGCGTAAAGGTCTTTTGTCCTTGACTACACAATTACTAACCTGGACGGCGCTACCCGTGTTTATAGATTTCACACAAGGCTTGCAACAGCACCAGGGAAATTAGGAGCAACGCTGTGGGCAGAGGACTTGGCTGGTACCCAGGCGAGACGGCTTCCCTCGAAGCAGGGAGGCGGACAGGAACCGCGGACCTGGTCACACAGAGCTGAGCTCCAAGAAGAAACCCCTACCTGTCATGTTGAGCCTTGGCAATGTTCTATGTAATAGCCAGGAAAACAGAATAAAACAGAAATAATACTAGGTGAGGTGAGCCCTGCTCCCCTCTACCCATCTATTTGCTCTCAGGCTTGCCCAGCAATAACACAAGACAAAAATTACCTTGTTAGACTAGGAGTTAGTGATTAAGGACTGTAAAATTCTTTGGTTATGGTGAATCCCTAGCTTGCAAAAAAAAAAAATGACTGGCCAGAAAATGAGATATCATGTGGCGGCCACAAAGCAAAACGGGACACCTCTCTGGGGTAGCAATGTGCTGTGTTACACTAGAAATTATCTTCTAAGTTCATGAAGTGTTAGGACTTCTCCTGATGTGGACATCTACAGAGCAGCATCACCAAAGGGGAGTTCATGGTGCAGATAACAGAACGCAAGCTTTTTTTTTTTTTTTTTTTTTTTTAAGCAAAATCAAGTTTTGATATATCTGATATATGAATTTAACCATTAAGGTTAGGGATCTGCCCCTTGAGCTCTCTTGCCTTTAAGATGCAGTCACATCTGTGGTTCTCTTACTTGAGCACCAGCTTTGCTGCTGCAGCTCTCACTTGTCTCCCAGTTCCTAAGGGCAATTTTTGAGCACAGCCTCAATCTGTACAGCTCACAGTACATGTAGTTTCAGACACTGTTATTTGGTTTCTTGTTATTCACTTTTCTGGACTTTTCAAAGTCCCATCTCCTACACAAGGACATTTCTGGAAAAAAAAAACCCACAACCATTTTTCAGGACAGATTTTAAGCCAATACATAATCTTCATTAAATGGAAAGTGCCTTTGGGATATTTATCAGAATATAACTTAACTGAAGTGTGTGGAATCACTAACCAAAGGTTAAGTACATACAGATGTCTTTGCAGGATCCAAGACTTTTACTTTGTAGAACAATTCAAATAAAAAAAGCGATTGGTAGAAACAACTTCACCTGCCCCAGCAACTTCAGCAAAACCAGCAGACAGCACAGGAAACTTTTTTTTTCCTCAGTATGCCTAGTTTGCTGTTTTCTGTGATATACATTATTTTCTCTCTAAATAGAGGAAATGTTGATCTTTACTGACCCGAGGAAGCCTCAAGAAATTAAGAGCAGGCTGCCTTTCTTCGATAATAACTTCCCCTCACCAGGGCCAGACGAATGGCAGATCCATCAAACAGGTTTGTGAGGGAAGAAAATTTCAAGCCCAGCTCAAATCTCATGGGCCTTAATCTCCAGCCTTGGAAATTGTCCTCTTTTCATCCTAATAACTTGAGGCTAGCTTAATAACAGGAATCAGTACAGAGAGCTTGAAATGACCATCTTTGCCTTCCTTCCCTCACCCCACGGAAAAAAAAAAGTGTGATTTTACCTGGGGCTAAAGACTCTTTCAAGGAAAAAGTGATGCCCTTTGTTGTCATGAGCAACCAGAACCACCGGAGTAGCTGCTACTCCAGAGATAGCTGCGGGAGGGAAACAACCAGGCGGCTCGGGAAGGCACCGGCTCAGCCGCACGGGAGGGAGCTGCCCTCGCAAAGCCGGGGCTGGAGCTGCCCTCGGAGCCGCGGCGGAGCCCAGGATGCCCACAGCGCCAGGCAGGAATCTGCCACGGGTTATGTGCCAAACATTGCTGAAAGCTACGGCCAGAGCGCAGGCAGCTGGCAAGGGGCGTCCATCCTGGCTGCTGTGTCACCCTAAATATTCAGGAGAGCAATTACTTTTTCTGCACGGGGCAAGGAAATCTCTGGCTTTTTGGTAAAGGTGAGAGCACTGCAATACATTTCTTCCCACCTCCTGCTACTCAGCTCTCTTTTAAGGTTTCTCTTCTCTACAGGTCACTGAGTTTGGAAGTCACAGGCTAGCCACATGCAGCAAGCCCTGTCTTGGAGTAATGGTGCTTTAACCACGAGCTGCTCTCCGTGAATTGCCTAAGTAGCTCAAGTTAATCTGGCCATGAAAAGAGTTGGGGGATGCCATTTCGGTGCACAAGTTAGTCCTACATCTTTCCATTAGTGGATCACTCAAAAATACAAATTCCTCCTGTTCGTGTATGGGAGCTGACTCGGTGGAACCACAACATCTAGACACACTGGCTTCGTACCTGCTACAAGAGGACCCTGGCTACCTGCAGTAATATAAACATGCCAGTTAGCTGCCAAAAGAACATGCATCAACCAGCAAAAAGGCTTTATACCAGATCTTTACTCTGCATCCTGCAGCTGCAGGGCATCTGATGCAGGACCTGGAGCCCTAAAGCCGGGTTTACTGCATGGCCAAGCTGTGGGCCAAAACACAGTATAAAAGAAGACGCTGAGGCATAATCGGTCCAAATAAAGCCAGGAAGTAAAGGGAAAGAGGCTTTGAGGACAAGATTTAGATGACAGAATTACAGGAAAAACGCTGGCTACTCCCAAATCCCATGTGATTCATAAAGGGAGAATAAAGCTATTACAAGAAAAACAAGTCCATAAGCTCACAATATTTCAAGACTTCATTGACCGAACTGAGCAGACATTTTGATGGGCCCAGACTCACTGCAACCCTAAACTAAAATCTCGGCAGTGTCTTCCCATCCTTTTAAAGCACAGACAAACAGGTTTCCACTAGGCTGGTTCGCAGCACAGTTGTAAGGTCCTTAAAACTAAGTTATCTATTCTGGGTAGGTGCTGAAGTGCTTAAGACATTATGAGAAGAGGAGTTTGTTCCACTGTCATCATTAAACACTTCCTTTGTCTGAACTACTGCAAAAAAAAAAAAAAAATATGTATGAGTTGTCTCCCTGGCTCCTTCAAATTATGCAGACATCTAGATTAGGTGGTGCTGAACAGAAAGAGCCTGTGAAGCACTTCGTGTTCCTCTGAGGATAGATGTTATATAAATACATTAAATAGCATTACTAATCGGCTGTAGAACAGGTATTTCAACACGGGCACCTCCAAGATGTTCTGGTCTCATCTTCGGGCGCATCTCTCATGAAGGCTGTCTTGGATGGGAGAAAAAGTCCACTCCTATGGGTGAAATCCCTGCTGGAGGGAGCTGTGGAGTTAGGGCATTTTGCAATTAACATTTACCAAAGTGTTTTCTTAAGACAGCTGTGTGCAGGACGCTCAATCTGCTCACTTGCAGTAGCATCCACCCTCCCAGTCTGTGGGGCACAGGCTGCATTAGCATCTCGCAGCACCTTCACCCTGTCCCCCAAGCACTCAAAAGGACCAGAATGTCCCCCTGTAATTAACTGAGAGAAATCACAGTTGGGGATGGGGAGCTGCGAGCTCCCCTTCGCAACCTGTGCTACAGGCGCCCGCGGGAGGACGGTACCTACCCTCGGAGGCGGGGAGCTCTGCGAGACTCCAGCGTTCAGCTCCCAGCGGATCCAGCACTTGGGAGAACCGCTTGGCTCTTCCCAAAGTGGCAGCCGAAGAGGGAGGCGGCAGCGCATTAACTTTCTGAGAAGGCTTTCTGCATCCTGCTCTTCCCTTGGTGGTTCCAACAGCTCCGTCCTGCGAAGGGGCAGGCTGGCAGAACGTGCCCTGTGGAGCAGCCCCCAGCGGGGCCAGGACCAAGGACCAGGACCAGGATTTTGCCAATGCTTTGTGGCTACAAACCAGCTGCAAGGGAGGGAAGGCGGCTGGCCTGAAAGCCCAGGCCTGCCCAAAAGAGCGAGCTCGGAGGGCGCGCAGAGTACACAAGGATGTTCTAGCACCCTTCCCCTGCGCGGCCCGCCGACCTCCTGCCGACACCGTCACACGCGGGGGAGTCTATTGTGCAGTGCCTTCGCTCGCTCCCAGAAAGTGCATTTAAAATGGATTACTTCTGCTCCTTAGGCAGGCAATCAATAGAGATGTGGACTGCAATAAGTGCAGAGATGTCTGTGGGCTGCAGCGCTATGCTCCGGGTTTCCTCAGAAATTAATTAAAAATCAATGAAGTGTGCAGCCTATTAATAAGGAACCTCCAGATTAACAGATAACAACCACAACCTTCTCTCCGCCTCTGAGCGAACACAGCCGGAGCGCAAACATGTCAGAAATTCTCCAGCACTTCACACAACACAGGGAGGCCGGTGACCTTTCCGTGCTCGCCTCTGGATCGCACTGCCCTGCAACAGTCCCGGCCTTGTGCACCCTTAATAAATTATGTGCTGTTTGTTTCAAGTTGGTTACACAGGAGGACTTGCATTTAGAGAGTTCAGGGTTACCGTCCTGACTTCCCAGTCAGCAGAGCAGGCACCAGCATTAAGGCAACGTCCAACTTCCAAGCGAGGCGCGAGGAGACTTTGTAGTCCTGGAGGTTGCTGCTGGGATTTGGCCGGAACCCATAAACCTGTTTATTTGGCTTCTCTACCAACAACCTGTAGGCAACACCTTGCGGCTGGGTGAAGCTCACTTGATGATCTGATGACCCTGAATGCCTGATTACTGTAAAAGGTTGGACCCTAATTAAACAAACCTATGTTAATAGGCACAGTAATACATTAACTCAAATCTTTAAAAAGTTCTGGCATAAAGGTTGATGTAAATTGCCTCAGAGACTATGTGTGGGTTAGAGCCAGGTCCTGGGAAGCCCCAGGACTATGTTCCCAGAGCCAGGTCCTGGGAAAGCCTCAGCTTTCCTGGGAAATCAGTACTGATCCTGCAGCAGACCAGCATTTGCCACTGAAAGGTCATCGATACAGCGAGGATATCACCTGGATAAGATGCTTCCTAATATTCACCTTATGCTATGAGTTGTAAGAGAACATGTGACAAACAGGTCCTATTTATGTTTCACAAAACACTTTTGCTCAAACTAAAACTTTTTTGCAGTACCCTGCGTTCTCATTAAATTAAGCTCCAATGACTTTTTCCCCCCCAGCAGCATGATTAGGTCTGAATTTGAGGGAGGTACCTTGACTTGAAAGACGCCCCTCAAGCACGCATTACTCCATAGGTCCTCCTTTAGAAACCACCCTGTCACTGCAGATAGGAACACGACCAGACCACTGTCGAAGGCACTGCTTCCTTAGGAAACTACCTCTCGTACAAGCTACAGCACTGCAAGGGCCGCCAGGCTCTGCATGGAGACACGGGATGGATGCTCCTTTGCCCTGTGCCCCGGCGGCTGCTCTCGTGCAAGTAGGTGGGCTAGCCCATGCGATGGCTTCTGCTGAGGAACACAATGTCATTCCACAACAGAAAACATTCTGGAGTTCTTCTAAACGCTTCTGATGCTCCAAATAAGACAGTTCTCGGATAAATTAAAGCTTTGAACTCCCAAACTCTGTTGCCGCCGGGTTTCTGAGCGCTCCTTAAAAACCCACATCACAGGTAACCATAGTTACCTATTTCATATCAGGGTTTTTCTTTTCTAATTGAGGAGCTTATGACAGCTGACAGAGCAGGGGGGACCGGCCGCACAAACACCGTTCTGGCTGCCGAGAGCCGCTGAATAATCCATTGCCATTGCCCAGTAAACCCAGACGAGTGCCAGAGCGGGGTGGGCAGGAGCAGGAACTTGCTTTTCCACAGACAGCTGTTTCCCCCCAGCTAAAACTTGGCGTTGTTATTAGCGTCCCGCAGCGCCGCGGTGCCGAATACTCGGGAATACTTCTGGATCGAGACCTTCTGTGAAGAAAAACTTGCTATTTCTTCAGCAATTGGTTCCTGGCATTACCGTGGCGGCAGAGAAAAGGCCCTTGGGGCCTTGATGGGAGGTCTGAGCTGCAAGTTCAGGGTGATAAAAGCTCGTATGCTGCCTTGCTAAGGGTAACAGGTTACCGGCAAAGCAAAGGTGAGCCGGCCCTGTAGCTCTGTGGAGCTTTGGGTGACTCGGATAATTAGGGATCACAAGTAACGTTTGTGCTGCTTCGCTCTTCCTACAAGCAGGTTCCACGTTTTCTAAGAGGACAACTCCACCCGCAGGAGAAAACACACTTCTAAAGCTGGAAACGCCTAAAAAGAACCCTTCCTAGCAGAACAAAACTGGGTTTTGCCCAGCTCCCAGAAACACCCAACGTCGTTTGTCTCAAGCTCTCAAAACGCCATTAACTTCTAAGGTGAATTCCAGCAAAGGATGTTTCAGTTCCCAAATTTGAGAAACTTCTCCGCAAGTGCGAGCTGGCTGTTGTAATTAACCTCTGTTCACATCTTAGCGATGACAAATACTTCAGTTAAAGCCAGGCGTTTGTCAAGCTGTCTCCGGAGTCAGGGATGCCATGATTTATTCAGAAAGAACAAAAAAGACTCATGGCCGACATCTCAAAATGTGACGTGTGGGTGGGTGAGCACAGTGGAAATTTTGAGAGCCGCAGAGTTGAACCAGGTGACCCGCGAGGAACAAAGAGGGACGAGGACAAGTGTAATTTCACCGACAGGAACTTTTGCGCGTGTTGCAAGACTCGATTCCTGATTCATTAAAATTAAAGGGAGTTTTTCCCAACGGAGTTTTTCGAGCCCTAGGTCAGCGCTGTTACCACTGTGCACCACCAAACTGGGATACGCAAAGTGTGTTGAAAAGGTTTCTAACCACAGGGAACAGCAAGCTACTGGGAAAGCAAAGGAAACCTAACTCCCTTGTGCTCTGCTAAAATCCCATGTCTTCATTTTGAGAAGAGTGAAGACTCTCACTTGGCCTTCCTCCCTTCTCCTCCATCCCAGCTATAAATCCATGTTTTTTTGCTTCCCGTTCTAAGCTATAGCTGTGACTTCTTGTATGGTTTGTCACGGCAAACCCCCAGCCCTAGCTGTGGAGGAAGCATGGGGCATTGCCTGGAGCAATCAACAGCCTGTTCACAGGGATCACCTTCTTTCTCCAATCTGCCACTGAGCCCTCATGGGGACCAGCCATGGATACCTTCCCAGGAACGTGTCTCCTTTCCTCCTGCAGCAACATCTCCAAGCCTGCTTGCACAACTGCTCCAGCACTGATGATTTACACACACTGACAACCATTTGCAAGAACCTCCTTTGCTAGAATCTTCTTAGCATTGACATGAGGAGATTCATAAAGGAACAGATCTGATAATCTTTGCAGCGAACAAAAAAAAAAAAAAAAGGCTCCTATTGATTCTGGCTCACCTATATCATCCCCAAATCTATGAGAAATCTCTGGGCACCCTTTCCATGTCTCGCTCTAGGATTTCTCAGCCATACCTCTTGTCTCTTGGATGCTTCATTCACTCTTACTTCTAACCTGTCCATCCATCTCGAAGGCTCAGCTGGGGAAGCTCACCATTTCCCCAAGGACTCAATCATGCCAGCCTATTTTTTCCCTCTTCAATTAAAACCAACTGGCACCAGCCTTAAAGTGTTTCTGCATCTTGAGTGAAGCACATTGATTAAAACATAGGCAAAGGTACAAACTGACCCCAAACAGAAAAGCCTTTAGAAAGCTCTTTACAGAACGGGCTCTTTAGGAGCACAGCAAGGAGAGTCAAGCTGTCACCGAGGAAAGCACAAAGAGACAGGTCAATAAATATTGCACAGCACCAGGTTGCCTGGGTTGAAATACAAAGAATTTCTTTTCTAGAAGCACTGAGATAATTGAGCATGCCTGGGACTGCATATGCACACACAGCAAATGATTTCTTTCCCACAAGGTTGTTGCCTGGAATTGCCACGTTCTGCCTCTGCAGAAAGTTCTCCAAACTTCTCCAAGTGGCAAGAGGAGCAGAATCACTTTTAGCAGGGTAAACGCATGCGACACACGTCCCATGTGGCCCCCCCAGCACCAGATCCTTAGGACTATGGAACCCATTTATTGATTTCTAGCCAAGCACACACAGAATGAGGTGCCCCAACAGCTCTTCCAAATTCATACTGCATCTGCTAAGGGACTCAACAACACCCTGGGATGCACAGCTGCAGTTCTTGGGTATCCCAAGAACCTAAAAACTGACTGTTCTTTGCTATTGTTTGAATATTCACTTTTTTTTTTTTTTTTTTTTTTTTGGGACCCGATGCATTTTTTGCTTGGTTTCCTAAGCAATCAGGGTAGTGCAATCATGACATATGTGCGTATCTTACTTTTTCTGCCCTTCTCTAATAATTTTGACCTTTGCCTTTGATGAATTTCAGCCTGATCTGTTACAGCTAAAAATTCTCAAAACTTCTGCATTCCTGCCAGTTTCATGAAAGCAGAAAGGCAGGCAGAAGAGAAAGACAGTTTTCCTGATACTGTTATCTCAGTCCTTCTTGGACACTAGATATCCCCACGTAAGAGGGAGGGGGACACTTTAATTGGCACTAGGAAGGCATTAAAATCCAGATAACCCAAACGTGAGACACAAATCATAGGAAACCAGCTCTCTACATCTCTACTGCTCATAAAATCCCTCTCCTAAAGAGCTTTGGGGGCCTCATTGATCACGAACGCAGCTGGGGCTGCACCAGGGTCCTGCCTTAGCAAGCATCCTACCCCAAAAACATGCAGTAGGAAAGACTTAGGGTAGTTTTACTTCCCACTGTGCTGCTGTGCAACCAGGTTTTGAAAAGCAGTGGAAGAAGCAGCAGGCAAGATCCTCCAAGACAACCTGAGAGCCGGTTTCTTATGGCAGGTGGTCTCCCAGGTGGATTCTCAGCTGTTTAATAATGTGGTTGAGCCTACAGTGTCTTTTTTTTTCCTTTAGCAGGAGTACTAATCACAGTCTCATCTATCTAGATGCCTACTTTTATGAAACTCACACAAAGTTAATATCTTTGAGACCTTTTCTCCCCTGTCAAATCTGAATAAATTCAACCAACATTCCAAAAAGTTATTGCAAGGCAGACTGAAGACTAGCACTGAGACTGCAATAAGGCTAACTTCCACAGAAAACCAGGCTTAACCCAGAAAGTTTTAAGAAAAATCCAGCCTTTATACATTTCATTCTTTTTAAACAAAAATAGCTTCTTTTTACTTTTTTTTTTTTTTTTTTTTTTTTTTTTTTTTTTTTTTAGAGGACATTTAAAATAACCATCCAAAAAGGAGAAAGGGCCTCAGCTACATAAATATACCTCAGGCTTTACTTTATAGACGGCTTTACAGAGCTTTGGCAACAACTTGGGCACATTCAGTTTTGCCAGGGATGTTTTTCTTGTGTTTCTTTTAATTGGTACAATTAATTCCCCAGCAGACAGGCCCTCAGGGAAGTCAGTCTCTCGGCACAGCAGAAGGTCCATCACCAAATCATACAGGTGTCATATAAGTGTCATATTGATAAGCTACACTTGTCTCAACACGCAGAGAATCGCAGTCAACGCAACAAACACAACCCCACCAAGCCCAAAGGTTCAGAAACCAAAGGCCTCTCAAAACAAGAACGTTGCCTCTCAAAATTCAAAATATTTAAGAGGGATCTTTTGCTTGTCCTTCGGCCTCCAAGACTTTCACCCTGCTTGCAGGCCCATTTATTCTTCCATTTGTCCCCAAGTGGAAGTGGTGGTTCCACAGCCACCCAACAGCTTGGCAGGAGGGTGGAAGCACAAGAGGGCTAGAGACAGGCCCTCCTCAAACGCCTCCAACTTTTCCTTGAAAGCTCTAAGAGTTGAGCTCATCTGGTAAATCTATTATAATTCATGCCGCAGTTTTCCGACTATCAATCTATAATTTATATCTCCTAGCCCCCAGCGCGGGGCAGGCGCCTTCCGCTGATGAAAACACAATCCTGAGCCAATATTTAATGCATGTGTTTACACTGGCAGCGCGGGCACACGAGGGCCTCGGTCTGTGTTGAGCAAACAACAGGTAAGGCACGATAAGCAGCGGAGCTCGCCCAGCACCCAGCGCTTTGGAAATGAGTTCTGTGAGGGAAGGGGGTTTGGCCCAGCTCTGCCGAGAGCGTTAACAGCAGCAACGGAGAGCGGATAATGCGATCCCAGGAGCTGTGAGAAATACAGGGAAGCAGGTGGGAGGGAAAAGGAGCGTCTGTGAGGTGTGAGTGGGAAAGGAGACAGAGGCCGCTGCATGGAGTGGAGGCACCGCCGGGAGCTCAAATGCTCCTGCGGGCTCCAAATCCAGCCACGGAGAAGAGGAACTGCCCAGGCACCAGTGGATGCCCAAGTAAAGGGCTGATGACGGGCAGGAAGAGGCCAGCGGTGGCTCCAAGGGGCCGCGACGCCCCACAAAGCGTGAGGGCGACAGCGTCAGCACACGAGTCCAGGCAGGAGGTCGGGGGCCTCTCCTGCGCTTCCCTAAATCCATTACAAATCATTGAGGAAATGCCCACACAGCGCCCTCTGTACATGCACAGCGACAGCATAAAAGATCCCGTTTTCCGGCTAACTGAGCATAAAAGACACCCCTTTTTTTGGCCAGCTGGGTAAGCCAGCGACTCCTTGTGCGTTCCTGCGTCGCTCCAGGCACAGCTTCTGGGACACCGGGATGCTGCGCGGTGCCAGCCAGCAGGAAGGACCACAGCCTTCCACTTCGGGGTTCCCAGGCAAAGAAAAAGGGCAGGGAACAGGAGAGGATGGAAGATGATGATCCTACAGCTTCCAAAGGCCCCCAAATAAGCTTCGTTCTCACCGTTTTGGAGGTAATAAGTGTATGCTGTAATGAGCTGAGTGCTGGGACCGAGGCGGGACTGCTTCCACGGCTGCAATGTGTTTACTATTCCGGGCTTGCTTTTTTCATGTGTCTAATGCAATTTTAATACTTTCATCTTTTATGACAGGACTGAGTTCAGACTGAAATAATCACTTTATTAATATTTTTTCTTACCCATTCAAAGTAGTTCAATTCATTATTTCAAAAACAGCAAGCCTCCCCAGTCCATCATTAAACTCCTACTGTTTCAATTACAAGAAAAGGGGAAAAAAATCCCAACTCTATGCAAGGTTTTGTACATAATGACACTGTAAATGCAAACCTTAGCACAGAGCTATAAAATACAAACCAGGCAACTCTTTTGCTGAAGTATGATTCTAGCAAAGATCTCGTTTCATTTGGTAGGAACTTAATTTTTCATTCTCCCAAACCTTTCTTATGCTGCTCTGAAACCACAGAAATTAAATGCATTGCATCTGCCTGCAGAAGAATGAAGCCCTTTCCTAACAAGCAGCTCAAACCCTATCTGGATAGTGTAATTTGACAAAGTTCAGGGAAATGTCAGCTTACCTTTGTGTGGAAAAGATCTCTTTCTCTAATGAGCATTAACTAAGATTCTAGCTCTAAACAGCTCTGCAACGTAGGGAAAGTTTTCATGAAGATCTGAACCTGGATCCCTTCCTGGTTTGGGTTTGTTTCTTCAGATACTTCCACATTTGGAGCTGAACTGATAAACCTACTGCTTGCAAACCCTATCTTCAATAATTCACATAAGCAACAGGGCAAAATTGACGAGATTTTCAAAGGTTTGAACTTAATTAGAGACGTTCTGACCTAATGGCTGCTGGATCTCCAGCTGAAGCACACACGGAAACCGCAGGTCTACATTTTCCAAATGGAGTAATTAGAAGCAAGCATGGATATAAACGGTACCTCAGAGGAACTTGCCAGCTGGGATGTTAGGGAAGCTTCAGTCGATGGGGATGAATGTGCTGCACATACACAGCCAAATGTGAAAAGCTGGATCCTTATTTATTTTGAGAGAAAGTGGCAGAAACAGTGTGATATTTCACATCCATGTGGTATATCAAAGTAGGCAGAATTAGCTGAAACAAGCAGACTTGAAAAAAAATGAAAAGAAAAATCTGCAAATGTAAAACAACTCTGCGCTGCACTGATATTCTTCTGGGTCCAGATTTCAGTACCTACTGTTTGCTGTTTGAGCCCTGGAAGAGATAACACGAGCAAGCACAGAGAATGAACCTGCAATGTGAAAAGATAAAGAGACAGACTGAAACAGTTTGTGTGTCCATTCCTAATCCAGCCCAGAAACCTTCTGGCTCAGAGTTTCACCTGACCCAAACTCATCTGCTTCCATCTGCTCCTACGTCCCCCAGTACCAGCAAACAGGAATCATCAGACAAATTAGTAAGAAATAAAGTCTGCTTAATAGCCAGTTTTTCTTACTTATGACTATTTTAAATCATTACCAAAAGAAGTGAAGAGGACAGCAGGGACATTACGGGGTCACTCTAATAATAAGTTAAAGCAAAACCATCACAAAAAGACGCTGGAGAAAATTGCCCTTCTTTCTGAAATCAATTTAAATAATCTTGTAACACGCACCAAATTCCATTCCATTTTACAACATCCAGCTGCATGTACAGGGACAACGTTGTACCCGTCCATCGCCAGCCCTGCATGGACCTGCTGTGAACACCAGGGGATCAGAGCCACCTCCCCAGGTGGCCACCGTGCAGATTCCACCCGCCACGATCATGGAGCAACCACAAAGCTGCCCGAGCAGGGAGGGAGCCTCATTCCGCAGCCCTGTCCTGTTTCTGGACGTGACTTTTCCCGGATATGTAGGTGGGGATGGCGTCCGGATCCAGCCCTAGTCAGACCCCTGCGTTCAGCGAGATGCAACTTCTCAGGAAGACACATTTTGTGGCCCTAGCCCGTTTGGGCTGCCTGCCCATGCCCCAAGCAGCTGCTCACCACTTCTCCTGAAGCCCAAGGTATCGATAGACTAATATTTCCTCTACGACACAGCCACAAACCACCCGCAGCTTTTCAGCCTCCAAGCAAGCTGGCAGACAGGAGTCTTCCATGGCCTGATTTATAGCAACCTTTACTAAGTTAGAGCTGTTAGAAAAGAAAAATTGAGATTTTCTTTCACCCTCCTCCTGCGTGTTTTTTCTTGCTTGCTTCGAATTAGTGTCTCAGGGCCCGTGACTGATGCTGAGCACCAGGAGAGCACTGCCTGAGCCCCGGGAGCGCACAGGGAGCTGCTCTTCCCGCAGCATCGCCCGGCTCCAGGACGAGGGGAGGCTTCCAGAACTGGGTACTCTGCCCCTTTGGGACAGGGCACCCACACTGGGGAGCAGGGCACCCCCAGGCACCCCCACAAACGCAGCAAAGCCCCCCTGCCCGCGCTCTCATTCCACACACATTCGCCCACTCATTCCTCTGGCCTTCATCTTTCCCTCTGACCCCTTCCTTCCTTTAAGCTGTATTTTACCTGACTAACAGAAAAATGACATCCGTGTTTGCTATTAGCTCGAGAGCATCTTCCCAAAGAGGGGGTGAAAAGCAGGGCCCCGTCACCTCTCTGCAGCCCCCGTTTGCTGCTCTCCTCTCCCGCGGCCCCGTCCGCCTCCCGCTGACCGCTTCTGAAATGCCCTTTACAGCGCCTCCCTTAATGCACTGCCACGTATTTTAATGCACTGCCACATATTTTAATTCCAGCGCTCCGTGTGTCACCGGTGAACTTTGCCAGCTAAACCGAGCCGGGGCTGCTTGAATGCGGCGGTAAAAGCGCTTGGAGCGGGGGGCAGCAATTTCTCCCGAGCTGCCTTTCCCATTAAACACCGAGCCGGGGCAGGGCCCTCCTCCTGCAGACTGCAATTAAACTGTAATTCCCTGATAGACTCCGAGTGCGATTTGCCAGCAGCTGCCCTGGGAAATTATTTCTGTGCTTCACCCAGCAGAGTGGCTGTTTAGGTGGAATAAAACGTGATGCACGCGGGGCTGCGTTTGCAGGGCAGCACACAGGGTCGTCCTCGCTGGCTCCTCCACAAGAAGAAAATAAAGGAAATCACCAATAATTTTGGTGTCGGGGGCCGTTCCTAGGCCTGGGGAGCGCTCTGCTTTGCCAGGCGGTGCTGCGGAGGCTCTGCCTCCCTCCCCAGACAGATGCAATAACTTTTGCTGCCACTTCCTCGGCGAGACAGGAACATGCAGCATCAAACGCGCCACGTTCTAGCGGCGTCTGGGATATGAGCTGAGGGAGCTCGAGCCTCTGCTCGTGTCAACAGCATCTTTCACATCTCACCAGCACGCAGAGATGAAGGTCACTGAGGAAGAGCACATTCGAATCAATGCAAGCCCCCTGACAAGGTAGATTTAAGCTTGAAAGAAAAAAATGATGCTTTTTCTCCCCCCACCATAGCCAAAAGAAGAGGAGGGATATATGTACTTAAAATATCCTCCCGCTAACAGCATCTCCTGCTCGAGCCTCCTGCACCGGTAAGATAAGGGCAGCCTCGTGCTCCCCAGGCCCGGCGGGGAGGCGGGCGCTCTCCGCGCTCCCTCCCGCCTTCTCCCGCATCCCGCAGGATCTCGGCCGGCGCTGGAGCCTCCCGTGCCCTCTCCCTAGGGCAGCCGCAGCAGCCAGACGTCGCTGCCACCGGGAGAAGTCCCTGCATGAGGTACCAAGTGGATCAGCACAAAGGGACGCACGGAGAGGGAAACTTGTCTTCCAAGTCTGATCCAAACACCACTCAAAGTCTCAATGACCTGAACGGACACGGGATCAAACTCTTCCTCTTTTTCTTTCCTTTTTTCTTTTAGAGCAAGGCTCCAAATACACCCAGTTTTACAATACCCTGCAGATCACTGCACTAAACAATATAATATTCCACTAAACAATATTGCTCCACTCCTATATTGTCTTCCACAAAGGAGCTCAGAGAAATTCCAAGAAAAAATTAATGAATCACCTTTGCTATCCGTATACGTTAAGCAGATAAGAGCTGCTACTCGCACTTCTCAGATGGGAATTTGAAACACGGGAGGGATTAAGAGGCCTGCAAAAGGTGAGACAGAAAGTGCACGGATGACCCGGCAGCACTGCTCCCGGTGCGGGCCGTTATCCCAGCTGGAGCCATCCCAGGCTTGCAGGCCCCGGCTGTCGCTTCCCGACACAGTGTGACGCTACCAACACCAAACCAGGGCCGGGATTCCCGTCTGCCGAAGGAGCCCGGCGCTTGAGAACAGCCGGCCCTCCCTCACGGACAACCAACGCGCCAGGCACTTGAGCGGCGCCGCAGACGTGTCCCAGGGGTCGATCCCGCCGCGCGGCTCCGGAGAGGCCGCTCCACGAGGCCGGGGGAAGGACAGCGAGGAAATAACGCAGGACACGGATCTTCCACGTGTACGAGATGGAAGCGACGCTACAGTCAGAGTCAGCTTTGGGCAATTAGGTATCTCACATTTAACACACAAATAGTGTACAGCCCTGCCACACATTCAACACTCAGATCTGCGATACGTTTTTGTCACGAGTGGGGGGCTGCATTATGGACCTCTTCACCTGCCATAAAAAGAGGAAGAATGAAGTTAAACTCAATGTAACGTTTCCTTTTCGTTCCCGAGCCCTGTCAAGCCCAGTGCGACGGCGAGCCAGGCGCCGGGAAGGCAGCTGGAGCAGACAGACAGCCTGGGCCCCGGCCAGAACCACAGACACCCCTGTCCCACGAGGCCGAGTACGAGCACTGGTGCTCACAGTGCTTCCAAATCCCCTAGCTTTTCACTCCCTTCGCAGCAGGAATACATCCCGAGTTAAGCTTCGCTCTTTCTCATGCTTTCCATTCAGTAGCAGTTGCAGACAGGGAGAGAGACAGGCAACACGTTCCAAGGACAGTCTCACCATCAGGCCTGTGTCCCAGTGCTATTTACACCACGTTATTGCGGTTCTCCCTGCAAGATGACAGAAAACGTACAGCCTCAAGACAAGGATTCAGTTTTTTGGGCATGCTTACCCTAAGGAAACTTCCTATCACAAAGAAATGTCAAAATTGTGAAGTGATGGGATGCTGGAAAAAAATGTTACTGGGAGAATGGGGATGTGTATTACAGATCTGAAGAGGATATGCAGGGAACACCACGTACCTCTCCCTGGCACAAGAGATGCAGCCGACCTGGCCAACTGGACTTGCCGCGCTAGTTGAATGATGGTGGGTTTCTGTTTTGTGACTCTGAAGGGTCTTTCTTTAAAATTTGAGCATTTTGAGGAACAGCAAAAAGTCTATTGACATGAAAGCAAGAGACACCTCCAAGAGACATCAGCAAGTGAAAATATCTGCAATCACAATCTTCTTTGCTTAGCTCTGGATAGCAAAGTCTATCAAGGACTGCTGGATAGCTATGTTCCCATTTCTTGAGAATTCTGCCTACCACAAGCACAAAACTGCAGCTAAGGGTTTCCATGGACAAAAGATTGAGTGGATTGAGGTGAGAGGATGGGTCATGGTCCAAGTGAGCGCTGGGGAGAAGGAATTCCTTCCCTTCTTTCCAGGAATAAAGACAGTTGAGCGAGGCGGGTTGAGCAGCCCTTGGGGGAGCCTTCACAGCCCTTCCCACAGCATCTTTCCAAGCCAATATTGCTGCTCAGAGCAAGGGCCTTCACTTAGCAGGAGCCAAGGGGCAACGGTCTTTTGGTGACAGGTAAAGAAAGTGCCTCGCAACCCTCGGGAGCAGTTAAGGAGATGGAGCGTCTCGGTTAAGAGAGGATGACACAGCAGTGGCTCTACGCCCTTCACTCCGTGTGCGGCTGTAATTGAGGGCTGAACAATCTCTCTTAGAGCCTAATGGAAGGAAAATATAAGGGAAATGCCCACCTCTAGTTTCCTTTACTCCATGAGCTCATTTTGGCTGAGGCTACAGAGGAAACTCAGTCACTTGAGCTGCAGCTTCTCTAGAGAGTCCCAGTATAAAACAGCATCTTCATTTCAGTGTTTTCCCTCCCTCTGCTCTTGGTTATTATATTCTGACTCTATACACACAGATGTTACAAACATCCTACAGAACAACTGGCCTCTTCAAGGCTTTGCACAGCCTACACTGGTGCCCACCAGCAATTAAAGGGATGCACAACAGATGAGAGTTCTTAAGAGAGAGAAGAAAGTTATTAATGCTCTTCAGCCACACATATAATATATGCAGCAAACAACATAGTCGGGCACATACACACAGTGCTCCCAAGGGACACAACGCAAAAGCAAAACACTGGGAATGACCGAAAATATGATACTGCTGAAAAGCATGAAGCTTTAGAAGTGAAGATCAAATGTTTGCCGTCGAGAATAGAAAAAAATCACTCGAGCGGGATCAGAGAGCGCCCTGTTGCGTGGGGGTTCCTGCCACGACGCGGAGCAGGGAGAAGGCGTTTGAATAACACGGTCATCTTGACAACAAGGAATACTCTCCTGGTAGGTGTTTCATACGGAAAGCAGGATGCTGGCGCTGGATAAAAGCAACAACAGCGTAAGGTGCTTGGGTGCCAGCACCACCATTTTCCTAGATGCGGAGGAGCTGATGGGTGCCTGCGTTCATGGGTTACTTGTTGGCAAAGGAAGGGAATCTCCAATATTCACCAATTCAAAAAAAAAAAAAAAAGATAAAAAAGTAATAATAAAAAAGGCTCCTCTAAGAAGCTATCGCTGCCCACCAAATGACTAGGAAGGTCAATGATATTGACTGAGCGATTAAAAAGGAGATTTCAAAGCAGCAGCACATGGATAGCTCGTGCTGACGAGCTACTGCAAACAATAGATAACGTGCCAGGGGATTTATTACCAAAATCAATCGGATTTCCTCAGCCTTGGGTAATTCAGAATTGGCAAGTGAACTACAAAAGGTGCTTTTCCTCGAGAAAATATTTCTTCTGGCAAAAAAAAAATAGAAAAAAAAAAGAAAAAATTCCCAAGGAATGCATATAAGGAAAAAAAAAAAAAAAAAGAGGCAGAAAAAAAAGAAAAGGAAACAGGAGAGAAAGCCTGAGGCCTCAAGCTGTGTCCGTGGTGCCTGGGTGGGATGCGTGGCCTCCTCAGTGGAGCAGACTGGGGCAACAGGAAGCCCCAGAAAGGAGGATCGAATGGAGGTGCTGCTGGCTGGCGGCTTCCGCAAGGGAAGCACCTTATTGGCATTCCTCTGTGCGCGCCTGCCGTCAATTAAAACCAGCCACTGTGCAACAATGCAGCAGAACTGACATACGGACACACAAAGGAGAGGTCTCCTGTCCTCACGGCGCTGGCGAGCGGGCGGCGTACGAGGATTACGATAATTCTCACAAAATGAACGGGAGTCGTCACCTCGCATCTCGGGTGACGCAGCCAGTTGTGCCATCCCCTCGCCGGGGACGCTTCCCAGGGTGAGACTGTTCCCAGAGGGTGACACTCACGTTACCCTGACTCTCCTGGCACAGGGAAGCTCCGGGTGGAGTTTCCTCTGCCTCCCTCGAGCTCCTCTCGCCCAGCAGGTCACTCACTGGCTTCAGGTGCTTCGACCCTCTTCATCCCCAGCGCTTAAAGCTGCTAGGTGCGAGTTGCCTTTTTGCAAACGCTTCCTTTGGGATCTCTGCTGAGGTGGAGGTGCCTCGAGGCACCTCTCGCAGCGCTCCTGCTCCCGGCGCTCCGGCTCCGCTGATGGAAAGAGTCGCTTTCGGGAAACACCCCCCTTGGGACTGTCTGTACCTACTGCAAAACTGCCTCTGCAGCAAGTAAATAAACTAACAATGTGTTCCTTGGCTTTGATTTAGGCTGTAATTTCCTTTTTAATAACTATCTGCTTTCACAGCACACTCACCAACTCAACAGTATTTAACAGGAGGCTTACACTATTTCCAGGGGACTTCAATTATGAATTAGACTGTAAACTCCTTCCTCCTCCCTTTTCCCCTTCTCCTCTTTAGCGCTTCACTAAGTGACAGTGCATTCAAATGCCTCTTCAGACGGATGCATCGCTCCAGGTTTTTGACCCCTGGGAACGGGGTGAGCCTGCCTGACTCTGCTCCTCTCCTCAAGTCCACCAGTTTAACGGAACAAAGCAGAACGAAGAGCACAAAACAGCACCATTTGCAGAGCAGTGCTGCTGGAGATGAACCCGGCGAATCCCTCGTCTCCATGAGCCAGCACTGCCTCCTCCTCCAGCACTTTCGGAGCTAACAGGAACGCTCAAGTCACCTCTGCCCACTCTAATCACTACGATGCCTCCGACTTGGTACCAAAGTGTGGAGCCGTTTGGGTAACGCCGTGTTTAGAATTAATAGCAACAGGCCTGGGAAAGTCAGCATTTTTAGTTTGTTTATCAGCAGCACGGGCAAGGCAAAGGCCTCCACAACCGCTCCATCCAGCAGTGACTTACTGGCAACGCTGCTGGAGCTGGGAATTCCTTGGCTTCCCATTGCTGCCGGGGCTGGGAACTCCCTGGCTTCCCATTGCTGCCGGGGCTAGAAATTCCCTGGCTTCCTACTGCCGCCTGCTCCTGAGCCGGTTGCTGGCTGTGCACAAAGCAAAGAGCCTCCTCCTTGCTCACACACAGCCTCCCGGTCATCAATCCCGCTCAACCCGCTCTCTCTTTGGAGGTCAAAGCAATAAACCTGCCTCGCAGCTAAAGGAAGCGGGAAGAGACGTGCTTTGGTAATGAAAAAGAGGGCTTGCAATTCAGGAGCTCCAACGCGGCACGGCCTCCGGGCCTCCGTGTCGGGAAGGGAGGCGGGAGGTGCCCAAGGGCTGGGACCTCCCCTCACATCCCGTGGGAGCCACAGGGAGCTGTGTTGGGAGCCACTGAGTCCCCAGTGTGCAGGGGCAGCACAAGGCCAGCCAGAGGCGGAAAGGCCGTTCCTGCCTTTTGTATAGACATATATATTTATATTTTGTTCATATTTTGGCGGAGAGCGGGAGCCAAAGCAAAGCTGGGTGCAGAGCGAGCGCCCAGCTCTCCGTGCCCACACTGCCGGCCCCAGCCAAGCCAAGAGGGGCATCCCAGCTGAAACAAGTACTTGCAGCTCCAGCGCCTTGCACCAGGGTGCCCAGGAAAGAGATCCCAGGAAGAGATGGGTGCTTGCGGCCTGCCCTAGCTGCCCCACGGCTGATGGGCCAGGGCTGGCCCAGCAAAACGTCCCCCTACACTATCCAAGGATCTTTGGATCATCCTTGCTTTTTGTCGATTGGAAAAGATTGGCCCTGCTAATTGACACAGTGCCTGAAAATATACAGAGAAAACTGATGCGAAGGGTTGTTACCACCTACCCGCAGCTCCGTAAGGGGTTATTTCTCTGTTCTGAGACTCTGCACCATTTTTCCTGCAAGCAAGACTGTGTACAGAACACCAGCACCACAACGAAGGAGCAAATAAGGAGCAAAATGTGCTTTCTCCTTTTTCAGCCTCAGCTGATGCTGGTAACTGTCATTCTCCAAAGGAGCCTGATGGGGCCCTCTTAGCTGTCTCCATCTTCCCATTTTCAAGACCTTACCTAGTGACACTGCTGGTTTTGTCCGGCATTTTCCCCCAGGATACATCTGCAACCAATCAGGTAGGGAACTAGGCAAAGGATAATCACAGGGAGGTTAAAAATATAATAGAGAAATGAATATTTAAAAAGAGCTGAATATACAGTTTGGAGAATGATGGAAAATGACACTCCACACCAGCAAATTCAGAAGCATGAGGAAGGAGAAAGGCAAGCCTTCCTAACGATGATTGGAAGGGCTGAGTATTTTTAATTTTGACATTGAACTACTGCATGGCTAGTAATAAGAGCCTAAAGACTGTTAAAATCATTCTAGATGGAGAACTGCCACTACATTAGACACACAAGTACGTCCAATAAAGTCGAAATTCCTGCAAAGGCAGTTTTAGAGTATTTAGATTTCCTTATCTTTCTCCCTTTCCTCTATTCACAGCAAAGAGTATTTTTCACCTGCTAGTGATTTTGCACAGATATGGAGAATAACTTCCACACAAACGATTCTTATAAATTAAATGATTATGTCCCTGAAAAACTTCCTTTACCTGAAAGATGCAGAAAAGCACAGGTATGACAGCAACTCATTCAACTAACAAGAGCAGAAAAAGCTGCAAGGATCCTAATCCTCCACTCCTCAAAAAGAGTGGCCTTTGTAACAAGCAGAATGATTCAACTCCATCAGCACTGATAACCTCTGGAGTTATTTTTCTAGCTGATCCAAATCCTACTAAGATGCTTTGGCTCCAATGTCTTTGCAACCAGAGGGAACCCCTTGGCACACCTGGAGAAAAACCTACAATCAAACTTGAAGCCCTGAATCTGCATTGCTATCAATAAATTCATACCAAACGGGGAGAAACAACTTTGTTTCCTCTCATTTACCACTAAAGCCAATGGGTTTTTACAACAGCTCCCAAAGAGCGACCACCAGGACACAGCTTCTAACCAATGGAAAATCCCTTTTCCTAAAGACCTTGGTCCCCAATGAAACAGATCTATTTTGCAGGCTACTTTTGCTATGATGCCGTAAAATGGAGAGCGAGAGATGGGTAAAAACCATGTACCTGGTACACAGGAGGGGACGAATTGTATTTAATAGAGCTATAAAATTCTCCCTGGACTCAAGTGAAATCCTTCCGTCATTGCTGTCAGGCAGAACCATGGCAATTCAGTATTAAAGGTGCATTATTTTAAATCCATAATCCTGCTTCTCATATTGATTTGCGTAAATGGATCGATACAGAAGCCTTAAAAAAGTACACAAATACACACACACACACACACACACTGTAGCCCGCAACACCAAATTTGTGTGCATGCATGTGTGCCTTTCATTTCATTTTCCTCCCATTTGCCACATGAATGTCTTTCAAACACATTCATTATTGTGACAACAGGTTGAATCTGCAATTCGCCATCTGCCTAAACAACATTAACCTTCATGCAACCTCCTATCATTATTGTTGGGCTTTGTCTGAAATTCAAAACCCTGCTCATACAAGCTGGGGGGACAGCCCTTCCCTTCCACGAAACATCACCCCTTCCATTAGACATAATCCAGCCTTCTGCAGTACAGCTGGAAATTTGCATTCGAGATGGTTTTTATTTACAGAAACGGGCTAGGCTCTCTGCAGAGAGACCAGCATGGTCCCAACAGCCTCCCTGTCTGCTCGAGACCCCCATGTCCACCAACAGAAGCACCTGAGATGGGCGCACGGATTGCACCGACCTGTGGCCAGCCCCAGGGCTCCAAAGCCACCCTTGTGAACACTTGGGCAGTGACAGTGCTGCCTGCTGGGATCTGCTATTTATCCTTGTATTTCCAGCTCCAGTTCCTCAGGATGCTTTGGACAGGTTCACAGCCTCAGAAAGCAAAAGAAGTGCAGTAACTGCCTCACCTCCCTCCTAGAGCTGTCAACAAGAAGCTGAAGAACTCAGTTTTTCTGAGATGTGTGTTTCTTCAGTACTGAAAATATCTTCATCTAAAATACACATTTTATGCATTAAATTGCTACTTTCCCAGTGGCAATTAAGTCATACTCACTATCATTTAGATATCCAGCTATACAGTGTAGTCTTTGATCTAGAAAGAGATTCACTGAGGCTTCCAACTAAAGCATTCGGTAAGGTAGCTCTCTGCTGACAATTTTTCTACCTACTGTTTGTGAGGAGGACACGCTCCTTCCCAGCCCTCCAGAAACACCAGCTTTTGCCTTCCTGCACCCACCTTCCTCTCAGCCCATGCTGCTCTCCGAAAGAACTGATGCTGGGCAGCACTGCAACCAACACTCCCAGTTTGTTGGGCAACATTCACAATTCTCAGTATTTCCCACCAAAGTTTTGATTGCTACTGCTCAGTGAACATGTATCTGTAGATATCTTGAAGTGACACTGTGCTTATATCCAAAAATGCAAGTGATTCATTCCAGTAAGCTCTGGGCATCTCTTGAAAGAAGACCTGATCATTTCTTGAAAATTTTCAAGCAGGGATTTCTGTCACACGTTTCATTAAAATTAATAATTAAGGGTTGAATTTTAAAAGCTATATAGCTGCCTAGGGATGCAGACAGGGAGAGAGTGGGATTTTTAAAAAGCAAATCCCAACAGATGTCTACCTATGTCTTCAGATACTCAAACATGTTCTGCAAAACAGTCCCAGAGTCTCTTGGGTACTTGGCAAAACCCAAAGTACCAGCAAGCAGAGAAGCCCTGGAGATCTGACCATTTCAGTACCTAAAAATGCTCAGAAGTCTGTCACCAGACATTGATTTTTGATAGTCCTGGCCACAGTAATTGAAGACCAACAACAAACTGAGCAGCCAAGGGTTCAGTATCCCCAGGCTCCTCAGCCTCCCCTGGTCAGACACCCCTGAGGACGGGCAGGACCGGGATGCCAGCGGTGGCCAAGCTGTGTCACACTGAAAATGAACATCTTTGTTTTGCTTCTGCATGCTTATATTGTATAAACGCTTTAGCTAAGCCTCAATAGCTATATTTCACAGGGAGAACATTATCTGTTGACAATTATGCAATTCTATTAACATCATTGCCTTTTTAATCTATGAAAGGTTACATTAAACAGAAAGAAGGCACACAGGAGACTGCAGGAAGGAAAGCACCTACCCTTTTAGGAAAAAAAAAGATTATTCAAATGATCATCCTGACATTTATTTTTATACAGAAGAAAACAGAACAAGAAACATAACAGGGTATTTCGGTGACCTGAATACCAGCAGAAAGTAAATTAAAACTCACACAATAAATGCAAATTGCGGGACACAATCTTCCCTCTGCTAAGATATGTTTATGAGCACAAGGCGGCTAAGATGAACTGGCAAAGGTTATTTTGTGGACATGCCTGCGCCAGATACAGTTGAACTGCCTGACAAAGCAGGGTGAACATCAAAGAGGATGATCTAATGCGCGCCACCTTCCTGCCTGAGCTGCTCGGAGGATGCAGGAAAAACCGAATCCAATAGACACTTCTGAACCATCAGGAGTGTGGGAGCCTATTGGATGCAACTCATCTACTAATGGACATTTCTGTACCAGAGAAATTCCCACAAAATTCCCACAAAAAGGAGGATGCCGCCGCTGCACGGGCAAGCAGATGCTCGGGTGCATCCTCCTCCTTGGCACAGCCTCGAGCAGCACCGGTCACTCCTCTGAGAAGCTAATGTTGGATCACACGTTCTTTCCTGAAAGCTGAAAGGCAAACGGATCACGGAAATGCTGGTGTGGAAGGAACCTCTGGAGGTCCCCTAGTCCAACGTCCTACTTTAAAGCAAGGCTATCACCAGCACTCATTCTACCTCTCTCCAGGTACTTTTAACACAAACTAGTAATTTGAAAACATGGTGTTTTCTAAACACAGTGCTGACCAGGTGTGAGAACGGAATACCTGGTCACTGATTTGTCTTACTCAGAAAGTGGTTTCTGGTGGGTCTGAGCTGGGTGCTGCTTTGCACAGTTGCCACGTGCCACAGAGGTGACCAGCTGGGCATGACCACACACTGCTCTGCCCTCAAGGAACAGTCTCCTACTGCTGTCCTGAGGACTGCAGTCATTTCGGACCAAAGCTTCTACTACAGGTATATGAAAACAGTCAGGCTCAGCCTATGCACTAGCAATGGAAGACTCTCTGCTCCTAAGCTCTCTTACTTGGGTTGAACTTATGGCCTCCTGTTACCACTACACCAGCACACGATTGCCTACTAGGGGTCAAGACTTCAGGAAATGCTCATGTTTCCTGAATTCACCTTACCACGGTCTCCTCCCAAACAGCACCCATGTTACTACCAGCACCTTGCAGGAACCTGCCCGCAAACATGCTGGAGCTCCCAGGAACAGATCCTCGTTCCGCACCCTAGGAACCATCTCTAGCACCATAACAGCTTTCAACATTGGAGATGTTCAGAGACTCAAATGTCCAGTATTTAGGTTTCAGGAGGAATAGGTAATATCCTATAGGTAACATATTTTTTAAAAAAGAGTCTTTTAGAAATATTTTATTCTGAAACATGCGCTCGTAGGAAGACAGCCTTGGAATTTTCCACTGAGAAAGGAAAGGCTACATCCCTGACGTCATTTTGTCATTTATTCTGGTCAATCACTATTGAGCAGTCCTCCAAATACCTTGGAGGCACTTAGGGACGTGGTTTAACAGGTGTGATGTTGAAGGGCTTATGGTTGGACTCAACCATCTTCAAGGTCTTTTCAAACCATAATGATTCTACTCTATGATTCTACCTGGCCTTTTAATAAATAGCAGGCTGCTTTATTTCAGGGAACTTAGGAATGATTTGTATGAAAAACATGATTGCCACTTTCATTCACATTATTTCTAACCTAGGCAGCTCTGAATAAACTACAGAACTGAAATGAGCGGCTGCACCAAAACAACAGAGCAACATCTAGGACCAAAGCACTCATGAGAAGTAAGCTCCAGCTCACGGGCCCAGCTCATGCTGGTGGCTGCCACATGCATGTTACTCTAGGGGAAGGTTTTTACAGAAGGCCAAGCTACTTGAGCACTCCAATTTTGCTGCAATTCCAACAACTATGTTGGAGAGGTGTCTCTAGCTCACCCACACTTGCCAATGGCCATAAATGTTATTTAGACAATGCGACTACAGCCAGTCGCCAGAGAAAAGATTAATTAGCCCTCATGCTGGTACTACAGGGCTGTAATTCCAGTTCAAACTTCTATGACAATATAATCCAAGAAGCCAAAATCTGAACCTAATTAGAAACGGCAAGCTCTGGAAAGCCACCTATAATCTTCCTTTTAAACAGCAAGCTGTTCTGATAAATGAAATGGTTTTACATCCCTTTTACCGTTTCCAATAAGGCTGGTTCTGTTTCAGAACTCATTCTTTAATTGTGATGTTATCTGGAAAGACCAAATGCCAAGGTGAATGAATATCAGCAACGCGATGGACGAAAAAGGGAATTTGCTCTGCAGATAGATGTCAGTGTAGAGATACAGATTCAATTAAATAACGTTTACTTGGGCTCTTTTGTTCCAGTCGTTCTATTAGATCAGTATACCTAAGTCCAGACACTATGAAAAGATTGAAGCAGGCCAGGGAAATCTGCTCCACGGAATGGGAAAAGCCCTGGATGTGTGAACATTCAGATTAGGTTTTTGTAAAACTGCTCACTCGACCGAGCAGAAGTGCCATCCAGCCCTGTGTGGTACCCAAGAACATCCCCAGCTCGAAGCAGAATCACTGCCCTCGTTATCTCACACAGCACAAGGTCTGGCTCCTCTGCAGCTTGCTCATGTTTCACACGAAGGCCCACCTTCCTTTTGATTTTCTTCTCCTTTTCTCCTAAAAGACCAGCAGAAGTCATTGGCAATAAGGCAGAAACTACACAGAAGATAGCTAGAGATGTGCCTGGTTTTCATTATGAATCTCCATTATCATTAAAAAAAAATCTGTTATAGATCTGCTGAAGCTAAATTACCTGCTGTTCCCAGCTACCTGCACCTTGTTGTTGGGTTCAAACACCCATCGGCTGTCCCTTTCCTCAGGGCAGCCCAAGTTTACATTATCACTTACCAAGCAGATTGCTTTTCAGTTCCTGCAATCTTCTTCTGATAAGTATTTGTTTCTTTTGATTTATAAACCAATAACAAGTTACAAATTATATATTTATAACCTCTATTATATAAGGCCATGTCAACAAGAAAGTCTGCAGCTGGAAATAAATTAAATATTGCAACAGCCTAGACAGGTATCCGTGTTCCTAATCACTCTGACCGCCTACAATACCCGGGAGCATCAAAACTGGCTCAAACACTTTTGAACTTGCCCTACAATGTTCCCAGTGGGAGAATGAGACTTAAAATAATGATAGACGGAAATGAAAGTGTGTCTGCATATACCTGAGGAAACTGGCTAGGTAACATATGTAGCACAAATGGATTTTATCCTTACTCCACATTTACTCAGATAAACAGCTCAGGCTTCCCAGCTGTCTACTCAGATTCGGTGAAATACTGTGTATGTGCCACAACCCACTAAGAACAAGAAGGAAAATTGGTCAGCATAAAACATCTTGGGGTTTACCCAAAAGGGACCTAGCACCATCACTAACTATGCTGTGCAAGGAAAAAGAGCTGGAACAAGCCCCCAGGCAGTTACTGTGTGGCAGCTGACAAGCGGAAATTTCTAAAGATAAGCCAGTTCATAGATTTGAAGGTAACTGCAATGATGAATGATCTGTGTGAGAATCTATCTTCAGGTTAACTTCAATAAAATAAAAAAATCCGAGCCAGGAGGAGTCTGACAAAATTATGAAATTGTCTCGGTCTGCAGCAGTCAAGCAGCAGTGCCTGGCACTTGTGCAGGGTCCTTCACTGGAGGGTCTCCAAATGCCTTCAGCGAGGGCTCGCAACCCATTTGCTAAAGAGTTCAATCGCCGTGTCAAGCCTGGTTCAAAACAGCTACGGAACAGCCAGGAGCACAATCCAGTCCTTCCTAACCCCCTTCTTGCCTTTCGCCATGAAAGGCACTGACTGCTGTTTGAACCACCCTGCCCTCCGCATTAACACCGAGAGCAAGTGCCACTAAAGAAAGAATGGTAACAACTGCCTGAAGTGGGTTTCTGCTTAAAAATCAATGGCACTTCACCGAACTGCACGCAATTTGCCTCTGCTGCAAATGCAAGCGATCTTTTCTTCACCTTAATTCATTCTGGGGCCAACATGTTCACATGTAGGATTAAAGCATACCTTTTTTTCTCCCATCGCATGCAGCCTGGATGGATTGAATTATTTTTCCCTCGTGAAAATGCTCAGCAACCAAACGCAGCTCCCGACGGGCTCCGCACAAAGCGACCAGGAAAGCAGGAGCGGCCTCAGCCGGCGGCTCGATGGCTCCGAGTGCCAGATGGCTTTTCACCCGGCTGCTTCTCCGCGTTTCTTGGGCACAGCTCCTGTTCTGCCTGAGCAGAAGGCACATCCTGCACACACATGCCCAGTCGGCTGCAGGGCCCCTGCTTTGGGGCTTCTCTTCTGGCTGATTTCCAGTCTGGACCCCTTTGCCGCTTTCAAGCACACCCAGCTGGCCACAACCTTACCAAGGAGCTGAATTCAAGGCTGTCATGTACAATTTCCTTCTTCATTTGCTGGAAAAACACTAAGAAATGAAACATCGTGCTGCTAATACAGAAATGTGGGTGTACGTGCACTTCAACAGAAACGGAGAAGGACGAATGACTGCACCAAAAAAACATGGATTGATGTACAGCTAAGGAGAAAGTCATAGGAGGATATCAAGATAAGCTGCATCAAAGTAGCCTCTGGAAGCCATCATAAACCTTTTAAAGAACTTGGAATCGCAGGTGTCCCTCAAGGTTTTGAGGACAGAAACAGAGCCATATGTGCTCTGGAGGACATACCATACTGGTGGTAAAATGAGTGTAACCCAGGTGTGTTGGACTTCCTATGCACCCTCAGCTCATCAATGCAACACGTATATAATCGGTTTAACACGTCCTGGATGTGCTGCAGCTTCGTGCACGCTGCCTAGGGAGCCTGCACAGCATTGCTGGGCTCCAGACAAGGCACCCAACATCAGAGTTTCAGCCTCCTCCCAAAAATACAAATGCAGGTTGTTCTACTTCTTCCAGCAGCTTTTAGCATAACTACTACAATATTCCGGCATGTTTTATATCACTGTGAAAGGCCTGATAATAGTCTTTCATGAATGCTTAAGGATTTTTAATATTTATTATTTTAATTGTCTCCTATTCATCAAATAATTGTGTATTATTTTACATTGTTATGACACATCTACCTCAGTAATCATAACGTGACCTTGTATCATACCAAGTAATGATGAGATATAATGAAGAGGTATTAACTCTTAAAAATAAATTTTACAATAGTAGCAAGCATTAAAGGCAGCTGCTGCTTAGTGCAAAATGCCACCGCTTATTTCCTTGATCAAAGCATCTCCTTTTCTTCTTGTGTGTTGCACTAAAACAGTCTCTAATCAAAAAAAACCTTCAAAAGTTTCTCAAATATTACATTATGCCAGATTCAGATGTGCCACCATATGATACACTCGACATACCAATACCTAAAATATTTTCTAGTAAAATATTGACATTCTGATAAATGGGCAGCTCTATCGCACATAAGGAGCTTCCTCACCCGTTTTTAGACCCATTCAATTCAGCAGCTAAAGAAAAAGGCTGGAAGTCAAAGCAAAACCAGTTCCTGAGAAGGTCAAAGAGCCATGCTAACCACTTTTGAGATTATTATAAATACACAGATCAGGGGAACTGGATAAAATTACAAGCTACTTAAACCCCCAAATCTCAGGCGTGATTTTATTGCATACAAGGAGCCTTTATAATTCTCTCGTGGAAGACAGAGCGATCACAGAAAACAGGCCCCGTGCAAAAGTGCCTGAGACAAAGGGTCCAGAGGCTGCTTTCCGGATTGCTTATTGATTATAATTTTCCATGGTGTCATCCAAAATAAATGGGTTTCATGAGACCACTGGCTGAGCATCACTTGGCTCTGCCACGATCCCTGAGGAAGAACAGCGCTCAAGTGCAGGCTGACTTCTCCACTGCAGAGCAGCAGCTTAAACCCTGATGCTGAGGAGGAGGATCCAAGTAACCCTGCAAGGTGCAGGCTGAGGAGCTGCAGCACGTTGGAGAAGGCTGGGATTATGTGTGATTACATCAAAGATAAAACCCTGTGATGGCTCCATGGAAGGCAGCAAACAGCTGTGACCCCCAGGCTCACACACACAGGTGCAGGACCAGCATGGATCAACAGAAGCCCAGGAAAAGATACTAAGGGATCTGGAACATCCTCCTCTGTCTCAACTGTGCAGGAGCTGCCTCGAAAGCAGAAGATCTCCAAAAAAACTAGATTGTTCTGCTTCAGTTATTGCAGTGAAGACTACAAATGTGTTTGCTAGTCTCTATGAAGAAAACCACACAAATTAAATCCGTGCTTACCTCAGCTTGGGAGATAAAGCAAAACCAATCACCATTCAGTACCAACACAGAGCAGTCAAAAGCAAGTTTTTCCAAGCTTCCATGATTAAATTTCCCTTCCTTCTGACATTTATGATTTTAAAATGAGATGTAAAATGAATTATTATTAGTCTTACAATTCAAGATACACAGCGCAGTGCCGAGTATAACACCATTATTACGATTTTAGTCTCAGAAAGATAGAACAGTACATAAGTCAAGTAAGAGCAAAATTGAAAAATTACAGAGGAGGAGGTAACATGCTGTACTTGTAAGAGGCAGAGTAGAAAAGAATTTATAACTAATGGGAGGGTGGCAAAAAACTTTGTCAGACAAAACAAGAGATTAATTCCGTGAATACTGGAAATCCAAAGAGTAGGAGTGAGCATCTTGTGAGAAATAAGAGAGCTGCAAAGCAAGATGGAAGGGGAAAGACTGTGAGAATGTGGAATAAACTCCCTCTTCAACAAAATGTGGGCCAGGAGGTTGAGCTCTGAAGCAGCACAACTTTTCTATCCATAATGCAGCATTTCCAAATATAGCCAAAATCAAAGTCAGTGGTACTTCCATCACTTTCCTGAAATACCTGTTTTCCAAAAGAAATGTTGTGGGTCATTAATTTCTCACACAAACTGGAACACTTGTGTTTAAAAGCAATAAGGTCTTCATTAAAGAACTCCATTACGTGCGTTTTCCACCTACTGTATACATACCGTGAGTTACTGACAGAAAGCCCAAGGCGGTAGCAAGGAACCAAAAAGAAAGGTCTAAACTTCATTTTTTTTCTTAGGGGGAGGTAGGCTGAACACACACGATTGACTCTGAAACGTTTACTCACAAGAACAGCAGCATCATTTCATGAATAGGCTTGATGATTTCAACACAAACTCGCGGGATAATGCATTATTCAGTTCAGCTAATGGAACCAGAATCTGATTTAATTTGAATTAAGAATGAATAAAGGTGAGTCAATACAAAACAGAAAAACAAGAAACAATCCAAAGCACAAATCAACACTTCTTCTTTACCTCAAGCCAGGCTGGGAGTTACATGTTTCAGATCTGGGCTGTCCCCCTGCAAAGCACATGCTTCCATTCCTTGTTTATTCTTGCCTTGTTACTCAACCTCAAAATAAGGAACTGAAAGGAACCAAGCCTGTCATCAAATTGGGGCCTCCTAAGGGCAACCCTGCCATTCAACCCAAATCTACTCCCCAAACTTGTCCAGCTCCATCTTAGAAGTCATTCATTATTTTGCCCCTATCATTTCTAGCAGGAGGTTTGAGACCCTGGTCACTACAGCGGTTTATAACAGTTTTCTAATCTCCATTATAAATTTATTCATGGCCAGTCAAGACTCATTCATTCTCATGCTGGTGCAGTCCTTCACCCTACACAGCTTTTTTTCCTCTTGGGTATTTAACCCTGCTACATTCATAGATAACACTCACATACAAAGCTTCATTTAGCTGAACTAAATACACCAGGCATGTTTAATCTCTTCCCATACAATGAACTCCGCATAAATCCTGGCCCCTAAACCTGCTCCAGTTGGATTTCAGCTTTTTGGAAGAAGTGGACACTATTCTGTGATCCAGAAGTGATCTCAGTCCAGTCATATTGACTGGTGTATGGTGGACTCACTCTTAGCTTCATGTAGGGCTGCAAAGTTTGTAGCTAAACCTAGATACAAATTTCTTCTGAGCTCACAGATTTGGGTCAATCTTTGAAAATATGTATTTTTAAAAAGTCAAGGATACATTTGCCTCTCCATTTTGTGTGCACTTGCACTTAGGGAACAAGAACCTTGGCTGTGATGGAGCTCTTTTAACACACAGGCCACATTCAAGCTCGCGAGGTGGTCTACTTCCTAATGAGCTTTTGAATGCACAAATTATCACTCCAGTTCTTATTTAATTACGAAGTCGGATACACTGCAATTCTTCCAAGCAGAAAATGTGCAAAAATAATTTAATATGCAACTGCAGAAAACATCGCCTACATTCCTTTCAGTTTCGAAGCCCTGAATCCTCATTCTTCACATGTTATGTAAGTCACATCCATGCCTTACGAAAAAAATAGAAAATCCAATGGTAGGAAATGAACCCTAAATTTGGTAAAATAAAGTTACCTGCCCTAAGCTCAGTCCTGACACATCACCTGGCCCTTTGCCTCTGCAGTTCCTCACCTCCTAGGATGATGCTATTTCAAAACATTCGAAGTCCCCACGGCCAAGACATGGAGGCTCCATGCCATGGACTTGCAAGGTGGTTTTAGACCAGCATGTGGACATGTGTAGGAAGCAAAGCACCAACTAACACAGTCAAAAGAGCTGCTCTGTCCTCTGCATCACCTTGGACGCGCTGCACCACGCGGACGCAGCGGAACACAGCGATCCCAAGGAGTCAGTAAATCTCAGCAGCAAAGGTTTGGTTATTTGTGCCACCTCCAAAACCATAACGCTGAATTACTGTCCTCTGTCCTCAACAGTGTTGCGCTGTCTTGTTCCAATCCACCTACAGTGCCAAAATCCTCCTTCCGTGGCTCCTAACTCTTGCTCCATCTCCATTCCCACACAGCCAGAAATATCTCCACTTAGTGCTTCCCGTAACTCACTTCTGATAGCTCACAATTCATTTCTTTTTCTCCATCCAATGTCATGCTCCCAAGCAACTTGGATTTGCTTATGGAGTGCTGACTGGGGAGACTGCAGGAGGAGGAGTCTCTAAATAAAGAAACTCACAATGCAAATAATGCAATTTAGGTCTAAATACACAACCAAATCCTATTACAGTGTAGCATTTTGTTATAAACACAGGCTCCTAGGAAATCCTGGTCAAAACAATTTACTGGAAGAAGAGTCACTTCTACTAAAAATGACTTCCCTTATGTGTGAAATATCATTCTGACTAAGATCATTCTGAGAACAACAGAACAAAAACATTGAGGAAAGTGTCAGCTGGAATTTTTGGTTCAAGCAAGTTTTCTGTTTGAAAATTGAAAAAGAGAAACGCTGCATGAACTAAATCCAAAGGTCTTGGAAAAAAATGGTTTCATCTGTATCTATTCCAAACACTGCCTGTACTTTTCAGCTCAGGGCAGTATCTATTTTTTGTCATGCCCAATATTTTCCATGGGACAGATAACCCAATTTTGCATCACCTCTAATCAATGCCTTTCAGGACTCCAGGTGTGAAGCATGCACTGTTCGGAATGTGATCCCCTCTGTTGATCTGCCTGCAAACATGAGCAGCGAGTAAATAAAAACAGAAGCAGCAACCAGCTACCCTGGCACGTAGACAAGGGCAAATTCCGAGGAAGCAGGAAGGTCAGAGGAGGAAGAAGGAAGACCCAAGTACATGGGAACTGCTGCGTCCTGAGAGCTAATTTGCACAAGCAGGCTGGACAGGAACAGATGGGAAGAGGGAAACAGGGAGAGCGGTGACTAATGGTACCTGACTGCTGGATGACCCTGCGGGCCCAAGGGCTGGCCTGGCACCTCAAGTGGTATCAGCAGCTACTTGAATCTGCCCTCTTCTCCTCACATTTCATTAAACACACTAACCTGGCTCTTGTGAGGCACGCAGAGGCCCACACGGAGGTTACACAGTGTCTCCAGGATGGATATCCTTCCAGGCACGCTGCCTTTCCACCCCAGCTTATCGAGGAACCCCCTATGACCCTATTGCTCATGGCTGGTATCGCATTCCCTGGTGCCTCAGGGGCCTCCTTTCTCTCAGCAGGCCTCCTGCATGACACATCCTGCTCCTGCCTTCCTCTAAAACATTATTTGGGGTTATTTGGGGACTGTATTAGCCAAAGGCCAAGACGCAAGTTGCTGATGTCAGAGCCAACTCATGGACTGAGATGTAGCTCAGCAAGGCTTCACCAGGACGGATGAAGTGGCTGCTGATCCATACTTCCTTCATGGGCCTCTAACACAGCAAGGCACAGCAGGACAGGAGGCACCAGGCTTTGCTAAAGCGCTACTTCTACCTCCCGCTTGGCCCAAGGAGCTGCTGTACCTGGAGAGAACACAGTTTTCTTTGCTAAGATACATCTGAATGTGTGCCACGGTCAGTAGCTCTGCTGATAACAGGCAGCTGCCAGGTTCAATCTCATGTTTATGGACCACTGCCTTCACCTGCGATGGCTTCTGCAGCACATTCCGCTCCCCTTTCAACAGGGCGGGTTTTCTTCCCCCTCTATCTGACAGGTTTTTGCCCAAGAACTAGATTGTGCAGGAGAACTTGGAAATCTGTCTATGGAGAAAACTAAGCTCTGTGTAAACATGGGCATAGGCTTTAGGGCCCCACGTGTTTTACAAAAGGTCTTGCAGGGTTTTCTGAAGAATCTTAAAATAGCTCTAAGAGCTATTTTAAGCTCATCAGAGCAGGCTACTGATTTGGGGGGACATTATGCTGTGCTACTTTGCAAAAATGTGGGAGGTCCCAACTTAAACATCCAGGTCTCAGTCATCTATTTTTTTGTAGCTTTCCAAACCGAGTAAGTTGCATTATAAATTCCTTTCTTTCAGTGTTTTATTATACTAGAGGAAAAATAATTTTAATTTATGAGGACACAGAAAGGCACACAGCTTTTGTTTCTAAACTCCAGCAACTTAAAAATAGGTAAATACATATATTTCTTGAATAATAATAAAAAAAATGCTTTGGGCCTAGACATTTTATGCCAAGTCACAGTCCAGAGCAGATTTTATGGTCAAGTTATAAACCTGAAAAATATGGGCTTATAATGGAAATCCTGACAGACCCTAGTAGGTGCTCCTATAATACCTTGAGTCTGATTTAGGAGGCGTTTTCAATAATGCTTTCCCAAGCCAGTCTGCTGCTAGGAAAAACATAATGGCTTTCTTCTTTACCACTAGCTCAGCACACTGGATGAGATGGCTGGAGCACGAGGGCAAAGCTCAGACTTTGGGGCCAGGTCCCAGTATCTGAGACCCTAGAAATGCCAGTCCTAAGTGTGTCTTTCATTTAACAAAGCAATTGCCTTTCTCTGTGCAATAAATAGCCCATTTCCGTGCCTTTCCCAAGGTGGACATGGATTGCAAAGGGCTGAAGATCTCTCTCCTTTTTTCCTAACAACCACGACTCAGGGAAGTGCTTTGAGGAACACTGGAATCTGTGGAGGAGGGAAAGGGAAAGCCCGGATAATCCAGAGGAGTTAGATCAAGACTGGAGAAAGGGCGATTGCTCCTGTCTATAAATCTCTCTCAGCCACCGAGAGGCAGAATTAATATTCCCACCCTCTTCCCAGGCCACATCTCCTCAGTCCCACAAGGATTCAAGGATGGGAGAACTTGATCAAGCGATTTATCTTACACAGAGACAACTAAAGCAGTGACTAGGAACAGAGGAAACAAGGACGGCCCCGACTTTACAGCCTCGTACGAGAGGTTACATCTTCCAAGTCCTGCTTTTAAAGCTGCTAATGAATTTAAACAGTAATTGCTCAACACACTGCAAACAGCTCCCCGTATGTCCCTTCCTAGCACTGTCTTCTCTGTCATCCAGAGATAATGGACTGTTCCTTCAAAGAAAATGTGAGAGTTAACTGCACTAATGACCACGAGCAACTCAAACGCTGTGATACCACAGTTATTACAGTTTGCAGGAGAGCCTTAGAGAACCAGAGGTCAGCATGCAAAGCTGGGAGAAAGGTATCTCATTTTCATGCAAGTCTAACCTTAGACTTGTGCTTCTGTCGCTGATACAACCTTTTGGATTCAAACACTCCTCCTTCACAAACTAAAACAATACACGAAGTCCAGGGAGCAATTAAAAACCTTCAGCGTATTGAAACCTTCAGGAATAAGGGCCTTTTTACCAGGGAAATGGGAAAGAGAGGCCCTCCCCAGACCTCGTGAGGAGAGAAGTCAACGCAGACGCAGGCTCACGTCGAAGCAGGTACCAGCTAGAGGGAGCCAAGCAGCCAGAGGAGAGCGAGGGAGGGAGACCTTGGCACTAAAGAGCAATGGAAAACAAGTGGACACCGATCAGTGTGACAGCGAGTGAGGGAATATGCAAGTGAAGAAAGGAGAGGATGGCATTGCAGAACGAGAAGGGGGGGGGGAATTTGGCAATAGTGTGAGAGAAGGGAGAGAGAAAGGAATGATGAATTTTATTGTGTATTGCTTCAGGTTAATGTTTTTCATGGGATACAGGCCCTGTGGGAGACTAGGTTTATGAGAAAAGGGAAAGGCGGTTATTAAACAGTTACATTATTTTAATACTGATCAGTGCTCCAGGTGAAATGACTGGGTAAAAAAAAGGGAGGAAAGCACCAAGAAATTCTCCATAAATATGTATGTAACTATGTGAAAAAAGGAGGAAACACTGTGCTGGTGAAATACAACCAAAGCTGTAATGAATTATTTTTCATGGGACTCAGTTCCCTGGTTTCTTTGGAGAATTATCTCCACAAGTGGCCACGGCAAGTGACACTCAAGGGGGAGCAGGCAGGTTCTGATCCCGGGGCTCTGCACAGCAGAGGCAGCTGCAGGGCTCAACGCATCCACGTTCACCAGAGCACGAGACACTACGGATGAAACCCTAACATCTATCTCCTACCCTGGAAATAACAGGAAAAAATAGGAGAGAAAAAAGAAGAAAAGAAAAAATCTTGGTGTCTGGGAGGACAAAAGAAGTTTCCTTAGCCCTCACAAAAGCCCAAGGCAGTCAGGGTGACCACAGCAGGAAAGACATCTCGGCTCTTCTGCCACTCAGAAGGTTGGAGCACGAATGGGCAGTTCTTTTGCACATTTCAATTTAATTGAAATTTCATTTTAAGGGTTTCTCAAGTTCGTACAAACCTCTGGAACTCACTGCACCTTCCAGCACGGTACCAAGGCAGATCCTGGGCATGGGCCGGGCAGGTTATTTCCCTTTCAGCACTCACGGTCACCCTCTTTCCATCAGATTGCTCCAGGGACACCAGAAAAGGTGTCCTTAATTTCCATCTGCCAGCATCCAAGCTTTCCAGGAGAAGATGAAAAACAGTCGTGATGAACACAAGCAGAAAGGAGGGATTCAGGAAGGTAAAACGGTGTTTTCCCCACCCATTTTGATTTTGCTCCTCCATACAATTAAAGTCCTGTTTCAATATGGGTTTAATTTCATAGTCCTTGGTTTAGATCCTACTCTTCTCACAGTGCACTTCTTAACAGAGCAGCCCCATTAGGAAACTCCATTCATGCTAATGTACTGGCTTGCAGTGATGATTATCGCAGCCCTTAGCCCTGGTCCTTGCCAGTGGGAGCACGTCAGGAGAGGTTGGTCTGGCATCACAATTAACAATTAGCCTTGTCAAGGCAAGGAGCTTTGGGAATAGAGACATCTTGAAGCTCAAAATGCGGACAGCTGATAGATGACTGTCATTAAGCTCCTTTGTTCACTCCACGGTGGAACAGCCACCGAGCTGTGGGGTAGGCAGCTTTAATGAAAAAGAAAGACCTTGAACCACGGCCACTTTTCTCCACCTCTTCCCAGCGTGTCCAGTCATCCCCATTTCCAGTGCAGCGCAGGCGGCGACGGGTTTCATTTGGAGATGGGAGGTGAGCCCTACTCCGGCCTCTGCATCAGCTTCTCAGCCTCATAAATCACAGAGAGCCTTTGCATTTCGCAGAGGTTCAGCCTGTGCATCCAGCTGAGTGGCACCGCCCGGGGCAATAATAAAAAACGCCTCCTCGAAAGGAAGGAGGGTTGAGGAGCGGGCAGAGACGGGCTCTGCTTTTTGCCAAGAGATCTGCAGCAGGTCAGAGAGGCCTGTGACGTGACCCAGCTACGAGGGAGAGAGAACCTGGCAGCAGAGACGCGCTGGGGGAAGGCTGCAAAGCGCCTTGGCCTCCACGGCTCCTGCAGGCACCCAGCTGCAGGATCCTGAAAGATGCCAAGGACCATGAGGATGCACCACGTGCATCCGCGCCTCCCTCCTCCGGCTTCGTTGAAATTCAACCCCTGGTTGCCCTCCCTTTCGCTCTTGGAGAGTGCATTCAAATGTTGTTTGCCTGCACGCTCGCATGCCGCGCAGGGCTTTAGTTAAGGTAATTTGAGAATTCTTTTATATTGAAAACGGTATAAAAAGTAATCCCCCAAAGTACTTGATTTTCCTTCCATGACATTCCACTGTATCACCCTACTTAGGCTTTGCCTCATTACCATGCTGCGGTGCTGTGAACGGAATTATTATAGTTCAGAAGGCAAAAAAAAGCAGGTTTGGCAGCCGCTGAGGGGGACTCGCCCCCAGTGGGCTACCACGTGCCCGGGGACCGCAGCGAGCCGCTCTGCCCTGGGAAGATCCCTTCCCTTCCCTCTCTCCCTCTGCTCCGTCCTCTTCAGGGCAGGACCAGCTTCTCTGCATTCAAATCCTGCTCAGCAAAACTCACACAGGTCAACAGCAGCTCATGGAAACCCTAAGTGTACCATTAAAACTGGTAGAACTGGTAAAACTGTAGATGGACCTGCCTGGGTTCCACTTCTGTGCTGAACCTCATGGGTTTGCATGCCAAGTTACAGTAGCCAAAACGCATTTCTGGGCACCCTAAGGGACAGCCCAGCACAGCATTAAAGCCCACTGCAATGCTCACAGCAGGACTCAGGCTGTTTTTGTCTATTAAATTAACAGTCAGAGACTCCGGTCTCAAAATAAAATGCCTTTTCATTAACCTTACCTAGTGGCAGAGTGAAACCAACACTGTCTGACTTGAAACCCCGTGGTGGTTCTTCTCTTCTTCAGTGTGTTTCTGCAAGAACCACTTCACCTCCACTCAAGAAACAGTAAATAACAAAAAAAAAACCCACAAAATTGGTATGGAGAGTATTTGGGCTGTCATTATAGCAAATGAGAGCAGTTATATCAAATCCTTTGAAATATGAACATTGCAACACTTTTTAATTTTTTTTTTTTAAAGTCTTCCTGGTTTGCATTTACGTAGCCCACACCAGGTGAGACTAGGATATAATTCACCTTTTTAGCTCCACCCTTTAGATCTATTTGTGTATCTGCAAAGCAGGAGGACAGAACCTCGCCACACACAGCTGCTCACAACCATGCTTTATATGCAGAATGCTTGGGGGCCACTCTATTTTTACAACTTCCATCCATAAAACAAGAAGCCAACTGCTTCTGGAAAGAGAACACAATTACCCTACAATGATATAACATCGGAATAAATTCAGCACAATCTGTGTAAGCAAAAGGAAAAATCAGCCACGCTTTCTTCCAGTTGGCAGTAGCTAATACTCAATAACCAGAGTCATATGCAGGTTGGCAACCAGGCAAAGCACCTACCTCATTTTGCATCTCCTTGTACCAAAGTAGAGACATATGGAAATGGAGCGGCTGGAACAAGGGAACTCTGAAGCAATGTCTTCAATAAATAAACGCCCGCACTTTGGCAGATGGAGAAAAGCACAGTAGGGAAGAACTATATTGCAGCAGAAACTTAATTTGAAATGATTCACAAAATATCACCCTGAACTTCGGAGTCAAGGCATTCCCGAGTCCTCCCATCCTGTCTTCACTGGGGAAAAGTCTCACAATAGAGAAGTGGGAAGGTGAGGGTAGATAGATACGTTTAATCAGATATATCAGATGTTTTTTCAAGGAGCAAAGAGATCATTGAACATTTTTGCTGCTTATTACATTCCCAAGCACATTTTTGGTAGCCTTCAGAAAGACACAACAATCCATTCCCCCAAATCCAGCAAGGCAGGACGAGGGAAGGCCTTCTCAAGCAGCAAGAGCTTGAGAACAATCCTGAGCCTCAATACAGTCACAGAGGTGCAAGGGACACACGCACCTTCCCTCAGTGACACAGTGGAGAGGCTGCATTAGATGCAAGAGCCGCCTTCCACGGTGACTCCTGCAGCAGCCTGGTCGTCTACAGGCAAACTGAACCCCTCTGCCTGATCCCTAGTCACTGTCAAACACAACAGATGAGGGGAGATGAACACGACCACATCTGGCTGCTAGGCTCCAGCCAGCACATCATTCCTCTCTTGGGATAAGGGGATCCCTTGTCTTGTCATCACAAAGACTTTCTCTGTCACTGCCAAAACATTCTCCTCTAACCTCAAGTAATGCTACAGGCTGAGAGCTGGCAAGGAAAGTATTCCTGCATCCCATTAGAAAATGCAACAAGACACATAAAATTCTGTGCAATGTTCACGTTACTCTTACACATGTGTGCACCATCACGTGTCTCTACCTCTTTCCTCTCCTCAGTGATAACTTAATACATAATAATTAAGACAAACTGTACCTCAGAATTAAGATAAATTGCATAAAGATACATAATGAGAAAGAGGTTCAACACTCTACTGTCACTCAAGGTCCTCAAAGGCAAGAAGAAAATAAAGAGTCTGACCTAAAGGGACATTTCAGCTCTTTGGAGCTTACTTCCGTGATGAGTTTACAACATACTAGCACATAGTGCAAGTAATCAGGATTTGCAGCAACCTTTTCGACTAAAACAAGCTGCCATCCTAGTAATTACCACTAACACACAGCAAAACAAAGTCCACCCTGTGACTACAGACTGATTCTCTTTGTGTCCATGCTGATCACGACAGTAAAAATAGAAGGGAGAGAGGCACACACACTAGGAATCCAGGTAAAAAATAAGAGAAGGAAGAGGGACACATGAGGAATCCAGGTGGGAGCATGCCAGATGAACCCTGTGGCCCTGAGCTCCTTGGCCAGCCATACGTACCAAGTACTGCACTTCTGCGAGACAACACTGGCTCACTGCTGTCCCTGTCACGAGTAGCCAAGTGGATGAGTTTCATGCTGCAATGCGAGGCCAAAGCAAAATTAACCTCCCGGTTATCGTCGTGCAGAGGGAGAAGAATTTAATTAAACTTCACTACTTTCCCTCAATAATAGGCTACCTTTTGTGACAAAGAATCTCCCCTTCTCTCCGAGAGTTCATCAGTGAATACTGCACATCTGATTTCATTTCTTTGCACTGCGCGGCTGCCCAACACCTCAGAACACAAATATCTGCAACACCCCATCCCCTCTCCCCAAGAGGCCCACACCAAGCACCGATCAAGAAAACCAGCAGGCAACGCGTTTCAAAGGAGCCCAATACCACGCTGTGCTGAAACCACTCAAGAGTCCATTTCAAACCAGTTACATCTTGGTCAGACAAGACCTCACCGTGGACCACAGCTGTTCTCCTTGGCTAAATCAGTGGCCTAGGTGAAGGACAGAGCCGGAGCAAGCGCGGCTGTTATTCCAGTGAGCCCACGGCTGTGGGCTTGCAGACAGACCCAAGCACACAGGCACACACACACTGGAAACGCAGGCGCGTTATCCTCACACGGAGGACACTCTGTAAATGTTTTGAAATACGGAATAGCAGCCACTATCAATCAAGAGAGCAGAGAACAGATGGGAAGGAGGCTGTGTTGAGAGAAAGGAGGCAAAGAGGAACACATATTTTCTCCCTCTCCTTCCTTGTTCTGATAATGACTCTGGATACGCTCATGCAAATCCCCAGGTACAAGTGGTTGCCATCCATGTATTCCCGAACATTGCCCGACCCTGGCTGCTTCCCCACCCCAGCATGGCAAAACCACAGACACCAGTGCATGTGCCAAATGCTGCAAGACCAGAAATAGGCATTTTCCCCTCTTTTTGTTTATTACAGTGTATTTCTTTCCTCCTAAATTATTCCACTCCTCAAACACCTCCTCTTGAAGAAAAATTCAAAGCTAGCCAAACTCTTTTTAACTTTTGGAAAAAAAAAATATCATATCTAAGTTTTTAGAAGAAAGCAACATTTACCTGATGGCTGCCATTTTGTCGAGGAAAACAACTGCTAAAATTCCAGGTTTCTCTTCGTTATTAAAAGTTAAATGTTAGAACTTGAATCCAGATTTATTAATGGATATCGTAACAAATTCGCTTCGTGCTGCAGATACCAGACATTTTGGGTGATGTTAATTTTAACCAAAACAATTTAAAAGTATTAGTAACTTCTGAATAAGTCTCAAGAAAAATCGAGTTCCAGATTCTCATTCACAGTAACCTCATTGTACACTATTTTGGTAGCACAAAGGAGCCTTTAAAATGGAAACAAGCTAAGGCCCTTTGCATTCCCGGATCCTGTCACTATTTGTGACTTGTTATTAATAACACGCTGTAAGTGCTGTACTCAAAACCTAAATATTGAGAGTAGCAAATGCAGACATAAAAAGCATTGTGCACTAGGGCTGGATTTACGGTCTATGCAGTTGTTGCAGCCCAGCTGAAGTGCAGCCTGTCTAGGAACTCTAATGGCTTAATTCTTGCTCCTGAAGATCTGCAGGTGGGCAGGGGCATTACATCCTGGTGAGCCAAGCAGGATGCAGCCCCTGAGACTGGCCATCCCACAGAGAGGAGCGATATTACCCTCCAGCCCCGAATGTTGTGATAGGTCTTTAAATGCAGTAGAACCGTGATGGTTCCCCCAGGAGTGGCATAAAGCAAGTGTTTATCTTCTCAGCAGTGTGTGGGCAGACAACTGATGGCGTATGAGAATATAATCAGCAGTACAGATTCAGCAGGGCTGAAAACCAGTCATGTGAAATTGGTAGTTACGAACCCTTGACTGCATGGTGAGCAGTGGGAGAGGCTGGAGAATTGTTCTGTGCTCAGATGGGGCACAGAGGGCGGCTGCTGCTTCTCCTTCTACGCTTTTTCTCAATGAGCCCATGTGAACAGTGAGTTGGGAAGACAGCCAGGAAAGAAAACTTGGACTTAGTACCAAGTAATCTACAATAGTCTAGACAGTCAAAGCAATACATATTTCAAAGCTACCCAATGTCCTTGGAAAAAGAAGGAAGCAACCAATCATATTTTCCTTTTTTTTTTTTTTTTTGGCATGGCATTTCTTTTGATTATTTATGAAACTGAGAAAAAGAACAGCATGAACTACTTACCTTGGCTATTTGGACACACCAGTTCAGCAGAAGTTGGGAGCCAATATTATCCTTATGCTCATGAACGTAATCCAACAGGCAGCCATGGGGCATCAGCTGCGTGACCAGCTGAATGGTTGGGCTCAAGCAGACACCAAGGAGTCTCACCAGGTGCGGGTGGTCCATGCTGGCCATGATAAGGGCTTCCTGTAACCACAGAAGGGACCCAGTTACTCCACTGTGTCTCAAGGCTAGATGCCCAGATCTCCTGTTCCCCATGAAGCATTGAAAGGAAATTGTAAATATGACAAATTTCCATGCTTTTCTGGCATTAGGCACTCCTAGACAAAACCTGCTTGGATGACAGGCATGTTATATGGTCCTAAACAACAGGTCAGAGTATCTGCGTAGCTCCACTGACATCAGGAACTTGGCATTGCCTCATATTCCCTGCTTTGTTACATACAGCCACAGAACTGAAGGTGCAAATGTGACACAGTTGATTTATATCTCTTTACAGACACTCTTTCTTGTTTTGTTTCCCTGAATTCAGTTTCTTGAATTTGTCTTCTGGTTTGTGGTCAATCCATCAGGTATCAACTCAGGCTTTTTTTCCATGCATATAAACCATGCCACTTAAACAGTTCTGTCCACAGTTAGGCCTAATTCTGCAAGAGATTTGATTATACTGTGCTGAAATGCTTTACTAGATCCAAGACTTAATGTTTACTATTTTACAGGCTTCAGCATTTAATATTCTTAAGTCACAAGATGATTTTAAAGGAAAATATCCCAAAACAGAGTTCAGCCTGCAAGAGGTTAAGAATCACGCGGTATAATGGAGGGTTTGCAAACGTGTCTGACGCAGCCCAGCAGGGCTACACTCCTGCTTCACAGAGATGCTGCCACAAGTAGAGCACTACACAAGTTCCCAGAGTCAGAGATCTGACCCTTCTAGTGCAACTCCTGGTCTTTGCAAGACCTCCCCAAGGGATCTCGGGTGAACCACTTCATTTTTCCAAGCTTCAACTTCTCACCCACTGCACAGGAGATAACACCCCTTCCTTTCTCCTATATTCCTTCTCCTTTCTGGATCTCGGGCTTGCAGAGGTTTTCAGCTAGCTGGTTGTCCAATACCAAGCACCAGAAGGACTTAACCTTGGTTAATGCATTCAGTCCTAAAATCTTACCTACAAATGTCCCAATGCCTGCAAGATATACAGGGCAAAGTACCATAGGACCTGGTAGCACCAAGTACCAATTTTCCCTATAAAAACCCTATACATTTGTTCTCACAGGTAAAGATGCCATCGTGAGCAATTGGATTTCAAAAAAAAATAGTCAGGGGAAAAAAACTCTTCTCTCATTCACCGAGCTAAGTCCACGATTTCAATAAAGATCACTCGCTCTGGGCAAAGAACAGTGAGACGGGAGGGGAAACACAGGCTTTGTAAAGCTATTTTGGCTCTCTCCTCCAAAAAAACAAAGAAAAAAAAAATAAACAGATACAACATCTTTCTGACAACTTATACAGCTAATAATAATGCCAGAGAAAGAAAGAAAGAAGGAAAAAAAGGATGAGAAAAAGTCGATATCAGAGAAACACAGCATCTCCCCTTCCCCCCCACCCCTCACAACTCATAAAACTGTTTTTTTTTCTTCCCTGTATTAAAGGAAATAAAGTCCTGGCAAGTAGGCTAAGTTTGTATTAAAGAAAATTGCTCATCACAGTACAAAGGATATTTGAAACCAAATTGCAGAGTATTTGCATAATAGTTCTCTTTCTTTCCCTTTTCTTCGATACGATAAAAAGCTGTTCAAGACACTAATTGTAGAGTCCCCTTCTCCCCCAAAAAGAAAAGAGCAGATGGTCTCCACTGGGGAGGGGGGAAAGTGTCTTCTTTCTTCTGGCATGTATGAGAAAAATAAAATAAACTCCTAAGTTCTATAAGATGACCCCATTTGGATGAGGAACGCCAAGGAAGACTCCAATCCTGCAAGTGAGACAGGGGATCTTCATCAAAGAAGTTTTGTTCCTGTTGAAATTAATGTAGTTCTTCCTTTCTTGAGTCTGTCTGGGGTCTCCTTGAAGCAATCTTACCTCTTTCTGCTGTCACGAGAAAATGTCACTGAAGGCCACCAGAATAAATGCATGTTGACAGGTGCATTATCCCATTTCAAAGAAGAAGATTACTCCACTGCGTATATATCTTTTTCATTTTTATTTTTACCCATTCATTTTTGTGCTGCAGATGCACTGGGGACAGGACTTGTTGTTCCCTCTCACTCAGGGCAAAGTTAAGAGTTGCTCCAGGAACTCAAAGTGGGACTACTTTTCTCCATAATCAGGCCTGATAAGAACATGGACAAGATACTCTTTTCACTCACCAAGGGCCCAAATGGAAAGCTTAGAAGCATGTGCTCCATTAGTCTCCAGCTACAAGCCATTTATAAGTCTATTTGAGTCAAAAGGAAAGACACTTCAGTAAAATAATAAAAGCAAGCAGTGTCATTTGTCTCATTCTGATATCACAGGGAAGTATCTATTCTTCCACTAGTTTGGGGCAATGGCTCTGGAAAAAAGATATTTTAAAAAAATGTTACAGTCTGTAATGAATCAGGACACACAACGTAACAAAAAGCAAGAAAACTTTCAATTAAGGGTCAAGTGCCTAACGGATGTTAAGTTACCATGAATCCTGCCTTCACATAATTGCCACAATTAGTAAAAATAGTGTTAATTTTATTGCGCTAGGACCTACAGGAGAACTCAAATGAGGGTTATGTGTATCCAGAACAGTACAAACACACACACAAATTAGATTGCTAGAGCCCAATTACACAAAGCACACAAGCAACAGCAACAGAAACACTGCGACTCGGCAGCGTTTTTAAAATCTGTTCTGCAGCTGAGGCACGGAGTCCTCTCCTGCAATCAGTTTGGATGCACAAGACCCTAAAGCCACAATTTCCATGGTATTTAGGCACTCTGCAGCCTGGCTTCCAATTAAATGTTCTGAAGCACTTCAGCAGCTAAGGCACCCAACTCTCCGAGTTAGCTCCCTGACACCCGCATCTCTGAAAACCCGTTTCTGCAATTCCCCTTATCTTCTGGTAGCCTTATATCCACAGATATCTTGTCTCTACGCTCAATTGGCAGAATTACAGGAATGATCTTGAAAATGGTACTTATCATCCCACTTTAATGACGAGGAAACTGAGGGAGAGAAAAACACAGCCCAGTACGCAGCCCTGTGGCAAGCGTGGAGTAGAGGTGGGAATGAGGCTCCAGGTCACTTCATCTCTCTGCCCTGGACAAAAACCCTCTGAAGCTGGAAATGAGAAGGAGGGCAGAGATGAAGATGTGAGACCACATCTCTGTGCCAGGAGTTAGAGCTTTTGGGACACCCTCGTGCCCGTACCGGAGGCAGGGAAGTCCTGGTGCCCTGGTCCTTCAGCTCCCGAGAGCTGCCTGTCGCTGCAAGGATACACACGGGCACAGAGCTACATCCAGGCTCAAGGCGCCAGTCCACAAAACCCACGAGGACAATTAGGCCCTCACTTCACACAGCTCCCTGCATCCACCTCCCTTCCTTAGACGGCTTTGAAAATCCTAACTAAAAGGGTTTCTTAATCTGTCTACCCTGGGCAGTCATGTTTGAAATAGCTTTAATTTCAGTGACACTGCTCCCGTGTAACTACAAACGCAACCAAGTCATCTCCTCCAGCAGACATATCCCACCCTGGATTGCTCTGCAAGGAGCAGAGCAGCACGGGGTCAAGCATCCCCCGCCAAGTCCAAAACCAGGCCCTGATGGAAACACGAACATCCTCAGGGAAGCAGGGACATACACATCGGTCAAGAGGCGTCCCCTCAGCGGCTTTACGGAGGGTTTAAGTCCTGTTAATCACTTGTGTCATTGCAGAGTCCTGAGCTAGGCCGGATGAACACGTGTATCTGACCAGAGCTTGGCAAGCCGGGACAAGGTCCAAAAAATCTTTGTTTTCCTCCCATTCTGCTTCTGTCTGTCTTGCCATAAAGCACCCTAAATCAAACAAAACATAAGAAACCACACACACACACACTCAAAACAAGTTTTTTTCTAATCACTGCTGAGCAAACAACACCACTTTAAAGCCGACTTCTCGGGATGCCGGGCGTTTTCCTGTAAGCCTAACTAACTGCGCTGTGGTGACAGGGAAAATGCTGCAGTGAATACGCTGCTTTTTTCATTCATTTCACAATGCTTCAAAGGCCAAGGCAAAGAAACCCGCCCGGACCTCATGCCTCACCTGCCTCAGGGCACATCCAATTACAGGCCAACACACTTGGAGTGCGTTTTGCTTGCAAGCCTCCTTGCTGATATACTCCAAACTTCCAGGCTACAGCTGACTTAGCCACGCGCAGGCTGCAGAAAAACTGAGAGTGACAGCACAACACATCTGCCCAACAACATACGTGGCTACGCCTATGTGACTGTGATAGCCCTTATTAAATTTCTCCTGTGCTTCCTCCGCCGGATGCCGCTTTCCATCGCTCTATTTCCACTGCTGTATTTCCTGCCTCTGGGATGAAGCTTTCCCCCAGGCAGACAGGTATTTTGGGGGAAGCTGCTGCGGAGGTGTCTCAGTCATTTCTGGGAATGAAAGGGGAGCTGCAGCCGTAGGGACCAACAGGGGATACCAGAGTCCTGCAGCGAGCAGCATTGCAGGGAGGGCAGGAACATCAACCACCACAGCTGCTTTTCCAGCAGCTGCTCCGGGCTCATCAGAGGCAGACGCATTTATCAGGGTGTTTTCAGGCAAAAGTCTTAGCTTGGCAATAGGTTACACGACCAGTTTTACTGCTGTGCACTAGTCAAGGGCAGCTGAGCAGTGCTGGGCAGGCCCGGTCCTGAGGAGGCAGGACGGCAACTCAGAAGCAAACCAAAGAGAATCCTTCTGGCAATCCACGTCCGTGCCCCAAGCAGAAAACACAGGCAAATGCCCGTGCATGAGCAGGTAGTTTCATGTGTGGTTGTTGTGTGGAAGCCTAACGACACATTCAGCCTTTACTTACATTCATACGACTGATTTTTCTGCATAGAAATATGATGTTTGGCAGTGCTGGATGTGGCTGTCCCAGTGTGGTGTAACCAGAGCTCTACCAAAGTCCTGATGTATTAAGGAAGTGGAAAGTGTTGCTGTCTGGTGCCCCCCTACACTCAAAGCATTAAAAGGAGAAAAACCAGGAATGTAAAATATAGCTAGGTCTACAGCAGATACCTCACTTCCAAAAGTGATGGCAACATGAGGGCAACGTGCTGCGGGAGCAGAGCTGCTCCCACTTCCTTCCCAGCACTTGAAACCAGGACAATTGAAGCATGTGAACACTCCCTCTCTCATAAGCAATGTCTAAAAGTGCTGGATCAAATATTCTGAACATGCTTACATGTTGGAGAGAGCAGGAGATGTGGTGTGTAAAGCCCACACACCGTATGCTTCCTGCTTCTCCCGGCTGGCTTCCTACTAATTAAGTCTCCCAGGACATCAGAGTCGGTGTCAGACGGCTGAGGAGGACGCTCAGGTCTGGAGGAAGGCTCCTTTGTGCCCCACGAGCTAAGGGAGGGCTCTCCTTCAAGCACCTAGCCAGGGGGCAACCCGTACTGGCCTTTTGTAAACCTTTCCTGGAAACACTGGATTCTGGCGGTTAGACACTAAAACACAGCCTGCTTCCAGCTTAGTTTTATGCATAGATGGCCAAGAATCCGGGACCTCTACAAGCAGCAGGACTTTTATGTGAGCATTTCCAATTGAAAACACTCAAGAGAAGCAGCAGTGGAGTTCAGACTGTCAGTGCTGCCTTGCAGGTCAGCTCCAAGCACTGTGACAGTGTGCACAGCTCTGTGTAATGCTGCTACGGCATTCGGGCAAGCGCTCTTCTTGCAGCTTGTGACACAGCCGTTATCTCAGAGCTCCCTGTTAAAAGTGGTTCACCCGCCTTTCTGTTTTGATGCAACTAGCAAAATGTCTGAAGTTTTAAGGTGCACTGCCCCAAAAGGCCATCATTTCAGCTGCACGTGAATGGGAAGGGAAAGAAACCCAACCCCTGACCAGTTAAAACATTTTCAGCCTTAGCTGCACATTCCTTTCAGGAGGAGGGAGCTCTCGCTTCGAGTTTTGATATAAGATGGCAAGGTCTCAGGAATGAGTGATACAGGAAAAAAAAAACCCTATCATGTTCTCACTCCTTTTGAAGAGTCTTAGGTTGTTGCTTTGAAATTTTCTTATAGCACGAAAAAGCTTAACTTTATAATCACACACTCAAAGCTCTCTCTGCCTTCAGGATCAATTTAAAGGGACAGCAGCAGCCTGAAACCTGATTTCATCAAGTGTACTATCAACATTAAGAGTGGTTTTAATCAAAGACATATTTTGCCCACAACGCAGGCAGTTCATTTCTCACATTTGAGAATGCAAAAGAGACCTCTCATTTCCATGTTTCACTCATCTGTATTCAATTGCATGAACTGAGCATCACACTCAGGACTCAAGTACTGCAAAGGGAAGATTATATTTAAACAAAACAGGCTTCACTGGATGGTGTGGCACAAAAATTGATTTTTTTGACCACACTGGTGTCAGTTAACCATGAAGTCATCAAAAGCTTCCACACTTTTCCTGGCTCACAGTATTTGCTTCTCTTCAACATCACTCACCTGCCATTCTCCTGCCTTATGCCTCAAGGTTTCACATTTCTCTCTGATTTCTTAAAAGATTTGGGTATTTCCTAGTCTTAGTGTAATAAACATAGAGGTAACAATGTAATAAAGGTATTTTCATGCTTCTAAAACCATGATATCAGCAATATCCATCAAATCAAACACTATGTCTGAGCTCCAATGCATGGTCCTGCTTAGGACACTGCTCTGCATCCTCTCTGTCCCTTGGTGAGAGCCAAACCACCAAGACCTTGTGATCTGAAGAACAAACTGGCCTGAACTGATGGCCAAATAGCTTTTGCCACTGCAAAACTCACCATCAAATTAATACACACAACTGCATTTATTAGCTGGTGTTTGTAGCCACATGCACACCATCATAAAGATAAGATCTCACAGAAATACAGAAGTCAAGGACAGTTCCGGCGAAATAACACCTAAACAAACCTGCAATATTGCAAGAGGGAATACCTATTTTCTTACAAATCGGTGAAGTGACAGCTCTATGAATAGAGCATAATAATCATTTACGTTACATTACACTCTCTCCTATGATTTACCCCAACCACAAAAACATTTGCATCGTTACTGCAGCACAACCAGAGCTTCCAGAGCGCTCCTCAGCCGAAGGGGCTGCACAAGCCACCCCCCAAACCTCTTCTCCCGGAGGAGTGTTTCCCACAGCAAGTGCTGAAGGTTGACTGGGGTGAATCTGCTTCTCAGCAGCCAGCAGCACCTTGCAGCTGTTCAGGAAAGATAGGGAAAACGACCATTTGTAAGAGACGCTGCGGAAGAAACTTGAGGCAAACGAAGCACGAGCAGAGAGCCTGAAAGCCCCAGGCTGTCACCCTCACTGCGCCAGAATTAGCACTGGAGAATTACTCACGCCAGCTACTCGGATGGGTCGCACAAACTGCAAGCTTGCTCTCCAGCTCTGAAGCACAGCAAACGCGCACCCCGATTACCAGGCACTAACCCCAGCTGCTATTACAGCCTGGCAGTATTTCCTCCCAGTTAACAGAAGGAATTATTTATTTGGGATGATTTTTAGGAAACAAAACCAGAGTCACATACAGTTAATCCAATAAATCAATTACTTGCTGCACGTATGTGCTTTTTCCTTTGGGTTTGGGGTTTTTTTTTTTTTGGAAAAATTTGTAAAGACCTCTATTTCCATCGTATGACCTCCTGCTGGGACCACAGAACATACATTGCCCATGAGAGGCACCCCCTGAGGCTAAAATGGACACTGAGTGCTTCATTTTTCTGGTCTCAGAAAGGTTCTGTGCTAGTGAGACGCCAAAGAGGCAGCAAGTTGGTGCACATCACCAGAGACCTACACGTCTGTTCACCCAGGGCAAGTTTGGAAGCAGATTAATTTGCCCTTTTTAGATACAGAGAGGGAACAGCTACCAGTTGCCACGAATTGACAGGCCAACGTGAACTCCAAAGTGATCGGGAATCCGGTATCATTTATACAGGCAGGTGGGTGATGGTGCTGAAACACATTTGTGGATATTAAAACCAGACAGGAAACTGCATTCACATCCTCAGAAAAGAGCTAACACCGGAGAATGTTTCCCATCTGCTCTCTGCTAAAGAAAAACCACCCCAACTCCTCCCACTCTTTCTGCCTGCTCTCCACAACTCAGTCACTCGGGGAAAGGTTTTATTGTGATGCCTTGTTTTAAATATCTCAGTTTGGATTTGAACCCATTTTTCTCTGTTACACATGATGTGCCCCGTGAAACAACAGGTATTTGACTGCAGCTCAGCAGTCTCCTGCCACTGCATCAATACTGTTCCATATCACAGCATTTAACTATGCACACCGATCAATGAATGCTTTTGAAGCTACTATTGAGTAAATATAACATGGCTGCAATTTGTTAACACAGCTCCAAAAATCTAAGCAATTGTATTTTCTTCAACATTTTTATCCCATTTGTCATGCAAAGCATTAAGAGAACAACAGGCCCCGGTCTAGCTGAACACTATTTAATTCTAGTTTGTACAACACATATTTGTCTATGCAATTAAATATCTGATATTCTATATAAAGCAAGCAGAATCCATAAGAATACAATTTTAATGACTTTATAAGTAATTGAGAGTTACAAATCCCTAACTTTTCCTCTGCTGCTAACACACAGCTTGCCTTATACCAAGTATCCTCCAACTTCTTTAAATTAGCAGGCTTTGGTGGCCAGCACTGACTTGTTTTTAACTCATTCTTAGTGGCTAAGTAGACAAAACAGATTTGTTTCAAAACAAACCTGACAATTTCTGCCCAAGTAAACACTCCAAGGCATTTTAAAACAAATTATTAATAACCATTAAAGAATTTGCTCAAAAAATTATGAGATCTGCGTTCAAATTCAGACTTGCACATAAGAAGGGAGTAACAATAATAAATCCTCTGCTTAGTATTCATCTGTTAAATGCACCTTAAATGAAAGCTTTGCAGGACAGGAACAAGCTCTGGGCTGAGCAGGACCAACAGATACCATATGTTACATAGAGCAACATCACTGAAGTCAATGCACAGACACTGCTCTGCTCAATGCTGTCATTTTTGGAACTACCACTTCAGTTTTGGAGGGCCAAGCATTTCAAAGCAGCAATTACTGATGTAAGGACTGTCAGCCACATTACGACCTCCGCTCGAGCTCTGTTTATCCAAGTTATTGCACTGACGTCTAAAAGGAACTGGCAAAATATTAGAGAGATGATCAACAACCCAGTCATGTACCAGATTTCCCTCTCCTTTTCCTCACATTACAACTCTGTGACAGGCAATTGTCCCTACCACTGCTTATCAATGTTAAGTAGCATGCAGAATATTAATATGAACAAATGCTAATTATTTCATTTGTCTAAGCCTGTGACAGTTACTGTTGTATCAGAGGTGCCTGAATCAGTACATACTTATGGAAAACTGTTAATTTTTTAAATGCTATCTACAGCAAAGCACTAAGGGAGAAGTACTGCAAACCACAGAGTCTTGGAAGAGTTTTAAAACAACATATATTTCAACAGTGGCACTTCCAGCTCAGCCCTCATGAGCCCGTGCCTCCTTCCTTAGCATTAAATTTATATTAAATTAAAACTGGGATTCATCACGAGTGCAGGACTGTCTCATGTGTTCCTATTCTCACTACAACAAAAAAATCATTGTTCCTCTTGAACTTAAAGGTGGCTTGGCACTTTGGCTGTGTAAGAATGATTAGGACAAATAAAATGCATTGATCCTGTGGGGCTTTTTGCTCAGCTGCTCCTCCGCTGCTGCCCGGCGAGTGCCGCACGCGCTGGTGCTCCAACGCAGCTCACGAGCAGCCTGCAACGTGAGAACCCGCCCTGGCCCAGCACGGAGCTAAATCCCATCGAATGATTCAAAAGGGATTAGCCAGCACACCGTTTTACAGCCAGCTCCTCTGACTTATGTCATATAATTATATGATATTATATAATACCAAGACACTTCTTCTTCGGTCTTTCCATCGAACCTCCCTGGGCTCACTGTTAACCTTGAACTCACGATGGTTTGTTTGGGCTGCATTACAGATAAGGCTAGAGACACAGTATCTCCTTTTTTATTAAGAAGGACCCCGTAAAAGCCCTCATTTATTACCAGAGTGGCAACATTCTTGCATATGCATTGCCCTTTAGAAACTCAAACATTAATGTGTGCCTACTTTATAGTGCTAATGCGAGCTGCAGGTACAAAGGGAAAAACATCAAGTAAAAGGTTCCTTAAATACAAGCTTTAAGTTCCCTTCAGTGAACTTAAACTTAAGTTAGTTGTAATCACCCAGTTCTCAGCACCAGCATCTGCATTACAACTGGGTGACTGTGCCAGCTTCTTCTCTCAATTAACACATAAAACATTATTTGGTAACTCTGCTTCCCATCTGATTCTGTTTTGTCACAGCTTTATTTCTACACCTTGCACTTGAAGACATCAGAAAAAAACCCACAGAGACTTCAAGCACTCTTATACTCTGCTTACGTAGAAGAAAGGCTGTTTTCCATGAATTTCAGTACAAGTCTAACAGCTGCAACCTGTTTCAAAGGTACCTGTTCCTACACAGATATCAAGAAGTCTTTTCTTCTGCCTTAAGTCATCACAAATGAGTTGTGTGACTGAAACGCCCTGGCACCCGTGGGCGCTGTCGGGCTGAAGCGCCTGCCCTGAATCTCCAGGAGGAGTTTCCACTAAGTGATGAAGGTTGCTCTCCAAATTCCTATCCAGACACAAAGTGCTGGGGGCCTGGGAAAGTATGAGGCCTGAGGAGAGCTTCCTGGCCCAGGGCCAGAGCTATCACAGAGCACAGGATGGCAGCGCGCAGCACGGTGCCAAGAGCTAGCGGGCTGCACCTCAGCAAGCAGCAGGAAAAGAAAAGTCACCATGGGAATACACATCCCATGGCTCTGGCCAAGCCTCCCAACTGAAGTGGTATGTGCTGACTTCTCTGTCCCTCCTGCTGCTCCTTCTCGACGTTCCCATCCTTGGCCTGCTCATTTTTTATTTATTTATTTTGGTGGGGGGAGCTCTCCCATACAGTGTTATATAAAGACAACAGTGGGATCCTGCTCCTCTTAAAACATAAAACTACTCAGATAATTGATTTGGTGATTGGGGAACCAAACTGAAAACCACTTACCGATTTTGGGAATTTTTTCTGACCTACCATGGAGGGAAAGACCCCTAGAGCAAGCAAATATTTGAAGAGAAAATCACCCCTGCAGGTGGAAATGAGAGTGAATGTGGCCTTGAAAGAGTTAAACGGTTCACGGCTCCCAGCAGGTGACCTTCAGCAGCTGGTAGATGGGCTCCTGCTTTCTCAAGGACAGCTTGATTCCTGGCCTCTCCGGACAGGCTGCAAAGCGGAATTGCAGTCAGAGCGAGCCTTGTGCCGGGGCTGGCGGCCACACAGGTTCTGCTCCGCGGTGCTTAGAGCACGCACGGAGCCGCGGGGCAGGGGCACACTGCACCAAGGGGACCTGCAAGCAGACGAGGAGGTCACCACGTCCCGCTGGAAGCGCGCACGTCCCGGGCGCAGCCATCCCGATGCTCTTGTGGAGAGCCTGATGGAAAGGGGGATGTTTACAGAGAGGAGATGGGAGCAGGACAAGGGAGAACGGCTCACTGAGAACGGCATACACAGCTCCAGCTGATCCTAAAGCTGCTTTCAGGTGCGGTTTGAGGCCACATAGTCACTGGAATGACTGGGATGTCCCATTCTGGGACTCTCTGCTGGACTGAGCTGCCTTTTCAGGCTTGAGCTAGTCTTGCACTAAGCATCTGCGGGGATTAATGAAGATCTGGGTCATACATGTCACTGGGTAGCCTGATGATTCTACACTGAATCAAGCATAATGCAACGGAGAGGCAAAAATCTCCTGCTATCACCCATATGACAGGAAGCCTCAGTGCAAATCATCAAAGGTAAACTTCACATTACAGCAAGTCTGTCCACAGCAAGCCCCAATAGCTCCTTAAATGCTGTAAGGGGTAGTGAAAACCACCTGAAAGCTCCAGCGCAGAGTCCTCCTAAGTCTAATGCCAGGAGCAGAAACCAAGGAAAGATAAATTATCTCTCACCTTCCCTCCTCTAGGCGCCCAGAAGCAGCCAGAGACACCTGAAGGCACCAAGAAAGCCCCATGATCCATCCAGGTCCCTCGTCTTGTTTTCAATGGGGCAGGAACTGAATTTCAGACACAGCTCTCACGGTGACCTCATGTACTCCCATGTCCTTCACCTCCCACCCTAGGCCTGGTCAGACAGGTGACTTTTTTTCCTCTTGAAATCTCCAAAATCAAAAATAATCCTCTGAGTCTGGTACGACTCGAGCACCTCTCTTTACTACAAAAGGGGCTTATTTCCAAAAAGCTGCTTCTCTTTCACTTGACAGTGAAAGAAGACTGATTGCTTTATTAATTTAGTTAATTAGACCAGACAGGCAAACATGATGCAAGAAAAGGCGAGGGTATCAGCCCCCTTTATGCAGCTTTAATTTGTTTGCTGCGTGCCTGGTGGAGGTCGTTGTCATTTATTACCTTCACACACCACTTGACAAATGCTCTCCTGCTCCCTGGAAGCTGCTCCTAGGGATGGCAGGCAACCACACTAAGTCCAGGCGAAGTCAAGAAGCCTCCTAGATCTTAATTATAAAGCCATAAAAGAAACCAACTGCTTTTGAAGCTTCTTACCAGGAAACAAATGAGAAGGGAGAATTTATTTCCACCCATAAATCCCAAACCCTTCAGTTTAATTTTTCCCGTGTTAACTTTCTCACCTAGCTAAGCAGCGCTGGCTTCTATTATTAGCTCCTGGCCCAGCATCAGCTGACCAGCATCAGTCAAACTGTCTTCATCTCAATGAGCTCAGGGACTCCCAGTGAACTCCGTGCACGCAGACTTGTGCTTGCAGCCTCTAATTATTTTCTAACAGATAATGGAGCATTTAAGTTCAGAGAGGATAGATTTAACTTGTAAGCGGATCAAAAGCCTGGATAAAAATTACAGCTTCTTGGATTACTCCTTGGAAACATCAAGCTTATGGGTAGAGAGGGACCTCAGCAATTGCTGTTTCCCCATGACAAGTTTCCTGAGGGTTTTTTTTTCTTTTTTTTTTAGATTCTGATGTTTCCCAACTGTGGCATGACTTGGGAATGTATTACACTGCAAGCAGAGCATTTGGTTGGAAGTCAAATCATCTGATCAGGCCAAAGGCTACTTGGACTTATCGAGCAATCCAAACACAGTTAAATAATTTGAGACGGATGGGAGAAAACTGTTTTTGCAACTCAAATTGCAAATCCCTGTTCTACTGTCACTTGTTTGCCTTGTCTTCTCGCAGCAGGAAGGCTGTTCTCTCTGTCAGAGCTTGGGAGCCTCCTATTTCCTTAGTGTTGCCAGCCCTCAGGCTCGATGGGACCTCTGTGGTGGTGAACACTAGGTAAGTGAGCAGGGAGCAGAGCAAAAGAGGAGCAGCTTGATGGGAATGTCTGGAAAAAGTGGGAAAACAGACTCTGCTGCAACACCCAGAAGAAAAATTCCATACAGGGAATGTCCTTTTTTGTGTCAGCCAATTCATCATCTCCTGATGGGAGGTGTCTGGCCAGGTGCTAACATCATGCACTGCATCATTAGAGTCATTAAAGCCCCATTAGCGGGTGCTCCGAGTGCTGAAGTGACAGCCCAGGAGCCAGCCTCTCATTCTTCACTCCTTTGGCCCAAGGTGGAGCAGCAGGTCAGCAGCTCGCAGAGCACCTTCCCGCTCGCATCCTGCAGGCAGCACCAGTTGGACCCGAGCCTGCAGGCCGGGCCACTGCCCTCGCCAGCAGCTCTTCCTGCAGGTAAGTTCTACTGCAAGCACAAGGACACAGACAGCTGAGCCAGAAGTGACTGCTGACCAGGGCACACCTGCACTGCACAAGCCGTTGAAAAACTGAAAGCCAAGGGTTTGAGCCACCATCAAGCCACCTCCTTCCCACCAAGCTCCTGTCCCCGTTGATAACCAGTATACAAGACACTCGGACAACACGTCTCTCATACAAGATTACACATTTTCACAGAATCACAGAATGTTCAGGGTTGGAAGGGACCTCTAGAGATCATCTACTCCAACCTTCCTGCTCAAGCAGGGGTTTTTCTAATAGTATCACATACTCTCAAGTTTTCGCACAGTTATACTGGCTGAAACCTCAGAGTGAGAAGGGGTGATACACGTTTTCCCACTACAACTTACTGCAGAGCAATGAAGACATTAAGCTACCTCGTCTCCTCCCGATAACTTCTCCGTTTAAAACTATGTCCTCTCTGCAAAAGGAAGGACTAACCACATTAAAATCATAAACAATATCTCAGTCCTCCTATTATATAAAAGGTATCTCCTTAAGCAGCTTATTTCAGAAAATAGATTACTTGGTTAAGAAGCGAGATAGCAGGAATTTCTACACAATCACACGAGCAATTACTCAAAAGGATGAAATTAAATCTGCCTCCTCATCAAGCCTACACAGAAAAGGATGTTATAGATTACTCTACATACATCAAATGCAGTGTTAACACAAAATACCTTGGCACTTTTCACTGTGACTTCTATCACAATGGCGAGGTTATTATTATTCCAAAACTCAATGTTATTTTTTGCTCACCTTCTGACCACTGCATCAGAAGCCCACGGAGGACTGTCAAAAATAGAACTTCTCCTAATGTAGCTGCACCTCAGTTATCATCTCTCCTTTCCAAAAACCTTCCTAATTCCTGAGCTGTTTATCAGACATTATGATGTATACCCCAGAGGCAAACGTTGTCCACTGAATTAAGGCAGGCAACTCTGCCTTTCAACGGAGACTATATGTTTTATCTGGACAGTGCTTCAAGGTTACTCAACACCAAGAAAGGAGATAACAGCATTATTTTTCTACTATATAAATACACAGGATCCAGTCCTGCTACGAGCTGAAATATTGCACTGACTCACTAAGTATGACTTAAATATTAAGTACAACCAATTTGCTTTGCTGGAGGCCAGAACGCAGAGCGCTGAACGCTGCCAGCAGCCTCGAGCACAGCTCCTGTTCAGGGGGCTTCCACTCCCTGCACACTTGCTTCAGAAAAACGTTGAAAACCAGATCTTTTCTTTCTGGAGATCAACCATTAGCAGCACTCTTGGTCATTATTTTGTCCATTAAGCAAACATCTCATCCTCCTTGTCCTTTTAGGGCAATTCATTCCTTTCGAGTGCAGCTGAAATGCTTTTCTCTTTTGTTATTTTTGTGCACAATGATTACTGATGTCATCAGCATGAATGTGTGGTGCTCTGTGCAGAGCACAGAATATACATTGATCTATACAGCCTTAGCTCGCCTGCTTGAAAATTCACATGCAATAATTTGTCTGAAGTATCTACAATAGTAATTGTACAGATCTACTCATTTCTACATGACAATGTAGACAATATAATGAGAATTAAATCCCCTTTTGGTTTATAGTCGTGTTAGTGCTAATCAAATTAAACTTACACACTGAACAGATCTTCAAGATGTAAAAGTACAGTGTAATTTTAAAGTCCACATGAGGAATCTAATAATTCAGGAGTTACAAAAACGTGCAAATTCCTGTGACTTGTCAAAAACTGCCACTGCACATGGCCTGCATGTTCAGCGTGTCAGTGAGGTCCAATCTGGACTCAGAAATCAACACTGAGCACATGGTCTCTGAGAACATAAAACATCTGAAAAATTAGCATCTTTGCTTCTTACTAACGATCTTCTAGATAAGGAAAATAAATGGGCTTTTAAAACCCACTGTATTTTCACAAATCTTTTCCTCCCTTCTATGCTTTGCTGTTGCAGACAGCTCCCAGGTTCCCAGTGCTTCATTCTGAAGAAGATTAAAGCAGGAGAGAGCTGAAGCTGAGCTGCTGAAAGCAGGGCTCTACGCCAGCGAAGACTCAACTCCATGGTGTGACGCTCCAACACAACAACTCTTACTCACTTCTCTGCCACAGGAAGATAAAGTATCTGCTACGTAGACAGAAGAGACTCTGCTTTCTGCTGTTGGCATGCCCACCCATAAGAAACCTCCAGGCATTTTAAGGCCCATGATATCAGCATGGTGAAAAACCCAGCCCCTCAGTAACACCGTACCCAATGTACTTACTGACAGTTCTGGAGAATAAATATCTACCAACAGTGAACTGCACTGGGCAGAGGACTGCACCATGGAGATATGTCTAACTGTATCGTTTCAGTGAAGCGGAACTCACCTATTCTCAGGCAAGGCTGCAATTTATTTTATTTTTAAACACTGCTGCAACAGAGAATGCTACGCATTCATGTCATGCATGGAGAGCTCATCAAGGACTGTGGGCAAGAGGGAGATGGCCCCTACGAAAAATATTTGAACAACTAAAATTTTTCTAGGGACATGGTATTGTAGAGCTGAACATCAGGACAATGCTGGTCCTGCTCACAATCTTTCCTCTATTATTTAAAAATAAGGAAACAAAAAAACAAGCAGAAACTTCTTTTTGCAATCTCTGTGTTCTACAATGAGGACCCCCCTCTAAGGCTAAGTGAAGCGGATCATGTCCTACTTACGTCCATAAATTCCACATTGGCTTTGGGACCAGTGGTCTCATTGAGGATCTTAATGGCCACAGGAATCTTTACAGTTTCTCCCTCAGGGACCCAAATACCCTAGAAAGACAAGGAAAAATGGCATTAAGACTAAAAAGACGACGACAATGACATCTTCATTCAGAGACTCCTTCTCATTGCATTTTGTTATGGACTGGGCAGTATTTTGTTATGGACTGTGGAACCTCTTAAGACAGAATACACAAGAGTTATAAAATAAAAACATCCATAAAACTAGTTTTATACAAGAGCAAGACACTTAGGCAACATGAAAGATTTATTATTGCACCTGTTTTGTCTTCCTAGTCACAATCACAGTTTTGCTAAGTACAGCAAAACACCTATTGCTTCCCACAATATGAAACAAAAGTCTGGATTTTCTGTACTGTTCTTACACTAAATCCACTTAATTCCAACTCTTGAGTATCAGCAACAGGTAGGTCATACTATAATGTAGACATATCACACCTTAAGAATAATCTATTTTGAGTAAAGCGCTTGAGGGCTATTTCTCTGACCAAATCTTTTCTAAGAATTTAAAGCCAAGATGCCTAAAAAATAAACCTCACTGTTAAAATTCACAAGCTATGCATCTCCTGGGCTGTCTTTCCACCCATCTTTTCTACTGCTGCTTTCTTGACAACTATATGCTACCTGTATCACCTTATTCTGTGCTTCGGACCTGATTATTTCAAAATGTATTCCCATGGCCCTGTATTGCTGTCCCCTAGTCTGCATTTCCTCCATTTTCCCCCAGTTTGAAGACCAACATGCATCAATGATCTGACCTATCTCCTTTCCTTCAGATGGTGTGGTGGCTCTTTGACCTGTTCCTGAAGAACTACCGCATGCCATGTGGATATGGATGTGGCGAGCAGGATTTCTTTAACCAATGAGGAATTTCTTGGGCAGGTTCTGCTCTTAGAACCTACTTGTAAATTAACAGATCTAACCACACCAAGGAGCAACATTTTTATGTCTGATTAAACCTGAAACCAAGACTTTAGCCTGAAGACGTGCTCCTGCCACATCTCGAATGCTACGAGATGCTCAGCTGCAGTGCAAAACTTCACTGTCCAAATATTAAATGAAGAATGAGCACTGCTGTGCACAGCAAAGATACATCCATACCTTGTACACTGTTCCAAAGGCTCCAGAGCCAAGAACCTTGACGCGTTTTAGCTCCGTTTCCTTCAAGATACGAAGCTGTGCTTGGTTGGGTGCTGTGCCGCTTGGGGTCAAGGGTTCCACGAGCTGTCAAGACAAATCCAACAGTGTTAAATATCTGAAAATGTGACAAGAAGATCCATTCCAACACTGGAATAAAACAATGAGATCTACTGATCTGTCAGGCTGGAGGAGATCTCTAGGAGACCTTTAAAGTACATCAGCAATGCCAAGAAATGAGGAAACCTTATGGAAAAAAAGTCCTCACTCAGTACGCACTAATTCCCAACAGGAATTGTGTGATGGAATTACAAACTAGAAATTGAACTGGTGTGTCACAATGACACACCCCAGGATTTTTGAAATGGAGCAGTAAAAAAATTTTCAGGACAGAAATACGGCATTTATTATGAGTGCAACAACTGCAATTTTTGCCTATTTCAGCGCCTTTCAAGTCAGTCATATTTCCTTTTAACACCCTTGACTTAATGGCTCATCCTGTTTTTATTCTGTTTTGGGGAAGGGACCGCTCTTTTGAACTTCTGCTACACCACCTCGGAGGACAACTTTAAGGACAGGATTTCTTAACAGCATGCCTGTAATTTATCTATTTACTGAAAAAAGGCACAATTAAACATCTGCCCAAGACAAAAAACATGTCTGAAGAACCTTGATGAACGAAGCACAGCACCACTCAGGTCTCAACACGGTGCCACCTCTGCCAGAAAACCAACGCTTCTTGAAAACCAAAATAAAACACTGGAAGAAAAACGCCTTTTTCTTTGCAGGATGAGAAAATAACTCAGTGTTTCTCCCAGTCTAACTGTTTGGAGGCCGCTTCGGGCTTTCCACGCTGCCTGTCTGCAAGGCTTGACATGCTGCAGTCTGAGCTCAATTACTGCTATGGCTCTGTTAGCATCGTGGATGCTTCCTTAGCTGACCCGGCTGCTTTTGTTCAGTATCACTAGCTGGAAATTAGCAGAGGAAGAGAAAAAATTAACAAAAATAACCAGCAACAAGTCAGGGAATCACAGAAATAACTTGTGAGGTGTAATACTGTCCTCTCTCTTCCTTTGCAATTAGATGCCCAGTGTTTAGGTGGTAAAAGAAGGTTTGCTGCAAGAGAAAAAGAGTTAGAGAGACAGTATTTCCAGCATTTCCAATATTATTTCCAGTATTTCCCTATTTCTAGTCTGCAGAGGATGAAATGGCTTCTCTGCCACAGTCGGCCAACAGAGCTGTGGCAGGGAGGGGAAGTGCTGGGGATAACCTAATGCTTGTGGAGTTTTATTGAGAAGGAGCCACGGAAAGAGCAGGTCTGCCGTAGCCTTCAGCCAGAAATAAAGTCTTTAGCTGGAGCCGCAGCAGTCTGTTTGTTTAGCTGAGGATGCTACTGACTCAATTCTCAGTTTCTAAGCCCAGATAACAGCTTTCCCACACGTTCGGCAGGAGACTCTCCTCCCCGAGGAGCTGCTGTCAGCCACAGCTTGTGTCTGACCAAAAGCAGAATGAGACTTGGGACTTTCAAGCCAGTATCTTCCAAACGCAATGAAAAATCCGTGCATAAATCACTTCAGTTTAAGTAGGGGCTCATACCATGGCAAGATTTATGCATCTAAAAGCACTGGGTATTTCTCATATTTTCTAAATAACTGAACAGTATTTAACAAGCAACACAAAATCCGGTCAAACACAAAGCTACCTAAGGAAACAGACAGGGGATTCATAAATCATTTGCTCCCAGGCTACGCAGTGGAGATAAATGGGAGCAGGACCCTTATGATAAAACAGAACAGAAAACAGCATAAATAATAAAGCTCTATCAGAGACTCACTGGCTAACAGTATTCCTGAGTTTTACTTAAGTAGAGGGATCCTAGTTCCATAGTATCATCACTGCTAAAGTACCTCTGATCTGTAGGGCTTAGGAGATCTAGTAATCACCTTTGCAACAGCTGAAAGATAAGATTTGACACAGGTTTTAACATTTTTTTTTCCAGAGTGCACTCTCCATTCCTGACAAATCCAAGGGCTGCATGGAGTGGCACAGAACCGTGCCCTACAGCTCCATTACCTACTTTCTGCCAGTACAGCTGTGGAGCTCGTCCTGCAATCCCCTGCCAAGTCCTCCTTGTTTTATTAAACACATTTAATTTATCAAACAACTCGACGAAGTATGCACCATAGAGGTGATACAGGCACTGGAGCCAACAGCCCTTGATGAGCTCTTGAAGAGTCGTTGCACAGACTCCACTGGTAACTACACTGGTCCTGAATAGCCTTGATACAAAACCAGACGAGCTCTGTGGATGTCCCCAAACGAGCAGCTACCCCTGGAGCAGGGACGAGTCCTCACCTCGGTCTCCAGGAACCTTCGCAAGGCCCTCTTCTTTTTAATGCTCTTGCGCCGAACGTACACAGCAAACGTCAGGCCCAGGATGACGATGATGAAGAGGCCACCAATAACTCCTGCCGCAATCAGAGGAGTTCTAGCAATCAGAATTAGAGACTTTATTGGGAAGCAGGGAAAGAGACCAAGGAATAGCTGGGTATATAAAACACAATTCCTAGGAAAGCTTGTGAACTGTCTTACAAACAGAGTTTCTAAGTCAGTCCAAATAGGAAGTCAGGGGAAACACAGTAAGATGCAATATTGCTATTTTATTTTTTTAAAGCAGTGTATCAGTTTTACTGTTTTTCAAACCACCATGCACATGGGAGGAGTTGTGTGGACAAGGTGACACAACATGCACTTTGATGGCAAACGCAAACCTGCAATGGCAAAATGAGCACAGAGGCACCTGCAAACACTTTAACTAGGTTTACTCCTCCTTGAGCTCCAAGTGAATTAACTCACAAGCTTGTGCACTTAGGGGAGGGAAAAAAAAAAAAAGCAGACGCACCACAACAAACACTGGAACAAAGGAGGTCATTCCTACTAGGAAGCAGCCTCTCAGCACTCTTGGTTTATTAGCACTAGGAATAAATATTTGGGTCAGCAGTTAACGGCTGCACCTCTCTGGCTTTGCTGTTGCTTTTGAGGAGAGCCAAAGCCCAAAGCGAAAGGCCGCCGTGCTGGCTGGAGCCAGCAAGCTCCGGTGCAGAACGCCAAGCCTGGCTCCGCTTCCGCACAGCACTGTCCCTCTGCTGTGTCCGTAATTCCCGCAGCTTTCCAGCTCTCCAGCAGCACCACCTGCGGTTATTAACTGGCTTTTCCAGACCGCCAAGGCGCAGCAGGCTGGAGTTAGGCAGGTCCCACACGGGCACCAGAAGGACAGCGGTTGCAGAGCTTCACCCGGCCTCACTCAGCGCCCACGTCTGCAGGTCCTCATACACGAGTGGAGAGAACCAGGCTCCTGCCCAAGGAGAAGCCAAAGCACGAGGGGCAAGTGTCTGTACTTGACTACTCTGGCATTTGGAGGGCAGAAGTCATCTCAAAGGACCTGACACATCCACCCCAAACTATGGCCCTCTTCATTTGACGTGGGCTTTCCAAGATGCTGACATGAGAAACTCTTTCGTGGGCAACCCTGAAGAGACCTGGGCATCAAAAGCTTTAGGAAACTAGTTCTGACCAACGCTCTTCAACAGAGGGATCTATTTTCTTTACATTGCCTGAAAAATCATATTTCTAACATGAAACTACAGACTGACAGAACAGGAAAGAGACCTCCAGGCTTTGAAATGCTTATTAATAACCATCATAACAGCTGTCAAAATAAATAATTACAGTTTTATGGTACCATGTACACTGAAAACATTTACATGATAGACCATTAGGAGTAAACGGTTCCAAAGGAGACATAATGGCTAGTCAAGGAAATAAAATGAAGTTCTAAACTGCTTGCATCCCTTTATTGTTAAAAGTATAAAGGTTCAAATGAATGTTTATGATCCACCATGCCAACTCCAACCAACTTTAAAAAGAAATTCTAATTGTTCTTAGTCATTTGAAAGAAAACGATTCAAAAAACCTTAAAAATAACCAAACAAGAACCTTTTACTCTAGTCATTAACGTCAAACATTTTTTAAAGAGTTGAAATTCACCTACTTGCTCGAGCCCCTCTGATCTTTAAAAGGCCCGTAAAGGAGGTTAATTACTTTGAAGTGCAACCCTTAGCTAGTCAAATATTTGTAAGTAACTCAGCATTTCAGTGGTCTGTGTATTCTACCCAAAACTCCAGGATCTGCATATAAACAGATCATTAAGCTACAGAATGAAGCATAGGAAGAATACAGAATGCCCAAACCACCCCCATAATTAAGCCCTGAACAAGCAACTAAAATGCAGAAAAAGCTCTATTTTGAACACAATTAGTGAGCTGCAACCTTCACCCCCCGCTCCGCCACCCTCACATAACAAACCCACGACTATTACTGACCTAAGTCAGTGCTACTAAGCCAAGCCCAAGCCTGACCGTGGAGCAAACGCCAAATCTGGGGCTTCTCTGCTTGCTGGTGCCATCGATGCCCGTCAGGAGCAGGGCTGAGCGTGGCTTCCAGCCACACGTCGAGTTATTTTCCAAGCACTTAGGCTTTGTCTGTGCCACTTACCTGCCTGGGGTTTTTACTTACAGTCATTAGCCGCAGCTTGTTTTCTAAATACTCCACTAACCTCTTCAAGTCTCCTGTACTATATTTCATTACAATCTTCATGTTTGCAATAATTCATATTTAATACCTCTGTGAATTCCATTAACAGGATGTTTACCTTTCTTTTATATTATTATTAAGGTGGTTTAACAGAGATCCCTGCAAGGTGGCGGTGATCAGAGAGGCACCTGAAGACAAAATCTCCCATTTTGCTGTGGTGTTTTAATCCAATCTTTTCTGCCTGTGCACCGAGGGTTCAGCACAGCTGGACACACAAACCCCTTATCTCCAATGGCATTAAAGGCTTAATCCATTTACATTATTGTTGCATTATTGTCACACAGCAATTGCTGTTTGTGAATGCAGCTCGCTGTATTTGCCCATCTCGGGCTACCTCACTGCCAACCTAAAAGTAATCCCACGAAAACTGACAATGTTGATGCCCACACAAAAACTTCCCCAACAAAGAGGAGACTTTAAAATAAATAAATAAATAAAAGCAACGAGACCCTATTTCTCTGTTAAGCCTTGGGAAGGCTCTGGCAAAGCAAAGAGCTGCATGTCAGTCCTGACCATCCAGTGTAAATATGTGCAGAGTTGATCCTAGCTCACATTCCTCCTAGCTGCACCAGGAATCCACCCTTGGGAAGCTGCTCATACAGGTACTACCATCATTTACACACTGGAAAGCCACCTCGGAGAAGGAAAAATAAAATTGATGGTGTTTCTGGGCTTTCATGCTGCTGTAAAGTAGCTGTCCACGAAACGTGGCCCTGAATCGTAATTCCACCCCCATATAATTACTTGGCCATTGCCCACTCCTCCCGCTGCCGAGGAAGACCAACAATTAATGTCTGAAGAAGGTGGCAGTGAAGAGGGAGAGGGAAGGAAAAAAATCACAGAATCACCACATGTGAAACCTCCTGCCTTCTAAACTGAAAACTGCGTGCATATGTGGCTGAAAGTTGAGATTCCAGTAACCCCGTAGGAGAAATGAAGAATATATACGTCTTTCCTAAACATGCACAGTGTTCTTATATTTAGAAGCATCTAATCCTTATCCCCACATATCAAAACTGGGACAAAAAGCTCAAAGTTAGTACGCCAAGGCAGCCAAGGATGCTTCAGAGGGGGCTTGTATCATCATCCCATCCTCTCCAAAACATCAAAACACCTGCAACTCCCTCATTGCTCCGAGCACTGAGTATTAAAGCCTAATTACTGACTTCCATAAGTGCACGGCATTATGACTAAGAACTACAGATCATGGCAGAAGGGCAGAGCAAAAGGAGAGGACACAAGTTTTGGGCCACGGAGACAACTATGCTACAAGGCAGAACACCTGCTTTTCTCTCCCTGGTGTTAACCCACAGTGTGACATGCAAGTAAACTCAGCTCTGAGGCCAAGCTGCTAAAGAGCCCACTTAAGCCTTCTTGCTCCCACTCCCAGTTAAGGTTTATCCATATATCCAAGTGGGATATAGTGATATTTCAGCTTTAATATTTGTTATCCGTGCCTTCTTGTAAGGTTTCTTTAACAAAGCATCAGTTTTTCCTGATGGGCAATTCCCACTTTCCGCAATCCTCATTCCTTCCCTCAGCAGGGAGTTCAGCTGCACTATCAGAGATCTAGCAGACTCGGCTAATCCTAGAATGCTAATCTTGGTATTAAAACATAGAAGATGAACAACTTTGGTGAGAAGGAAATGCAAGTTTGTTTTGAGGAGCTTCTCCCTGCTGTGTAGCCATCCCCAGCAGGCTCCTAGAGCCGGCTCTGCCAGCACATTGGGGTGCTCACGCAGCTGGGTCCCAAGTTTCTGCTTCGTTTTGGGCTTGTTCTTCCTTTTGCAGAACAAGGCTCCCTTCTCCCCCTGATCCGAGGGTGTTTGAAGACTCACACACAATCAGATTAGGATCCTTCCTCCTCCTGCGAGTGATGCTGGCTGATGCCCTGGTGACCACCAGCTTCTCCTTTAGTCCAGAGATGGATAAACCATTCTCAGCCTTGCTGCAACGAGCTGGAGTTAACCCTGGCAGCAGGGAGTTTGAGTTTCTCAGTTTCAACTCCTGGTAAATATATTTGACTAGGAATAAACAACAGCACCTTTCTGACTGCAGTATCCATACAGGGTCTTTTTCACGGGCTTCTTTCCCCATAAACATTTTGCATCCCTGATGTTTTTAGGCTGAGATTTTTCTCCTCTGCCACACAAGGGGGGTTGCTCTTAAGAACTTGCTCAATGACTTTGCTTTGAGACTTGTGCTTTAAGTAAAAGGATTAATGTTGCCTTTAAAATATGCCTAGTCAGGCCCCACATAGCGTAGATTGATTTATCTGTGACAGAAAGCTGGTTCAAACTCACTAGACTGGACTCCAAGGTGAAGCCAGTCCATCAAGAAGACGACAACCCTCTTTATGCACTTGCCCTATTTCCCATTTAGGTTGGGAGGAGCAACGTTTTGCTCACAGACAGGGTGCTGGAACCGCAGTGACGACGGGTGCTGGTGGCTCCCCTGAAACCAGAGCCACCACGCGGGCCCAGGAGGCTGCTCCCTGCATAAAGTGCTCATGTTAGAGGCAATAAATGTGGCCAGTGGTACCCAGGCACCCTGTCCCCTGCCTATGTCCCTGTATGGGAAATTAGGAATGGGAAAATGCACTTTCCTTAAGAAGTGGTAGGCCCCCACACGCCGACATGGGGGTTTGTGCGGCGGCTCTTCATTAACTGGCAATATGGAGAGCAGCTCAAGGCAACGTATTTGACACAAAAGCTGCTAGGTGGCTCGGGGAGCTGGAGCAATGGCATGCAGGGTCAGGATTAAATCAGAAAGTAACCACAGCTTCAGGAGCTGGGGCACACAGATCATGCAGTTCCTGCTGTACAATCGGCCACTTAAACTGAGCATAAAAAGAGCATTTAGGGCAGGTTTTTGTAACATTTTCCTCACTGGAAAACACTGTAGTTTTGGTATCTATTATTTGTTCTAGCAGAAGTGGCGGGGCAAAGTTACCCTCACCCTCCAGCCGGTACAACTTTCCCAGCAGCAGGCTCAACTCAAGCTCACGGGCTTCAGAAACAGCTTCAAGCCGCGCTCAGCTTTGCCCTCGCAGCCTGACTGCGAGGAGGAGCCAATTCCCACCGGTGTTAATGGAAATTCGTTAGCTTTTCAGACGGCAGCTCGCTCCAGTCTAACACATGCCACTTTCTGCTTTGCAGCTTGCAAACAATCATGCAGATAGGTGTCTGCTCACACAAACACTCGGGAAACACGAGGCCTGGAAAAAAACAAGCAGGTCTCTGAGGACACGGGCGTGTGATGAATTCGTTATTCACTTTGTTCTCTGAAACACTTGGTACCCGTGCAGGACATGGAGAGACACCCACTTCATGCTGGTGGTAAGTCAAGCTGCAAAGAACACAGAGCAGCAAAATCACCTCAGTCTATTTTAAACCACCAATAGCAGGAAGCTCCTTCGCATACAGGGCTCCTCTTCCTGCCCAAATCAACCAGTGAGTGGCTGTAAGGAATTCAAATTCCAGTTAAGTGTTTTCTGTAATTGAGCTATGCAACCTATGAAATATCCAAACCCTCCAAATCCCTAAGGGAAACCTCGTCCATCAGGCCCCAGGGTTGGCCTGCTTCTCTCTGTAAGCAGCTCGGAGCAAAAAGGAGCTGCTGGACTTAAGCCCGAGTGCACTACAGAAGGCACATAAAAGAAATATCCACGAATTTAGTTCTTACTAGAAAAAAAGCCCTTCTTTCCACTGTTTAGTATAAAAAAAACTTGCAATCCGATTCAATTATGGGGAAAAATGGTAAGGAAAACCAACAAAGCTTTTTTTGACAGCAGGCTTGTACAGAATCATCCCTTACAGCGTGGCATGCCCAGGGATGCTCCTAAACCATGGCGTGTTGCTGCTCTCCAGCAGTGCTGCCGTGGGGCAACGCGAGAGAGGCAGACGCGGAGCCTGGAGCATCCGCCAGCTCCTCGCCACTGGGGCCAAACTACCAGCACTTCCTAAGGGTCCGTTCGGAGAAAAGGGTCAACTCGGAAGCTCTCAACCACCCACCTTCCCTCCCATACCCACAGCCACCAGAGGAATCTGTTTCTCTTCACACATTGTAAGTGGAGCCAAGAAACTCAGGTTTTTAGAGTACTGCCCTTAGTCTCTATTCTCAGCTGTATCTATGATTTCTTTTTCCCCCCCCTCATTTCTGTACACTGCAACCTCCTATCATCTCGATAGTCACAGATGTGACTTGATTAGAAAACCAGCTTGTGTCCGTGGTAAGGATACTGCTCAGAGTAACCTCGACCCTAGAACAGCTGTTTTATTATGATTACTTTGCAGGACAGTATGGTCCACGTGAAGGTGAATGATCATTCGGTGAAACGGTTCCTCCTCCTCCCAAATTTTGGCATGATGGAGCATTCCAGTATTTATTGCTGGTAATGCCTTTTATATGCATGTTACAGCTGTTAACAATACTCCTCTTCCAATACCTAATAAACTCGCAGAGTACAGCTGGCCAAGCATATGGGGAAACAGTGATCCAGCTTCAAATCCCAGGCATTTTCCTCTGTTGGCCACAAACCTCCTCCTCTCCTGCCCCAAAGCAATACCAGCTGCTGTGGCAGACAGTTGACCCTGTTATTTTCCATGGCTCTTATAGCTCAAGGGAACAAGGAGTAGGAAGGCCCAAAGGCCTTTTCTCTGTTGTGGCTATCATTTTTCAACTTATTTGAACAAACGATTCACATAATTTTACTGCAAAGGTTGACTGTACTTCAGTCAATTTTCTAGCACCTACTACATGAAAAATTTATATATTATTAATAAAATTAATAATCCTTCCACAGAAATGCATTGCCATTTTGCTACTTTCAATGGGCCTTTTTTCAGACTTCAGCCATTTCATTTTCTCCCAGACAGGTGTTCTAGCTTTAATCACACCGAGAAATATTTGCCCGGTCTTAAATAGGCTGTGAAAAGTAAGCACGTGGGGAACATTCCTGCAAGATTATTTTGCTAGATATTAAAAGGAATAATCTACCCCTCATCAAAACGCAGTCCCCTTCCTATCATAGATTTGAGATAGTAGCTTTGACTTGAGAGATCCAACTATACAGACTTGCTGGTATAAATACCTACGATACAGTCACAGCCCATCAATGTTCTGTCCTAAATAAAAACCCCACCAAGGGCTTCCCATCCTGTGCAAAACTTGCTGCTCTTCATCCCCTGACAGGTCATGCTGAGGAAGCTCCAATGCACAGAATTAAGTCTTGGACGGACTCTGAAAAGAACCACGTTTGTCACATAAATTGTCTAAATACAAAAGAACTGGAAGTAAGATTGCAAGCTTTAGTTCTAATTTATGGGATATTAAATATTAACGAATTACTAAGAAACCATTCACTGAGGTTTAAACAACTCTTCTACTTACATATTTCTAAAGCTCTACGATTGTATTTTAATAATAGATAATTTATAACAGCATTAAATCTAAATTAAATCCACATTTCAAGCTATAAAAGCAACCCACTGGAATGCAGCAAGATATGTATACTGTTGCTGTATAATAAAGTCACTTTTTCATGGCATAATCTTATTTCTGCACCATACCATTAGCGTAGCCAAACCTATAAAAGGCACAGAGCAGAAAGCCTGTATTGCCTGTTGAAGAAGAAAACCAGTGATCACCGAGCTAGGACTGCACGTTGTCTTCCACTCAATCCCACAATCCATTTTTGATAGCTGGGAATTTCCTACTGCTTCTCATTTTTCCACAAAGACCCTCTGCGTCTGGTACAACCATCTTTTATTTTTTCTGCTTCTAGTTTCAGTCAAAATTATTTTCCACACAGATACTCAAAACAAACTCCTGCTAAACCCCAGGCAGCAAAACGTTGATTTGACAATAAATGTGACCGCAGCAAAGGTCTAGTTCAGAAGCATCACATTCTCGTGCAGAACGGGGATTTCTCTGACAATCTCTCCTAAAAGGGGGAAATGTAAACTCTGCCCAATTCACAGGCATAGGATCAAAACCAGTCTGTTTTTCCTAATCTCAACTCCTAGGGAGAAAAGAAAAAAAAAAAGATCTCAAAACCCAAAAACCACAATCTGTTTCTTCAACGATCTGTTTTGGTTCAGCATCAGGGAGAGTTATATTAGAAGTACCTCAAGTGTAGCATCTTCTACCAATCAGGACAGGCACACAGCTTAGTTTGAACTCGCAGACCCATTTTTCCTCTTATTTCATACATTTTTTTCCTCTCTGCTCCTCCAGAAGTGACTCTAATTATTCCATAAAAGCACAGGCTGTATGGAGTGCTTTCCTCGGCACAGCGGAGCAGAGCACCACGAGCGCAATGAACACTAACAGTTTATTACAGGTGGGCTTCCCTTCAGCATCATCACCACGGAGCCACTAAGCTGCGGGGAAGCTCTATTGAAGTCACGCTGTGCAGGGAGACAAAGCAGCTATGAAAAGATCTGCCTGTGTTAGGCAGGGTTTACCATTAATTAGCTCTCGTACACATACACAGCACATAAAGCAGCTTTTTTTTGTTGTTTAAGAAGCGAATGTTCGTTGAGAGAACGTCCTTTGTTGATACAAAGGAAGTATTAGCATTGTAATTTGTGTTAACATCTACACATGGCTTTATGCAACCACTTGACAACGGTGGGCCTGGCTAATTAGCTTCTCGTAGCTAAAAGGGAGACACAAATGGAATTTACTTAGGGCATAAATCAACAGAGACATCGCTTGCCTCAGCCTAACACGCTGCCATGGTACTGCTTCCTACCCCGAATCCACCACGGGCTTCTCCCTACACCTTCCGATTTACCACACAAACTCCACCTTTGATCATCTCTCTTCTTTTCAAGTTGGATGAATCATGAGGAGGATGAATATATTTAAAATTCCTTATTCCTTTCACCTAAAGTCAAAACTCTGACCACGGCCTGGCATCAAAGGCTGAGGCAGCTCAGCACACAAGTCCTTGCCTGCTGCATGGGCCTGGTAGCGGAGGGAGGAAGGAGGGAAAGGGGAGGCAGCAGAGACACGAGGTCACCTACACTGTGTCCCCATGGGGCCATCAAGAGCTGTAATAACCACAACAGCAATTTGCCACTAAACCCTAAGTGAAGAAGGGCTCCCTTCTCCCAAGAGCTCTTTTTGCTGGTCAAGACAACACTTACCCCTTCAGAGCAACTGCTTCTGATAGCTAAGAACATGGTTTGAGCCTTCGTGAGGGTGAGCACTGTATTGAAAACAGATTCGGCTCCTCGTGTGAAGGAAGGACACGCGTCCTTTATCACGTGGAGGAAGGACACCTGACCACTAACCCATCATGTGAAACATCTCTGAAGCGGTCTAGAGGAAGAGTAAACAGCCAAAGTGATGCTGATCTAGAAAGGGGGAATAACAGGATTTCTACCATCATTTTGGACAGTACTGTACTCCAGTTAAGGAACCAAAAGAAATGGACACAAAAAGCTATGCAGGAAGCCAATCAATACCTAAAGGACTTTCCTTTCCACAGGACAAAACACATGCACAAGAGCTGTTTGAAGTTTCACTGGAAATCTGGAAAACAAGCTGTGCGATGCACCTCTGATTCCTCTTTATTAAACATGACAGTGACAATTTCTCTGCTCTCCTGCTAGACTCTTGCAAAGCCCTCCAGCCAATGAATCATGGCAACAACAATTTGCAAAGCGCAGGAATGGAAAGAAAAACACTGGTATGAAAATGGAAGCAGATGAAGGAGATGAGAAGGATCTCGTTTGTTTGCAGAAAAGGCTAAAATTAATTTTCTAAGAACGTCTGTGAGCCTAACAAGGGGACAAAATTGGGGACACGAAGAAGGTTCTACCTAAAGTGGCACTATTTTGATTTACAAATCTATCATGAATAAAAAGTATCACTTTTGCCAGTGCAGCTTTGCTCAAAAGGTACCATTTGCACCAAAAATGTACAATTTTACAAATCTAATACATATACAAGTATAAAAGCCCTAGATTTCCTTCTTTGGCTTGAAAGTGAAAGAATACGCGTGGATTAGCATTTTATCACATAAACACTGCAGCAATTTCCTAAAAAAAAGAATGTTCAGCAAAATAGAACCCAAAAATTCCGCACGATCTGAAAGGAAATATTTGAGGCTCAATTGCCAGTCATAGTGAATAGAAAATACTTCGTTTGAATGGATTAAAACATTTAATTTTCACCTCCATTATAGGTAGGTTTATTATGTTGGTAGTCTGCTGAATCAAGGAGACAAATGTTGTGACTTACATAAAATTAAACACAAAATAAGCCTCGTCTGCTGATGCACAACTGAAGCCTGACACTAGAAAACACCTTCCTGCCACTGCAAAATCACGTGTGAGGTCTCACACCTCTAACTTCACTCTTGCTTTTTAAACACAGGGTTCAAACTAACACCTACTGTGTTTAACAGGAATCTTTCCATTGGCTTGGTGGGTACTAGGCAGCAGCCCCAGAGACTCACAGATTATCTGAACGATCCCAGGGCAAAATGAAGTTTTGTGGCTGTGCCAGTTGAGCTGAAGTGTGAACAAGCATGTCCTTCATTTCCAGTATTTTAGTAAGCCCTTTAAATTCATTTAAATAACAATACATCCTCTACTTTTATGCTTAGGGTGAAGTTAATGAAATGGAGACTTTTCAAGCTGATTGCAGGTTTGGAGCATCTCTGTTTGGATGAGCACATCTCAAAACGAGTGCCTCACAAAATTATCTCAAACCAGATACCCCCCAAAATGGAAAGGTTCCAAAAGCACACAAACTTGAAAAACTCAAGTTTTCTCCCATTGCCTAATCACTGATCTCTGAATCATGTCAAAACAGTTACCAATTTAATGAAAGGGATGGATTAGATGGTAGCACTTCTAGAGTTTTGCCCATCACAACTAAACATGTTCTCCTTTAACACAGCTAGAAAGTTGTGATCTCCACAGTAGGTACATACCTTTAAGGACCACTTTATTTTTAATTTTTTTTTTTAAAGTTTCAAATCTGAACTTTAAGCCTATTTGACTTCTATGACAAGGTTAAAAAAAAAAAACTAGTATGTTCAGTGAGGTGAAACTGATCGAAAGGATGCATTTTCCATCTAGTTCTAGCTCCTGACAGTAGCCCCATAGCCTGAAAGTCATATTAACCACTTTGAATTTAAAAATAAACAACACCAATGGCAATAAAGGGTTTTCATAAAAGCAAATACAATGTAGCTAGAAACTTTGGGGATTTTTCCTAAAGAAGTTTGGTTTGGGGATCACTACTGAAAAACACACCTGCTGCAAAGTTATGATTCTTTTAAAGCAGAAAATAAAAAATACCAGATAGCGAATGCAGTGTGAACTGTGCAAGATACTTATATTTGCTGACACATTTACTTTGTTCCACAAAAAAGTATAAAATAAAATGAAGCTTTAACTTTTAAGTTCTGCCCTATAAAAAACACAAAAATGAAAAAAATGTAGATTTCAATCTTTTTTGATTTGTCTTAATCCCAGAATAAATATATAAAATATTTAAAAATGCATTTTCTAATGTCCATAAATGCATAAATCACCTTAACTGACATCTGAATGGTAAATCTGCAAGTTCAGAGGCATGACTTCACGTTGAGGACACATTATATTCTCCGCACGACCTGCATTTTTGGCCAAACTGGATAGTATAACGTTCCTATGGTAACTAGAGAAGGAGCTCATGTAGGGAAAAAAATAAATAAATAAAAATGGAAAAGTGGTGGATGTTACCTAGCATGTTGTGGTAAAGTGGACTGGCGTGTCCATGGATAGTAAATGCAGTCATGACTAGCGGGACCTCTACACCTGCAGGCAATTACAGAACAAGAGACGTCATTTGCCATTCACAAGGACATGCACACGCATGCGCCCTTGTCCACACGTGGAGGATGGGAGGACACACAGGGAACGATGACCCAGCAAGTACCTATCCATGAGGCCGATGCAGTCCTCGAGACGTGGACCTATGCACCTGCAGCAAATCCGATCGAAAACAAGGAGAGAAAGAGAGAAATCTGTTATTTACATATCTAAAAAGCTGGAATCCCCGCTTGGCGCTGCGCTCTTAATTATAATTCTCAAGGGACCCAAGGCACCAGAAATTATAGCCCGCGTCAAAAACAAGTTGTGATGGGAACAATAATAGCAACATAAACAGCGCTCTGAGGTTGGACAAAGCTTGGCTCAAACGGTACTTAAGGCAGGTTTCACCTGCATACGTGGGAGGCCTGACAATAGAGTTGCTCATTTTGGATATACTTTGCATCATCAAACCAGTGATTACTGCACAGAAGCTGCTCATTTGCAACACTCCAGACCTCCAGGACCACAATGCAAAACTTCTTTTCCCTGTAATTGCTCATTCCGTTCTAACTCCTGAGCTGGGGTGACTGCAGGAATATTTTGGCAGCTGACTGTACTTTTATCAGGGAAGCTCAAACGTGCAATTTGGGGATGGGAGAGAAACAGCAAAATAGTGTCTCTGCTGATTCAAGCATCTTCCTCTTCTGATTCAAGTATCTATTCCTCGGATGCTGTCAAGAATCCTCCACCAAAGGAAAACTCAGCATCACTTTATGCAGCATCACTACAGCACAACCCCGGGCAAAGCGCCTGCTTGCAAAACAGGGATATTTGTGGAGTTTCCCAACGCTTTCCAAGAGCAGAAAGTCACTTATGCCATTTACACAGTAGTCCAGATTCTCAGAAACAGTAAGTGGAGTTGAGCTGTTAGGGGTTAAGACAGCCTGACACCACTCGGTGCTCAACGGCCCTCGGTAGTCATGGGGACTGCATCTTAAGGCATCTCCTCAGCTCCTGGCATCTTAAGGAAACCAAGCCACTTACTTATTTAACATTTAACAAGATCATTTTAGTAACAGGATCTTCAGCCATACACGTACTGACAGGTCATCTCCTCCTGTAGAAGCTTAAAACTCACTTGTGCTGAAGCATTTTGAATTTAAGATGTGATTCCCACCTCTCTCTGAGTTTCCTTCTTGGACCTTGGTTGGAGATAAGGAGACTCCTGTCCAAATCTGAAGGGGCTTAAATATGCTCCTATGAGATCGTCTTTCCACTTCCTCATCACTTGCATCTCATCAGCTTTTCCTGCATCTAACTTACCTATCACTTGGTCCTTTTAAAACAAATTTAATGAATCCAAGTGCACTGTCTTCTCCCCGCTTCTGACAACACACATACCAGAATGATTGGCTACCCTATATCTTGTTTGTTACCTTGGATCCTTGTTTGTATGTAAAAGTTGGGACATGCAGAAGGAGATTGCAGGGATTTCCCGGGAATGATCTTCAGCAGCAAACATGCAGATATAAAATGGATTCATTAAATGGTAACGTGGCCAGAAAAATGCATAAAGTGTATAGGGCAGATTTAAAGGCAACTCAAGAGACAGAGAGAATTCTTAACAGGTGGGTTTTTTGGGGAATTTTAGTTGCCTTGGGCTTCAGAGTCTCAATTCTGTCCAGTCTCAGTCCCACGCAACACTTCTTTCTTGCAGGCATTCTCAGGATTTTGAAGAAAAACAGTTCAGTAATGGAGGAAGCTGAAAAAAGTCGTTCAGAGCTTCCATTTCCTAGCCTGTCAAAGCAGCCGAGTTCAGGCTCTTGCTATAAATAAAACGCAGGCCCTCTTCAAATTAGAGGGCTGCGAGCCCATTACTAGCTCCGATAACTGGCAGACAAACATAAGAGCCTATTGTCTTGGAGCCACTTCACAGGGCTACATTTGTTCCCTCAGACTCCTCAAGAATAGGAGCTGAACTCAGCGCTCTGTTTGGACCTCACCCACGTCCGAGTTGAAATACTCCTCATTTTTGTTCTAAACAAAATCATCATCTCCTTCACTGGATTTCCCATTCCCAAGGAGAAGATAGTGCCCAGGTACAACTTCCACCCCTCCTAGTCACACTGCACAGTTCCATGCTCTTTGCCTGGCAGTCCTGCTGTAAATTACAATATTACGTGAAGAATGGCAACAAACACTTGGTTCTATTAACAAGCTGATTGTCACCAGAAAATCATCAGTTATTTTTCCCCTGGAAATAACTGCTTTGGTTCCAGGCTTTTTGACACATGTGAGTACAAGTATAACACAACCATATATCACTTGGGTGCTCAATTCACCCCCAAGGTTCCTTCTTCTGCTTGGGGTCTGCAGGCTATTTTCATTTCCAGGTTCTCTCTGTAAAATGAGCTCATTAATAGGTACGACCCAATTTATTAATGAGATACGCAATATTTTACAATAGCCCCATACAGCTTATATGGAAAATTACTCTTGGATCTCATCCTAGCATTACAGATAATTATCCTCTGAAAGAAAATGATGAGTTAAAACAGTTTTAAAATTGGAGTAACAATGATTTTTTTTCTTCTGAAACGATCATTTTTCCAACTCTCTCAAGAATTATATCTTAAGAAGCGTAAGATAGAAAGATGAGTCTTTAATTTTTCACAGATTTGGAATAGCAAAGCCATTTCTAGTCAGATGACTTCACAAATTTCTAGTCCAGATGACTTCACTTTTTCTTCCCCTCTGGTAAGAAACAAAACTCATTATAAAATGGCATAAATAAGATTAACTCTAGACAAGAAAAAAAAAGCCTATTTCTGTCAAAGACCTGAAAAACCAATGCTATGGATAAAGCCAGTTGAGTCAAAACTTTGGATTCATTTAGGAAAGAGGAACTGCACCTAAGGATGCACCTAAGGAAGTTAAGTGGAGAAGGAGATAGGAGGAGATTTTGGAATGAGAAAACAACAACTCTTCTCTTATTCCAAGTTTGTCCCCATTGAATTTGCATCATGAGGCCACCCAGATTCAAAATAGGTGAATTTCTAGAATTTCTTTCTAGAAACATGCCTAAATTTTATGGATAAGAGAGTCCTTGTGCCTTCATACCCCTGCTGGATCACAGATGTGCTGAAAAGGTTCCCATGACATCTCTGCTCTTGGCTCGGAGAAAATGTAAAAGTTTGGAGAAGAGGAATGCATTTCCTCCAGAAAAAAAGGAAAAACCTGTGAGAAAATCTCTTTCAGGAGGCATGAGAGGAGGTGTCCAGTGGGATCTCCCATTTGTATCTTGCCTGGTGAAGCAGCAGACTGTCAAATGCTATTATATAATTAGTATTTTATTTCTGTGAAAGTGTTCCATTTTGGATAGCTCTGCGAGAAGAGGTGCCAAATGCTTTCTGAACTCTCATGAATTAGATGCAATAGCTGTCTCCTGCGCCCCAGCTCTGCTCCAAACTGGCTTCAAGCAGCTGATGCTTTATCACACAGGTGCAAGGCCAAGAGGAGAGCTCTTCCATCCAAGAAAGTCACTCCTCGACAGTTCTCTTGGTCAAGGTAAGCCCATTAACAGGGCTGCATAACGACGCAACTATTAACAGGAGTAGCCATTACACTTCAATAAAGGAGGAGAGTGGAATAATCTCATCTCACGTTCCAGGGTGTTAAGCAATCATCCGCCTTGAAGAAGTGGTGGGAAAACCAGGCAACACGGAGGTGGGACAGACGCCTGCCTTTGAGACAGCAAAGGCTGGGGTTGACTAGGAGTGAGGGATGAGAACTAGCAGTCCGTTTCAGCACATACCTCGTCTGAGAGAGAGCAGCGCTGCAGGAGAGAGATAATTCCGAACACGAGCAGTGCTCGGCGGCGGCTCAACCCTTCCTGACAAGCACCTCAGCTGCACTGCCAGCGTGTCGGTTTTATTCCAGCAGCTCATCTGACAGAGAGCAGAACAGACGTGCTAGCTGGAGTACAATTATGGCTCCTCGGTGCCATTCTGTTGTGGATCAAATACCAAGAGAGATAAATACCAAGGTATGTTTTCCCCCATATTCTATTTTACTGAAGAATCCTGGTTGGTGGTGCTGGTGGGGGATTTACTTGCTCATTTCTCAAGGAAGGATATGAAGCTAGAGAACTCGGTGTTGGAAGCAAAGGAGACTAATTGATTCCTCTTCTCTCTGTGGGCATATCCAGCAAGATCCTGACAATGTTGGCAAGAAGACGGAAAATGCATAAACCTCAGGCCTCCAGGGCACTCATTATGATCATTGCAGTTTACCAGAACTGCAGAGAGAGCACCACATTCCAGAAAGCCTTGAGAAACGTTAGAAAAGGTATCTATAGTTACCCAGATCTGGGGGGGAGCTGTTTTTAGGAGGAGTTCCAAAACACCTAAGCATAGACACGTTAACCCTTTAATAAGAAGATGAGGATTTCTGTGAGGATTGGTTCTTGACTGATGGCAAAGAGAGCTCATCTGGACGATGACCAGGCTTTTGCCAACGGAATCCAGAAGTCTTTGGCAGCTGGACTACCAGTACCTTGCTGTTGCTCTGGGGATTGCATGTTACACCACAGAAGAGCTTTTCTGACCTACTCAGTGGGAGCAGAAGGCTGCAGATAGGAAACAAGGGAAAGCTGGAAGGTTATGGACAAAATGATAATGTAACTACTCAGCAATCAGGAATGCTGCATCACTAAGGGTTGCCAATGAACACCAGCAAGCTGAGTTACAGCTGCCTAATGCCCTTCCTGCTTGTATCCAGATGAGAGAGAAATCCAGTCAGAGTTTCACCACAGGGTGCAGACGCCTCCCTTCTCAACCGCATTCTGCATGGCAAGGTGAGAGCAAAGAGCCAGCCTGCAAAACCCAGGTGCACATGGGGAACTGGAAGGGAAGGTGTCTGCTCTCCTGGTCCAGGTGAAACAGAGTTGTGCCACAAAAGCTAGCAGGAGAGCAGCCACAACAGAGGAGGCAATAGAAGGTCTTATGCAAGTTTTGGGCAGTGAATCTATTGCCAGCAGCTGAGCTCGTCAGGTTTGAGCAGAACTGGTGCTTCCAACTTCTTTTATAGGCAGGACTGGAGCTCCTGCAGCAAGCTTGTCTTCTTGTGTTGTTTATTCTTACACTCTTCGCCTACAGTAGCAGCATTTTTCTTATTGCATAACTGATTTACAGGGTCTAAGCGGAAGACAAATCTGTAACAGATCCTGGCTGTGTCTTTGCGATCTCACTTTCATTTCCCTAATGGCTCTATTGTAATTAGATTTGCAAAACCAGCAAAAGGTCTCATTTTGAATGGCAACAGCTGTTGACATCAAGATTACATTGAATAATTTACTGGTTTAATTTTAGCTTCTAAACAATAAAAGCCTCCTGTGGAAGATTATTTCATTGGCTGAAGTTCTTGCATTTTTCCCCAGGCTGCCTCTGCCTTTCTTCGAATGCTGGACATCAACTGTCTTGCCAAAAACATCTTCCTGACTTATGTGTCCCAGGCAAAATGAGAGCTGTGGAGCTGTGTATCTGTTTGACTACTGTTCCTTTGTTGCACAAGTTCTTCATTCTGACCCAGATCCAATGTTCTATGGACTTATTCTCAAACACAACAGATGATCTGGGGTAGCTGATGCCCAGATTCAGACTCCTCCACAAACTCTGATTTCAGACAAACCCTTTGCTTTAGTTCCCATCTGTAAAAGGGAGCAGTAACTCTTTTTCTGTCTCCCAAAAACCGCTGCAGGGGTAGTCCATCAAAATGAGGGAGCTGGGATAAAAACTCTGTCAACAAATAAATACTCAAGTCATTGTACAGGCCAACATTCACACAAATGTCAAGAGCAACATTTGATATAAAGCAGCGCTAGCTAGAAGGAAATGTAAGAGCACTGCTGTAAGCTTTTCAAAGCGGCTAGAAGGCTTTTTTTTTTCTTTTTTTTTTTCTCCTGAAAAGCTGCTGGACATTCATGACTGGAACCTGAATGTAGTGACAGACCTGAAAATGAAAAGTTACATTTCTGCTGCCTGCACAGACACTATTTTCTGGAATGAGGCAAATGCTTT